>NC_062228.1:28483612-28815279 GCF_902686445.1 Sciurus carolinensis | reverse complement strand
GTCTGAACTGCAGCAGCCTGGTTGAGCAGGAAGGCAAAGTCTCTGACCCCTGGGTTCACCTCCTTGGAGATGGCGGCTGCGAGGTTTAGCATTCCTGGGACTCAGTCTTCCCATCTGTAAACTGGGCACTTGATCACAAGCCTCAGAGGCTCCTCGTAAGTGCTGGGTCATGTGCTCACGGTCTGCAGGGCCCAGGACAGACCTCAGCATCCTGTCCTAGCAAGTCAGCCGAGTGGTACGGGGCTGACGGCCGCCCCTTCCTCTGAGGGGGAAGGTGGTGGGCCTGGCCTGGCCCTGGTGCAGCTCTGACTTCCTGCCTTCTGTCCAGCACAGTCTGCTCCCTCGCTGCTTCAGGGTCCCTCTGAGTCGGGGCTCCATCTGTCCCCAGCCCTCTCGCCCGGGCAGTGGCCCGTAGATTCTGCAAGCTCTCACCAGCGAGGCCGACTGCGTGCTTCCAGGCTTTGGGTGAAGGAGATCTTGGTTTGAATCTCAGCTTTACTGGTTTTTATCGCTCGGGCAGATCTCTGTGCCTTAGTTTCTTCATCTGTAAAATGGGGCAACCACTGACCTTCTAGGGTAAGACGAAGATTCGGGAGTGTGAGATACATAGCCTGGGATGTGGTCACATCCAGGGATCATTAGAAGGGGACAAACAATAATGATAAATAATAGCAGCTGCTGCCCTCGTCCCCGTCCTAATTGTTGTCAAGACTCTTCACTTTCCTTGCCTGGTTAGGGTCCCCCAGAGGTCCCAGGGAAGCCTGGGGTGGTGGAGGTACCCAGGATTTGTGGGTAGGAGCAAGGACCAAGGGGATCCTCCTCTCTCTCGGATCTGAAAAACCAAGTGCTTTTTCCTGGATTAGGGGCTCAGCTACGGATTTGTCCTTAAGCAGCTTTCCCTGCAACAGCCAGAGGCCGGAGCTGGCTGGAGGAAGCCCCCAGGGCCCCCAGGATGACCTCTCCTCCCCTGGGGACGTACCCCACCCCCCGAAGCCCAGCAGAGGGTCTGCCCTCGAGGGAATCGAGTAAACAGGAGCCCTGGGGCCAGCGCCGGGGTCCTTCAGATGGGGCAGTGTGGTGTGTTCAGTCTGGCTGGAGTGCTCTGCCTGCCGCTTCCAGATCATTCCTCAGGTTAGCCAGGGTTGTCCATTCCTTCTGCAGCTAGCCCGGCTGCTGTCCACAGGTCAGCGGGTCCCCGGCTTTTGTGCACCGGGTGCCTGTGCTCTGGGTGGAGCTGGGCAGATCCAGACCACACTGGCTGAGTCTCTTCCCAATGCTGCGGATGCGCCAGGTGCGCTTGTTGCTGTAAGTGCACCAACACACTGACTGTTACACACACCAGCGAACGGGCCCGCCAAGCCGAGGCGGTGGGCTTCCGGTAAGTCACGGTAAAGGCGATTTTGGAAAGAAAATATGTTGCCAAATTAGAAGTGAACAAAGAAACTCCAACAGGCCTGAATACCTAGGCAGATATGGTTCTGCGTGTGCAAGGAAGGACTCAGCTGGCACGGGACAGGGTCAGGTCTTGTAGGGAAAGCACCATGGATTTCTCTCACGCAAGAACGATTCCTGAGACTCCAGCTGCGGGAATCATGCTCTAAGAAAGCCCACAGCCCATGTGAAAAGATCCGTGAACGCTCATGCGTCTCTCTTATTTAAAGTAAATGCTCACAGTGGGTAAGTATACATTGTTTCTAAAGATTTCACACTGTCATTTTTGATGATTTGAATTCCTACCCAGTTAATCATTGAAGAAGCTTCTGGCGGGACCCGGGAGCACATGCCTGTTATCTCAGTGGCTGGGGAGGCAGAGGCAGGAGGATCAAAGCCAACCTCAGCCATGGTGAGGCACTAAGCAACTCAGTGAGACCCTGTCTCTAAACAAAATACAAAATAGGGCTGGGAGTGTGGTTCAGTGGCCGAGTGCCCCTGAGTTCAATCCCTGGTATCCCCCCCACACAAAAAAAAGAAGCTTCTGCTCTTCCTCTTCAGATGAGCAGGAGTAGATTGCTAATCTATTTTACAGAGGAGAACACAGAGACCAAGCAGCATGAAACAGTTCGTTCAAGTCTCAGTTCTCATGCACGCACGTTCAGTTGGATCCAGCTGCTCAGGACTTGTGATTTACAGAACTCAAAGATGGTCCCCAAGATTCCTGACCCCGCCCTGGTATACGTATCCTGTCCATCTTCCTCCCTTGGAATATGGAAAAACCCCAAAGATTTTACACTTATAACTAGATGACTAATCAGATAACTTTGAGCTACCAAAGGGAGATTCTCCAGGGTGGGCCTGGCCTAATTAGGTGAGGACACAGGCTTGAGGGATGTTTCTCTTGCTGGCATCAAGGAAAATGAAAGCCACCATGCATTCTACAGGAAGTGTAGTCTGACAACAACCTAAATGAGCTTTGAAAAAGACCCTGCAGATCAAATAAGACCCAAACCTGGTTAAAACATTGATAGAGGTCTTGAAGTCCCTCAGCAGAAGATCCAGCTGACCCATACCCAGGTTCTGGATTCATGACACCGTGCTATCAATTTGTGTGAAGAATTCACACAAGTTGCTAAATTTCTGTGGCTTGGAACACAACAAGACAAAAATAAATACGGCCCCCAGAGGCCTCAGAGTACAGCTGTCGTTCCTCCCTCCCTCCACACCTGCGCCCACCAAGTAGGTCTCAGGAGACAGTGGCAGACCTATCCAAGGTGATCTTACTTCTAAGTGATGGCTTGGTTTTAGTCCAGGAAAATTAATTCCCCATATAAAATTCAACTTAAGTGAATTATTAGGAAGAAAAGTCCCCCCTCCCTCCCGCTCCCAGGGAAGATCTCGCCTTCGCTCCTGCGTCTGAATTAAACATCAAGAAAGTGGCCTGTCATTAGTGCTGCTTGGCGTGGGGCTTTTGTGAATTCCATACTCTGCAGGATCGTCTTCTGTTAATAAGTTTACTTCTTCCAGGAGCTCCGGTCCCCGCACCCTCCCGTCTCAAGTGCAGAGACCGCACCTCCAGTTGCCAGGCCCCGCTCAGCCCTGGGCACTGATTTTAGCAATGAAAGTAACTGAAAAGGAGCCACTTGAAACCATTTATTAACGGCTTTGGTGTCTTTTGCGCCCTCTGGGGAGATGGGGTCTCTGCGGTTTCCACGGAATGAAGGGCCACGGCAGAGATGAGCGTCTATCTATTTCCTTATCCCTGGTTCCCTGCACAAGGCCTGAGTGTCACAGAGGCCTGTAATCCCAGCACCTCGGGAGGCTGAGGCAGGAGGATCGCGAGTTCATAGGCAGCCTCAGCAACAGTGAGGCGCTAAACGACTCAGTGAGGCCCTGTCTCTAAACAAAGTACAAAATAGGGCTGGGGAGGTGGCTCGGTGGTCAAGCACCCCTGAATTCAATCCCTGGTACCCACCCCTTCCCAAAAAAGGAGGAGGATGAAGGACGAGGGAGGGGGCTGGAGGAGGGAGGCAGCACCGCCCTCTGGCCTTCTGCAGGCACCGGCCTCCGTGCCAGGTGTCGGGCCTCGGCCCACCCGCAGGTCCCTGCAGACCTCCCGGCCTCTCTCCAGGCTCAGTCCATCTCTCTGCTCTGGGCAATTTCCCGGCTGTGGGGTCCCTCAGGTCACACGGGGACAGACGTGAGGGCCAAGGGGCTGGCGACACAGGGAGTCCTTCCCGCGGGAGCAGTCCCAAGTGGTGGCCCAGAGCGCTGTGTGGCCTGGGGGGCCCGGACTCCCCAACACACCTGCCCGCTGGCCACACTGGGAACAGCTCAGGGCCCCACAGCCACACAGCGCGCCCTTGAATCCCCAGACCATCCTGTGAGCGGCCGGGGCCTGGCGCATCGCCCCGCCTGGCCCGTCTTCCGAGGCTCTCTGCGGTTAGTTGGCAGTTGGGGAACGGAGGCCAGGCAACGGAGGCCAGGGATTAGGAGCATCCACACGGTTGGGAACCTGGCTGCCAAGGAGCCCTTCCCAGGCACCGCGGGGCGGCTGGAGGCACTCGTCGTTCTATCTGCACGCAGAAGGAGAAAACGTGCTTCCCCACCTTAGATCTCGCACCATCTCCCAAAGCCGCTTACAGGGAGCCCCTCGCGGCCCCAGACGGAGGGAGGCTGATAATGCCGCGCCAGGCTCAGCAAGGGCTTGGGCTAATTAAACACATGTCAGCTGCAGACCCACAGCTGCCTGGTGGGGCGGGAGGCGAGCCCAGGCCGCCGGGACGCAGAGCTGGGGCATCAGGGCCGGCCTTCCTGCAGACCCAGGGGTTGGCATCAGGAGGGGTGGGGCCTGGCCACTGGCCGGGAACCCACAGCAACAGCTGACAGTGACTTCCAGCAATAATCCTGAGCCCCGCTCTGATTCCCAAGCTCTAACGATCGCTGTAGTTACTGAGAGCGCTGGGCGGGCTCTGAGTGCTGTTGCGGCACACAGGCAGGTCTGAGAGCAAGGGTTAAGCCTGCTGGAGGTCAGGTCCCAGCCCCTTGGAACTGTGACCTTTAGGAAGTTACTCAGCCTCTCTGAGCCTCAGGCTTCTCACTTCGAAAGTGGGGCTACTGATGGTCCCACCTGAGTTGGTGCATTTGAAGTACTTGGAATAGCTCATGCAGCAGTACCTAGGTTTGGGTTTTGTTTTTTTGGTTTTTCTTTGGTACTGGGGATTGATCCCAGGGGCCCTTAACCACTGAATCACATCCCCAACCCCTTTTAGATTTTATTTAGAGACACAGTCTTGCTGAGTTGTTTAGGGCCTCACTAAATTGCTGAGCCTGGCTTTGTGATCCTCCTGCCTCGGCCTCCTGAGCTGAATAGTTCCTGTTTTTGTTATCACTGTATTAAAATCCTCACGGTGGTTCTGGGAGAAGTTACTATTATCCCCATTTTACAGAGGCAGAAATGGAAGCACTAAGAAGTTAGGCCAGTTGCTCAAGGACACACAGAGGTGGCTGGGCTTGCCCACTAGGCTGCCTAAGTCCTGTGGAGATGGCTGAGTCTCCCTTCCTTATGGAATCCAAAGTCTTGGGGCTCAGGGAGCGAGCAGAGCTCCCGGCTGGGGGCTGGCCTCCGCGCTGACTCTGGGTCCTAGAGGCCTTCCTTTCTGGGCCTCCAAGCCTCACTGGTGCTCGGGGCAGGTAGAGGGATGGGATCTCGGGTGATCAGATAATAACGGTGACTCGTTCCTGCTCAGAGATTGTCTAGCTGTCAAGGACTGCTCAGCCTCGGGAGTTGGATCATGCCAGTCACTCTGGCAACTGCCTTTGTCCTGGGAACCTTGATATCCAGCCTGGTGTCCATCAATCAGACGTTAGCTCCCCACCTCCTGAGAGGATTTCAGATGGATTTCAGCCCCTACTGCTCCTTTGGCCAGGACCTTTGGCAGTGCACAGCACACACCACTGTGCATGGCAGCTTTGCAGGTGCCTGACTCTCCACTTCCTGGGGGTAAGTATATCAGGTCCCTGAAGTGCCTCTAAAAAGCAGCCCTCCTGGTGGGGGTGGTTGGGCACACACAGATCTGATCCTGAATCACCAGGGACTCATTAGAATGAGGCTGGGGCGCCAGTGAGGTGGCGCACACCTGTCATCCTAGCGGTTTGGGGAGCTGAGACAGGAGGATCGCGAGTTCGAGGCCAGCCTCAGCAACTCAGCAAGACCCTCAGCCACTTGGTGAGACCCTGTCTCAAAAAAAAAAAAAAAAAAAAAAAAAGAAGGGCTGGGATGTGGCTCAGTGGTTCAGTGTCCCTGGGTTCAATCCCCGGTACTAAAAGAAAAAAGAAAAAGGAAAAGAAAAGTAGAATGAGTCTGGGCAGAGCCAGGGGCTGAGGCAGGAAGCGGCAGGGGACACCACCTGCCTTCTGTTCACCTTTCTGTGTCTGAGTCCCACTCAGGGTCCCCAGAAGGCCGTCCTCAGCCCTCCAGGGAGAGGCGGTGTCTCCGCCTTCCTGGTGTCTAGCTCACAGCCCTGGGATCCGCAGTTACCTCCTCCAAGTCTCTTCTAGCCAGAGCCCTCGGGTCAGAGTTGAGCAGAGTGGACAGGATGTCTGGCGTCGGGACCCCTGTCCTGCTACCTGCCAGCCGTTCTTGCAGGCCGACGCGGCTGGGACCTCAGTGTGGCGGGTAGTCCCTTTGACCCATGGCAAACCTGCCAGGAGCGGGGAAATGGCTGGACGGCTGTGCGGGACCTGGAACACTGGCCTCCTCCAGAGTCCACACATTTGGCTTCAAGGCACAGAGGTGGCTTTTAGTTGTGGAACTGTAGTGGAAGGTCAGTGTGGCTTTGCTGTTCCCACAGGGCGTCATGACCACCTGGAGATGGACCTCCCCCAGCTCTTGAGAAGGGAGCTACTGCGCATGGCGTGTGGGGAGAAGGGAACGAGAGTTTTTATTTCTAGGAATAAAGTAGAGTTGGCCAAAAACCCAGAACCAGCTGAGTGCGCCCAAGTTCAGGTAGGAATGTGCGGGGCGGACTGCGAGGGTGCAGGCTCTCTCTGCTCGGTGCCGTCCAGGCTCAGCCGGCAGCGCGGGCGGCACTCCGCAAACCGCAAACCGACTTCGGGTTCTCTGTTAGGCTCTGCCTACAGGGTCCCCAGAGAGAGGTGAGGAGGCAGAAGAGACTTGCCCCTTCCGGCCGGCTTCCTGCTGCCCGAGGTGCCTGGTAGCAGCACCCAGCGTTGCTGCTTCACCCTGGAGACAGCAGTTCCTTCGGGAGGCACGGCGGAACCCCGGCGGAACCCCGTGGGCCGTTTTTCCAATTCCTGCGGAACAAGCCCGCTGTGCTCCCACAGAGGCGCCAACACCAGCTCACAGTGCCCCGTCTCCCCAGCTGTGGGTCCTTGATTTATGGAGCCCCTCCATCATGCCTGAGACCCCAGTGCCAGGCACCTACAGGACCCCCTCAGAAGTCCCAGGTCTCTCAAGTTCCAAGTTGTAATGATGCCAGTCCCTCCCTTTATGTATATTCACACACGTGCATGAGCGCATTCATACACGCACGTACCATGTGTCCACACACAAGCCTTTACAATTCCACCAACCTGGAGTCCTGCCTGCACAAACGCATGCATCACATGCAAGAATGCACTCATGTGCAACGTGGATGCATAATGACGTGTATTTGTGCAAATATACCCTGCATATGTCCGCCACCTACATCGTGTGTGTACAAGGCATGTGGGATTGAGCGTACACACACCCTGTTGTATCCACACACTTGTCTGCATATGCTGTGAACATACCATACATATTTGCTTATGCACTTGTCCTCCACGTGTGCAAACACACGCCCACTGCATAGGCCTGCCCACACAAATATGTCACCTCATACCCTCCACACACACACACACCATGCGTGCATGAACAACGGCATCACGTAGGAATGCACAAGGTGTGTGGGAATAACTATGCACATCCATCTTGGTGTGTCCACACATACTTAACAGTTGACAGGTGCACATGTCCCATTTACACACACGCGTGCCTATCCCAGTATGCAGGCACACAAGCACACTCCGTGAATGCATACAAAGGGCCCATGCATGCACGTGTAAGCACACACATTCGCCCCACCGATGCACGTGCACACACAAATGCATCGCAGCCGTCCTCACACAGGCACGCCCCAGCAGCACATGCCTGCAGGCACGCGCGCGCGCACACACACACACACACACGCACACACACACACACAAGCGCGCGCGCGCCCGCGCCCCGCCGGGCCGGCTGTAATTGCTCCCAGCCCCGGAGTCTGGCAAAACGCTCTTGCGGGGCGCGGGCCGCGGCCCCTGATTACTGCCAGCTCTGCCCGCGCCCGGGCGCCCAGGGCCGGCTCTGCGGCGCAGCGGGCGGCGGGGAAGCGGCGCTCCCGCGCGGGCACCTGTTTGCGGCGCGGCCGCGGCGCGATTGCTGCGGGCGCGGTGAATAATTGATGGCGCTGCTTGGCAGTCGGCGCTCGCTCCGGCCGCCGCCGCCCGCCGGCCGCTGTGATTTATTATTTAGCAGCGCGGCCGCGCCGTGTAAGGTGAGCATGGTGGCTGCTCGCAGAACTGTTACAATCTGGCCTCGTTAGTGGCCTTTCTTGCTGCCTCTCCAAACAGCGGCCCCGCTTATTGATTTTCGCGCGGAACCTCTGCCATGAAATCCCAGCGCTGCTGCTCTCAAAGCGGCTGCTATAAAGCCAGGCTTGGCCCTTCTTCTCCAGAACAAGAACCCGTGTTTGCAGGCGCTTTCGGCTTTCATCCATTGTGTCTCCCGCTCTGCCGAGGCGTCCCGCGTTAGCGCCCCCGGCTCCCTCCTTTCCTGGCGGCGACGCTGCGCTCCGCTCTGCAGAGGAGCCAGGGCTTCTTAAGACGGCGACAGGCCCGTGGGGGAAAGGTGGAAGGGCTTTCATGGCGCGGCGGCGACAGAGCCGGCCTGGGGACAAAAGTTTTCCTGCCTTGGAAGTTTTCAAACGTACGGAGGCTGAGCCGGGGAGAGGACGGGCTGGCTTTTCTGGCGACAGTCCCCGCTGCAGGGAAGAATGGATCTCCCAGGACTCCTGAGAGGAGAAGCCCAAGAAGGGAAGCCCTCTTGGGAGTGAGTGCCTACTGTGTCCCTGGCCCCTGGTGGGAGTTTCCGGCTATTTAATAGAGAGCAGGGCGGAGCTCGGTTTATGGCAAGGAGAGGTCACAGAGCTGGCGGGAGGAGGCTCCCGGGTCTTTGCCCAGGCCCTCTGACCTGGGACTAGCTTGCTTTCTCCTAAGCCACACTGCACCTGCTCTGGGTACTGCCAGGAGCAAACTTTGGTGTCAGCTGGGTGACTCCGGCATCCCAGGTCCTCAAGAAAGCCCCTCTGTCATGGAGAGAGCCCGACCAGGGAGAGAGTCCTTTTTTCATGGCTGCCCGAGGCCTACCATTCACCATGAGGTCATTCCTCTGCACCCAGGGGTGGTGGCTTTAAGTGTGCCTAGGGGGCCTTGCAGGAAGAACCGGGCCTGGCTCATCCCGGAGGCCCTCCGGCCCAGAGCAGCTCTGCAGTTTCCTTCAGCAGGCGTTTCGTGAGAACACGTCTGGGCATGCGCAGCCTCTGGGCGTGTGGAGCTGATCCAGATGTGAGAGGAAGAGATCGAAGCCCCCACGTCCAACCTGGCCACTGCCCTTCACAGTTCCCGTGGCTGCACTTACGTCAGGGGTGTCCAGCAACCCCAGTGACATGTTCCTGTCACCTTTCAGCTTCATCTTCTGCTCCCTGCCACCTACCTCGCTGACTCTGCCCCGCCCCAGGGGCCTCCTGGTGGTCAAGCATCCCAGGCCTGTCTTCCCACTAGGGCCTTTGCATGGCCTTTCCTCTGCCTGGACCTTCTCCACGCAGCACGGTTAGGTGGACCTCTCCCAACAAGCTGTCCTCTGCAGACAACACCTAGTATTCCCTCCTACCTGCCGCTCCTCATGCCCTGGACCCTGCCTGGCTGGGACCATTGCCTTCTCTTCTGATGTCATAGTGCACACGGCGCCCTATAATCCACTCACCATGGCCTTTGTTTCTTGCCTCCTTTTCCCACTAGAATGTAAGCTCCATGAGCAGAGGATTGTCTTTTTGTCAGTCTGGCTCTGTGCTGTATTCCCAATATCTAGGCCTTGCACACAGTAGGTGCTCAATAAATACTTGTTGAATAGATGGAAAAATTAATCACCCCCCTCGGCACTGTGTGAACTGGCTGCCCTCTGGAGACCCTAGCGAGGTGAGAGAATATGAACTATGACCTCTCACTTGGCCCCTTTGGATCTTGATGGGCCCACAGTGCAAGCAGGTCAGTCATCCCAAGGCCTGAAGATGTCCAGAGGACGTCTGGGGCTTGGATCATGTAGCTGACTGTGTCATCAGGGTTCTCTAGAGGAACAGAATTCACAGGAAGTATGATTATAAAAGGAGATTTATTAGACTGGCTTACAGGACCAGAAGCTGGATAGTCCTCAATGGCCGCCTGCAGCTGGAGAGCTGGAAGGACCAGTAACTGTGCAGTCCAAGAGGCAGAAGCCCCAGAACAAGAAGGATCGACAGTGCTACCCTATTACAAGACCAAGGCTTCTGGAAACTCTCTGGAGAATCACTGGCAGAGTCTGCTTTGGAAGAGTAAAGAAGTGAGAGTCCGATATTCTCAGAGGATTGATCACAGCAGCGATCAAGAACCTGTTCAAGAAGAGTCTATAGCTCAGCTGGTAGAGTGCTTGCCTCGAAGGCACGAGGCCCTGAGTTCGATCCCCAGTACCACAAAAAATGAAGAGTCAAGTTTGCATCTGCTTGCTTATTCTTCCAACTTTTATTCCACCCAAGTCACCATCCTTTTGGGTGGTGCTGCCCACACTTAGGGAGGGTCTCCACTTCAGGTCACTCTGCCGCATGCCAGTCATTCCTAGACACGCCCTCGTGGACACACCCAGGGGTCTCTCAATCATCAGCATCTCTTAATCCGATCAAGCTGACAATTCAAATTAACCATTACACCGACCATGGAACAGAGTGCCAAGGACCAAGGAAGAGTTGAGGTCCAGCCCAGGACCCGTCTGGACAGGAGGGGTGGCAACCCCAAGGAGGGCAGGGCCTGGGTAAGACAGGGCTCTACCGGCCATGCTCTGGGATGCCGGGCAGCTGGGCCCTGTGGAGGCCTGAGCAGATGTGGAGCGCTCTGGACTGAGCGTCACCCCGGAGCTGTGGCACAGTCGGGGTCCCTGCCCAGCTCTGTCATTTGTTCTCCAGCGTCTGCCCACCCCTCACAAGTGCCAGGTCGCGTGCTGGGCGGTGGGTGGAGGGCCCAGGCTGGGCCTGCGGCTCAACGCACTGCTGTTGGTATTGTGCCCCGAGCTGCCTGGCCACGGGCTCCACCCTGCACCTTCCGTCTGGCCACACCCTTGGCGTCTAGCTGCTGGATGCCAGGGGCATCTCCTCTCAGTCATGGGTCCCCAGGATGTCTCCCGTTGCCAGATGTCCCCAGGGAGGGAACTCACCCCATTTAGGGACCACTGGGGCTGCAGAGTCTCGGCTCCGTGGGGCTGGCAGTCCAATCCAGGGCGGGAGGAGAGGACAGCCCGAGAGAGCTCAGCAGGACGGCGGCTCCGGGGGAGAGCTCCGTCTGCAGTGGGCCAGGCCACGCGCAGACTCTCGGCCCCAGGAGGGGAGCTCATTGCTGCGGAGGCCTCGCCCTTCCTTCCGTCGCTTGTCTTGGTCTGAGATCTGCTCCTTGAGGCTCCCACCTTTGGGATCTTCTCAGACACTAGGATTGCCTGGGCTGCTGACTTGAGGAAGGCATTGGGGGCATCCCCAGGCCCTACAGCGTCTCCATGGTGACCCTCCTCCCTGCACGACCTTGGAGATCCAGAGGAGACCGTTGTGGCCTTGCCACAGGGACAGAACCAGAAACCACTCTTCCATTCTCCATTCACTCCTCCCACCTTCTCTGTTTACCCCCGTTTGCAAGTTTCCCTCCATCCCAGAATAGGCCAGGGCCGGCGCGTCAAAGCCAGTGCCCCTGCCCCACCCCCCTGCGCTAAGGACACAAGCACAGCCTCTTCCCAGCGCCCGGGTCTCGCAGCCGCCGCCCTCCCCCAGGCTCTGTTGACTTTCAGGTTATTTGAGTCTGAAACTCTAAATTAAAAGAATAAACCATTAGACAAGAAAGCCAACCTTTCAAAAAAGCAAATATTAACTCTCCTGACAAGTTAAAGATGTAAGAGTAAGGAAATCAGTCCCAGCACTCCATATGACTCAGCTGTGAGTGATATTTTCAAAGCCATAAAATGTGAATATTCAACGTTCTTTTAAGCAGATCTGTATTGGGAGGACGGGGAAGGGAGGGGAGTGGCGGGGAGGGGCGGGAGGCCAGCACAGGTTCCTAAGCACGAGCACATCAAAAAAATAGCTGCAGACTTCCCTTTCGAGCCCACGCTGGAATCACAGGAACGAGATTTATACTGCAGCTGAAGCGGTGATAAAACCGGACCAAACAGATGAAGCGGTGGCTTTGAAGATGCTGCATGGGAAGTAACGAAGATGCTGATCTCGAAGAACGGGGAATCTAATGAGGCAAGTTCTAGAATTTCTTTGCTCACTGCCTTGAGAGCGTTACCAGGCCAGGGCACAGGGAGAGGGAACCCAGGCAGAGCCCACTGGATCCCCTGAGCTGGGGAAATGGGCACGAAAGTGCAGGGAGACCAGGCACCTAAGGTGCACAAGGAAGAGGACAGGAGAAGAGGGACTGTGTGCAGATCTGCAGGAGGTCCCCTTGACCACTCTGCAGAGCGCTGATCCACACATGCATGTGAGCGAGCCCCATGAGGTGGGGAGACAGCCTTCCAGAAGGATCAATGGGAACGCTCTCTGGAGCTCATTTAGCACTAGGAACAGACTTATTATTCTGACCAGAGTGGAAGACTCTGTTAATGTTCAGGGCATTGGCTACATAGCTCAGAATGATTCGCCTTGATAGGAGGAATAATTAGCCCTAGACTAAATGCTGCCCTGGTTCTGCCAAAGACAAAGAACATCAATTCATAATGAAAATGAGGTCATTTTCTGAAGAAGACCTAGTAATCGTAAACACATATGTACTTAATAACAGAGCTTCCAAAGATATAAGGCAAAAGTTATTGAACTGTAAGGAGAAATACACACATCCACAGTTACAGTTAGAAATTTCAATGTCCTTTCTCCACAATAGATAGCAGTACACACGAAAACTGCAAGGCTATATAAGATTTGCGCAAACATGCCAATCAACTCTGGACGCTCTTCAGCCCTTCCACCCAAAAACAGAACACACATCCTTTACAGTGCACAAGGAACATCTACCAAGATAGATCATCTTCTGGGTGATCAATCTAGTCTCAGTACCGTTAAAAACAAAAATATTTTCCCTGACCACATGAAATTACATTAGAACTTAAAAGAAAAGTAACTGGAAAAAAATCCAACATTTGGAAACTAAATAACACACTTCTAAATAAACCATGGTTCAAAGAAGAAATCAAAGGAAGATGAAAAAGATTTTTTAAATGAATGTACATCAAAATACATGTGATGCATGTGTATGGAGCAGTAGATGGACAATTTATAGCATAAAGAATGATCTCAAATCAATGACCTCAGCTTCTAACTTAAGAATCTAGAAAAAAATTGTAAGTGCAAATTATACCCAAAGTAAGCAGGAAAAAGCTGAACAATAAAATAAGTAGAAATAAATGAAAAAAAAAAAAAAAAAAACAGAAAAGCAATAGAGATTGGAGTTTTCTCCAGGAGTGCAAAGTTGGTTTAATATTTGAAAATTAACCAGTGCAACTCACTATATTAATACAATTTAAAGAAAATGTTTAAGTATTTCAATGGACAAATGCAAGACATTGAAAAATCACACTGATTCCTAATTTAAAACACATGTGTGCACACACACAGACACAGCAAATTGTGAATAGAAGAAAACTTTCTCAACTTGATAGGGACTGGTAAGAAAACGTACAGGTACAGTTTAATGGTGAAATACTGATTATTTTTCTTCTATAATTAAAAACAAAATATGTCCATTTTCTGTATTTGTATTTAATTTTATTCTAGAAGATCCAGCCAGTGTGATAAGGCAAGAAAAATAAAAGTGTCTGTATTAGAAAGAAAAAAATAGTCTTTATTAAAAGACTATATGATTGTCTATGTAAAAAATCCAATAGCAGCTGCAAAAGTTACCAGAATTAATGAGTATAACAGAATTTCAACATTTAGGAGCAATCTACCAAAATCAATTGAATCACTATATATTATCAATGAATAATTGAAAATTGAAATAAAGTATACCATGCACCAAAAACTATGACATACTGAAGGATAAATTTTTGAAAAAATATGCAAGATTCGCACATTGAAAAAAAAACATAGAAGTATTAAATAAAACCTAAATAAATGGAGAGATTAAGCTCATGAATTGGAAAATCCAATATTATAAAGATGTCAATTCTTACCAAATTGATCTATTGATTCAGTGCCAACCTCTGCTTTTTAAAAGCAGACTCCTTTATAGAAATCGGCAAGCTCATTCTAAAACTTATGTCGAAATGCAAAGAACCTGGAAGAGTCAAGATATTTTTGGAAATGAAAAGTAAATTTGTAGAATTAGCACCATCTTATGTCAACTAACCAATAGTTTTTAATAGAGTAATCAATACAGTATGCTACTGGTATTAAGAAAGACAAATAGATCAATGAAACAGAAGAGGGAGTATATGAATAGATTCACACATACACGGATAACAAAAATTTCAACAAAAGTGCAAAGAAAATTCAATAAATGACAATCTTCTGGATAAATAGTGATAGAATAACTGAATGTCCATATGTTAAAAAAGAAGTACCTTGATCCACACCTCTCCCCATGTACAGAATTTAATCATAAACCACAAATGGATCATAGGTTTAAAACTTAAAAGCTAGAAGTATAGAATTCTAGAAGATAATGAAAAAGAAAGAAATTTTTATAACTTTGGGTTAGTCATAGATTTCTTAGAAAAAGGTGCCAAAAGCATGTTCCTTAAAAGATAAAAATTGATCAATTAAAGATCATCAAAATTAAGGACTTCTGCTCTTTAAAAGATATGATAGAGAATGAGAAGACAAACCTCAAACTATGGAAAAGTGTTTGCAGGTCATATATCCAAAAAAAAGGACAGGTACCCAGAATACATGAAGAATTTTCAAAGTTGAATAATAAGAAAACAAACAATCCAATGTAAAAAAAAAAAAGGGCCAAAGATTTGAACAGACACTTCACTATGGAAGACAGACAGATGGCAAGTAAGCACAGGAAAACGTGCTCAATATCATTAGTCATTTGGTAAATGCAATTAAAGCCACCAGGAGATGCCACTGTACAACCATTAAAGTGGGTAAAAGTAGAAAGACGGAGCATGCCAAGTGTTGGCGAGGGTAGGGAAGAAATGGACCTCTTTCTTATGCAGCACTGGTATCATTGCACAATGGTACCATGACTTGGCAAAACTTCGGTAGTTTCTTAAAAGAGTTATACACACACCCATCATGTGACAGAATTATAGGTATTTACCCAAGAGAGACAAAGGCGTGTACCCACGGAAAGGTTCATACATGCAGGTCCACAGCAATGTTCTTTGTGACTGGCAAAAACTAGAAGCCGTCTAAATGCCCATCTAATGAACAGATGGGCAATAATAGTACTTCCACGCCGTGGCAGGCCGCAACCTGGATGAATCACAAAGTAACTCTGTTAAATGCCAACGCTGATCAAGTTACACACTCTAAATATGCACAGCTCATCATTTATCAATTATACCCCAATATGGCCGTTAAATTTAAATAGTAGCAATCATTACATAGAAATATGTAAATGGCAGAAGAAAGAGCTTGAAGAGTGAAGGCTGAAGTCCGGGGGTGGACCCTGCAGGTGAGGAGGGCAAGGTGTGATCTTCTTAAACCTTATAAAACCACGCGACATTTACGACCACGTACACTCATTATTTTGACACTTTTTTTTTTTTTTTTTAAAGTACAGGGATTGAACCCAGGGGTGCTTGACCACTGAGCCACACCCCGAGCCCTATATTGTATTTTATTTAGAGACAGGGTCTCACTGAGTTGCTTTGCACCTTGCTTTTGCTGAGGCTGGCTTTGAACTCTCCATCCTCCTGCCTCAGCCTCCTGAGCCTCTGGGATTATAGGCCTGTGCCACCGCGCCTGGCGATACCTTTTCTTAATTAAAAATTAAAGGCACGCACACTGCAGGCACGCACGCCTTCCTTTGTGAAACAGTCTGGCCCACAGAACAGGCTACGCTTAGGGACTTGTGGCCTTTGTCCCCTGGGCTTTTGGCAGTGTGTCTGGGCATGACGCTCCGCACCCTTCTGGCTGTCCTCCAGGCTCTGGCTAAGGCTCCGAGGCTCCGTGTGGGATCTGAGCGGAAGGAGCCTGGAAGGGTTCCCCCGGGTGCCCTGCGGATCCTGCTTAGGAGTTTGCCGGGGAAAGTTGAGGGAAGGCGAGAGAAAGGACGGGGTGCCTGGCGGCAGAGAGGCCGCACCCCAGGAAGCCGGTGGAGAGACGGAGGGCTCCGGCCAGCGTGCAGTGCGGCTGGGCCTTGCGCCCTGGCCCAGGCCCCGGGGCTCCTCCTCCCTAAGGGTGCTGACCTCAGTCCATGGAAGGCAGGAAGTCACAGTGCACAACCTCGCTGGCGCTGGGTCCCCAACTTCCGGGCTTCAGTGCAGCCCCGCCCCGCGCGGCCCTGGGAGGGCTCCGCCCCTCACGGCTGAACCGCTTCCCCTGGACTCCTGGGGTGACGATTCACAGGGGTGCTCGTGAGGATCTGGAGTCGATCAATACGAATGGCCAATAGGTACCCACCGTTACTATGAAGCCAGAGGCACCGGAGGCCTGGGTTCGAGTCCCAGCTCAGTTGCTTCAGACCTGGTGAGCCTGGGCAAGCAGCCCCGCTGCAGGGTGGTGAGAGGACCGACAGGCGCAGGGCTGGTCGCCGAGGAAGGACTCAGAGAATGAGGACTCTAGAGATCTTCCATCAGCCACCTCCTGGCCAGGGTTGGTCTTTCTCACTTCCTTCCTGCCTTCCACTCCAACATCGCTGCCTGTCCTTCCACACTCATCTGTACTCAGTGTTGAAATTGATAAGGATTCTCAATTCAGATCTCAGAAACATGACGTGAGAGAAAGACCTCGGACTTCAGATTAAGAGACTGTGTGATCTTCAGAAAATTACTAGACCTCTCTGAGCCCCGCTCTCCTCCTCTGTACCGGCTGCACCATCATGCCACTTACATCATGAGCAATTTTGAGACTTAAGTGAGATAATATATACATAAATTCCCACACACAGTAGGCGCTGTCAGCACTCCTTTCTCTCCTGCTCTCTGCTTGTCCTTCATCCCTCCTGAAGGACACCCCACCTAGTTCTACAGAACAGGGCCTGGTCTGCAGTAGGGCTCAGGAAGTGTTTTCCAGGTGAGTTATTCACTGAGCGAAGACCGCGATGTCCAGGAGAGAGGCCACCCAGCTCTGCGCCCCGCGGGCCTGCCCGAGTGGCTGGCGTGTCCATTATGGATGCTTCACATCCCGATAAATATTTCAATGCAGATAAATAAAGGATGCCGTGGGTCTCTCAGCGAGTGACTCTGCCGCTCACTGCACAGAACATCTACCCGATGCCTGCCCAACGTCCAAGTGTCCCCTGGGACCTCCGGCTTGCTGAGCAGGACACCGTGAACGCCAAGGTGGGGGTGGAAGGAGAGAGCGGACCTGACTGCTGAGAGAGGAAGGTGACTTCTCACTGTGGGCTGGCCTCAGGGACCCTGGGGTCCACACTCCAGCCACGTCTACCCGTCACACCAAAGGACACGCCGGCAGTGACAGGGCTGTGCCCTCCACGAGGCCAGTCTGGTCCCTGCCAGGAGAGGTGGCACCCAAAGGTGTCTTTGAAGGTTGGTGGTCAGGTGGACCCAGAAGGAAGCTTCGGACAAATCCAGCGGCAGGCCACTCCGCCCCCCGGGTAGGAGGGCGAGGGCGGGCGGCCCTGGACCCATTCATCCACGTGTCCACTGAAGAGTCACTAAGCGCTTTTCCTGTGCCCGGGCCTGAACAGATGGTGGTGAGAAGGCACGTGGGGCCCTCGTTGTGGCTGGATAGGGCTTGTGCCCCAAGTTCTGGTGTTGGAATCTTGGTCCCCAAAGAGGTGGCAGTGGGAGATGGTGTGGCACTTTAAGAGATGGGACCTAACGGGAGTCCTGAGTTCAGTAGGAAGTGCCCTGAGAAAGGAGCCCGGGACTCCAGGCTCTCTCTGGCTTCCTGTTGTGTGAGGCAACTTCCTCCTCACACACACGCTCCCGTGATGTGAGGTAGCCAAGAGGGCCCTCACCGGGGCTGAGTAGATGCCAGGGCCATGCCCTTGAGTCCCCAAGTTGTGAGCTGAATAATCCTACTGTCTTTGTAACTTTGGCCTGCCTTGGGTATTTCATTATAGTAATGAAAAATGGACTAATACAACCTCCAAGATTCCTGCCCTCTAGTGTGGGTGTCCTACATAATCTCTTCCCCCTGAGCATTAATTAGCAGGATTTAGGGAAAAGGGATGGGATGTCACTCTGTGATTAGGCTTCCTTAGATGGCGAAAGGGAAGGGGATCTTGCAGATATATCTGCTGTCTTTTGCTATTTGGTTCTGGTTCCAGGGTAAGGGAGATTATTCTGGTGGGCCTGGCCTCATCAGGTGGAGGCAAGTCTAAAGGAGAGACTGGGACCTTCTTGAAGAAGGAGAATTTCTCCTGCTGGCTTTGCAGATGTGAGCTGCCATGGAGGAGAGGAGTCTGCCAAGAGGCCATCGCAGTTAGCTGCTCAAAACACTGGGAGTGCTGGCCAGAGAGCAAGGGGGTCCGGCCTGCAGCTGCAGGAAACGGAACTGCCAGCTGGCGCAGCAAGCCCCTGACCCGGCCGATATCTGTGTGCAGCCTCAGGAGGCCAAGACGGAGGACCTGGCTGGGCTGCGCCCCACTCCTGCGGTTGCAAGGCCGTGTCGTTCAGAACCACGGGTGTGGAGAGCTTTAAAGCAGCAACAGGAAACAAATGGACCCTCTGTGGTTCTGAGTCCCTGGAGAGCAGACAGCACCAGCCTTGTGGGGACAGCAGCCATGGGGGAGACCCAGCAAGGAGCCAGCTTGGCGTGACGTTGGGAAGGCTCTGGAAGGGAGAGGAAGGCAGAGAAGGGGGAGGGGGAGGGTGGGGGAGGGGAGGGGAGGGCAGGGGAGAGGAGGGGGGGCCCAGGGGCTGCAAAAGCCCGTGCCAGGCCCGGAGCTGGGCAGTCCTGGCAGGTGGTCAGGCAGCTTCCTGCAGGTGGCCGGGAGATGTCCAGGAGACCAGATCCCGAGGGCCTCTGGGCCCTGCTCAGCCTCCAGACTCCATCCCGAGGTCAGGGAGGGCAGCACCGTGCTCAGGCGGAGCCTTAGGAGGGGCTTTCTGACCTGAGGCTGGAGGGCAGCCTGGGGGTCCTGTTGGCACCATGAGGTGGTGGCCGCTGCTGCAGGCCCCAGAGACAGAGGAGGGGACAAGGGCCAGGAGGGGGCCAGCAGCTGAGAGCTGGGCTCTTTTGAACTTGATTTAGCAGGACAGATGCAAGGAGCAGGACCCTCCCGGGAGACCTGAGCTATAGGGACCCTGAATCCTCCCTGCAGCTGCGTCATGATCCCTGTTTTATAGATGGAAAGTTAAGACACAGAGTTACCAAGAACCCGGCCTGAGGCCACACAGCGGCCAGGGTCAGGACTTGGATTTGAACGCAGGCAGTCAGACAGCAGAGTGTGCTCTGGACACCCTGCCCTGAGCAGGGTGCTGGGTCTGCAGTGGCCGTAGGACCCCCAGGAGGCACCACTGAGCAGGCAGGGGCTGGATGCTCCAAGGCTCAGGTGAGGGGTCTCGGCTGGTCTCAGATGCTCCCGTGTAGTACGTGGGTGCACAGGAAGCCATGGGGACATCAGGAAGGGGCATAGAGGGACCGAGTCCAGAGCACTCTGGCATTTAAGGACTTGGGCTGAGACAAGGGAACCTTGGAGGACGTGAGAAGACCCAGCAGAGAGGGAAGGGGTGGAGGTGCCCAGGGCCCAGGGTTAACTGGCAAAGACCCTCAAGGGTCCCTGCAGTCTGGCCGAAAGGGATAAGTCGTCCTTCTCAGACTCCCAGTGAAGACGGACAGATGACATATGGCTTCAAGGCAGCCCTGCAGTGTCCAGGGAAAGGGACGGAGTAGAAGGAGAGGAAATGCCACAAGGGGGCATCAGAGAAGGGCTTCTGGAAGAAATGGTGTCTTAGCCCAGCCTCAGGCAGGGAGAGCCGCACTCCCTGCTGGGAGCTCGGCATGGGCAAAGGCCCTGTGGTGGGACCGCAGTGCATTGATCCCCCGCCAGGCTGGCATACGCCATGCTGGGCCCAGAAGGGTTTGCTGAGTAGACATTGCAAAGGGTCAAGAAAGGCCAGGACTCGCCTGCCTGGTCCTGGAAGTTGGCGAGCAGTTTTCCCGGAGTTAATGGTTCCCAGGGGAGTGGGAAGAGAGGGGCCACGCCTGCCTCCTGGGGTCTCCAGGGAGCGGCAAGGGCCTGGGGAGCCTCTGAGAGGTGGCGTGGGATGGACGGCCCAGGAGGAAGGCACGCGGGGCATCCGAGGGCCTGTCTCCACCTTACACTGGCCTCAGTTGCTGCATCCTCTCCCCGTGGCTGCTGCGCTCCTTCCCGAGAGGGTCGGATCCCCAGCGGAGAGCATAGGGTCAGGTGACCAGGGCTGAAATGCCTGAATCCAGCAGGAACCCAGGGAGGTGGCCTCAAGCAGTGTGTGTGTGTGTGTGTGTGTGTGTGTGTGTGTGAGTGTTTTATTTTTCAAAAGAAAAATGAGAGTGAAGTTCACAAAAGAAGGAAGGGGTGCAGAGTCCCCCAAAGAATGGCAGTCCGTTGAGCAGGCTGTGGCGGAAGCCTCCCGGCAGCCAGGGAAGCTCTGCTCAGCAGACTCCAGCCCGGCACCTGGCAGCCTTGGCTCCTTCTCCACCCAGGATCCTGCACCTCAGGGACCTCCCCGTCTGGCCGGCCCGGCGGCCCTTCCCTCTCCACAGCCGGAGGCTTTACCTCTGCACGCCCCTGTCGGCAGGCTCAACACCGGTTCCACGAAGGACGCGGGCGCCCAGAACAGGGCCGCCTCCAGCCCAGGCTTCCTGGGACAGCTGGGACCTCGTGGCAAAGGACGGAATTTCAGGCAGAGCAGCAGAGGGTGGGGCTCCCAGCAACTCCGCTGCATCAGGATCTAGAGACGGTCAAGAGGAGGAGAGAGACCGTTCCCTCACCTCACGTCCCCCTTTGAAGAAGAGCTGCTCCCAAGAGCTCCAGGACGGGAGGTTCTCCAGTCCCACTCTTCTCAAGTGTCCATCTAGCCCGAGGTCACCAGTTAGTTCAGCTTGGCTCCGGGGCGGCCACAGGAGACGCATTCATATACCAGAGATGAGCCTGTGCTTGCAGGCCAGAGATGACATGTCCATGCAGAAGGTCCTGAGGAGAGGGCTCGGGAGAAGGACAGGACAGGTAGTCACTGGCAAAGTCATCTAAGCCCTAGCCACCACGGAGCCATGGTGCCTCTGTGCTCTTCCCTGTCCATCCACCAAACGCCCGCCTACCCACCCACCTAGCCATGGACCATCTGTGTCTGCCCACATCCATCTATCTATCCATTCGGCTATCCATTCATGTGTCTATCCATCTATCTGTCCATCCATCCATCCATCCATCCATCTGTCCATTCATCCATCAACCCATCCATCTATCCATTCATCTATCCATCCATCTGTCCATCTATCCATCCATCCTTCTGTCCATCCATCAGCTCGTGTAACTGAGCTCCTCTGTGGCTGGACCTTCGCTGGACCCTGGGGATGAGTCAAGCCCCGCCCTGAGCCCTCTCCAGCTGGAGCCACCACTCGCTGTGCGTTTCTGTGACCAGTACTTGGGAACACCAAGGACCATCTAATTTTCACAGTGACGTTGTAGCTAGCGTTGACCTACCTGTAGGGCTTTCCAGGAAAGAGGAGCAGGAGGCCACTCCTAACGGAAGGAGTGGTGGGAGGCCATGAGCTTGGTGTTGTGGCCGAGCCCTGGAGAGTAGAGGCAGGTCCCTGAGCCCCAGGGTTGACCTCTGCACATCTGGACGGAGTTGAGTAAAAACCTCCGTGGTCTGGGGTGGAGGCAGAGCGGAAGAGGCTGCAGACAGGAAGCTGGGGATCTGCAGGAGGGCTCATCCCCCAGGCCCTCCACGGGCAGAGGCGCCTCTGCTCGTTCACCCACAGAGAAGGAGCAGGGCCTCCCTGTGGCCGGCGTGGGCTGCGGCTGACTTGGTGCCACCTTGATCCAGGTGGCGCCCGGGCTGGATTTCAACAGCCCGGTTTCTGGACACAGGCGGCCCTGGCGGGGCTCCAGGGACACAGGCGCCGTGTGGCAGGTGGGTGGATGGCTGTGGAGCTCAGGAGCAGAGGCCTCAGACGTCAGAGCGCCTGGCCAGCCGCAGAGCTCCTCCGGACGGGACAGCGAGGCCGGCCTCCGGGCAGCAGGCAAGGGGGCCTGGCGGGCGAGGGTCGGGGTCGCGCGCCTCCGCACCTCGCGCTCGGCCTCCGCGGATGTTGAGCACGCCCGCTCAGGTTGGGGGCTCAGCAATTCCTGCGCCAGCTCTGGGTGCCAGTGACCTTGAAGGACAAAAAGAGCAGAGCAGGGCACGTTCCTGATCGAGTCACCAGTGCTCACCACCGAGTGTCCCCCAGCCCCTGAGGACGCTGAGGCAGAGACCAGGAGCTGCCCGAGCCACGCTCGTGAGCGGCAGAGCGGGTCACACCTCGGGAGGCCGCGGGCACGTGGTCGGCATCACTGCCCGCCGCTCCTTCCAGGGCTGTTCTGGAACTCAGCGCGGAGGACAGAGGGCGTCTTCCGTGCTTCTACTGTCCCACGAGGGGATCTGTCACCGCAGACCACAGGACAAAGCCAGCCATCCTCTGTTCCTCCCTCCCTCCCTTCTTCCTTCCTTCCTTCTTCCTTCCTTCTTCTTTCCTTCCTTCCTTCCTTCTTCCTTCCTTCCTTCCTTCCTTCCTTCTTCTTTCCTTCCTTCTTCTTTCCTTCCTTCCTTCCTTCCTTCCATCCATCTGTTAAAAAACTATTTAGTCTCCCTTTCCTGCTCCTTGGGCATCTGGAGAGTGTGCCCAGACGGAAGGCAGAGGCTGGGGTTGGCCTGCCCCTGGCCCCCCAGCGGGACACGCTGCAGAACTTCCCTCCTGTGAGCCAGCCCCAAGTTTCCCCAACCGATCAGACTTCAGACTGCAAACGCAAAGCCAGACAACACCTACACCTGGGGAGGGGAGCCATTTAGGAGAACGGGGACCGGTCTCTCCCTCAGCACATACCTGCCCAACCGGACAGACAGACAGACAGACAGACAGAGGCCGTGGCCCTGAACAGATGCAATTACTTGCGGAGGCAGCCGGCTCTGCACAGCGCTGCCAACACAGCAAGGTCTGGGGTGTCAATTATTTAAACCCTAATTAACATAGCTCTGCATGTCTTTTTTGGGGGCGCGCTCGGAACACACGGCATTGTTATCGCGGAAGAAAAGAGAGAATGAAATATTGATGGGGTTCGGCTTTGTTCTCGGCTCTGCACGCCGGGCCGGTGGTGGGAAGCGGATTCCCGCCGTTGCCGCGGCTTTAATTAGGAAGGTCGGTGGCTTCTCGGGCGTCTTGGATTCCTTTAATTTCCACAGAGGGAAGCGGCTTCCGAATTTTATTGAACACAGTTGAATTTTTATTTTCAAAAATCAAAACAGAAACAGTTCTTGGCATCTGTTATGAGCGCTGGGTGTTATTTGCTCTTTAGAGATAAAGTTGTTTTTGCACGGAGAGCGAGCGAGCCAGGGAAGACGGGCTGCAGAGTGTCCTGGGAAGGCGCTGGGCTGGGAGATGGTAGTCAGCAGGAAAATAAGCCCGGCCAGGCCCCAGAAATCCATTCCGCCCTCCGCCAGCAGTGGGAACCAAGGCGGGGGCGGTTAACCCTTGGGGCACCAGAGTCTGACCCGGTTCCAGAAGTTTCTAGGGCAGGGAACGATGTGTAAAGAAGTCGCTGAGGCCCAGGAGACTGAGGGAGGGCCAGGGCAGACCACCAGGAGGAAGGGGCACCTGGAGGGAGGGTCTCTGGCCAACCTCAAGGTCACAGCAGCCTGCAGTGCTGGCCCTGGTCCTCAGTTTGACCAGCCTCTCTCCTGCCTCCTTCCCCTGCGGGTCAGGGGCGGGTGGGGTCCTTCATTAAGTGTCCACCCCTCCTGTGTGAGGAGCCGGGCACCCTGCAGGCACTGGGGTCCCTGACAGAGCTGCGGGAAGGGAGAGCCCCTCCCCGGAAAGCAGGCCTGGGTGACAGAGAGCTGGGTGGCACGAGGGTCTCTCCTGGGTCTTTCTTGGAAGAGCCCAGAGAAAGGTTGTGGAGGAAGTTCACTCAGCAGAGAAGCAAATGCGCTGGTCCATCGGGGAGGGAGGGAGTTGAGGCCGCGGAGAGAAAGCAGAGGGTGGCAGGCAGAGGGGAGGGAGAGGCCAGGTCTGAAACTGGGCTGTCGCAGAGGAGGAGGGGCCACCAAGGGCCCCAGAGGCGCCGTCTCCCAGGGCACAAGCAGGCGGACAGGAGCCGGGAGGCCCTACCTGGGCCTCGGAGGGGGCCGGCGGGGAGGTGGCATCTGCCGCGGGCACCTGCATCCTCTGGGCACTGAGCTGCCCTCAGGTTGCTGGAACGTGCTTGCCTGAGCGTGAGGACCGTCAGCAGCAGCTGGGGTCGTTCATCCTGCCCCCGAGGCACGGTGGGCTGGGTACACGCTCCTGATGGGACGGCTCTGCTGTGTGAGTCTTGCCGTCACCCCAGGTGCCGTCAGTAGGACTCTGTGCAATAAGCACCCTATCCGGTCTCTGTTCCTTCCCTGTCCATTTCTGCATCCCTGTGGGTTGTTCCTGGAAATGTCGTTTACATGTCGGGTGCTATGGTGCACGCTGGTGATCCCAGAGGTTCGGGATCGAAAATTCAAAGCCAGTCTCATCCATCTAGCAAGGCCTAAGGAATTAGTGAGATCCTGCCTCAAAATAAAAACTAAAAAGGGCTGGGGATGTGGCTCAGCGGCTAAGTAGCCCTGGGTTCAATCCCTGGTACTTAAAAAAAAAAAAGCCTCTGCCCTCAGGGAGCTGCCACTCTTGTGGTGAGACAGAGGACACAAACATCACATAACAGGTCAGCCAAGGACTCCTGAGCAGTCCCTGGAAGAAGGGGGAAAATGCAGGCCTTGAAAAGCACTGATGTAAGAGGCAATGGCAAGTGCAAAGGCCCGGGGGCAGAGTGTGCTTTGAGTGTTCAAAGCATATCAAAGAGGCCAGCAGGGCGCAGGCCTAGTTTCATAGAGGGGCGGAACAAAGGAGATGCAGGGGAGGGAGGCACGGGTGCAGGTGACGTAGTTCTCTACGCCACGCACACTGTAGCTTTTATCCTCCATGCATACAGGGGGAATCTGGAGGGGGTTCTGTTAACTCTGACTCATGCCCAGTAGTTTCAAGTCTATTCAGAAGCCCAGGGGGAGCTGACCTTGAGAGGCCACAGGGACGCCCTGCCAGGAGTGGCCTGTGAAGAACGGGCTTCTCCGACTTCTCCCTAGGAGCTCTTTGCACCAACTGCCGCAGGAAAACAGCCCTCTGCACCTCTCGCACGCACTTGCACACGGACAGCCCAGGGACCAGGTGATGCGCCTGGTTATGCTGAAGCTGTGGTTTTATTTTCTCACCTACTTATTTATTCAACAAGCATTCCTGGGCGCATGGGCTCCCGGACATGCCAGGTGCTTCTCCAGCCTGGGGGCACCCTGGTGAGCAAGACAGACCAGGTCCCCGCCTGAGAGGACCTCACGACCCTGTTGGGGAGAGGGCTGATAACAGGCATGAGCTGGAAACATTTAAAGTAGACTCCAAGTGGGTCTAAGTTGTAGACGGAAAAGTAGAATAGGTTGGATCGGGTCTTCCCAATTGGGAAGGTTTGGCTGCCCCTCCCACCACCCTCCGGGCACATTTGACAATATCTAGAGACATTTGATTGACATAACCTTTGTGTATTACCGGCATCTTGTGGTTAGAGGCTGGGGAGGCTGCGGAATCTCCTACAATGCACAGGACAGCCTCCACAAGGGGTAATCTGGTACAAATATCAATGGGGCTGACATCGAGCTGAACTGTAGGAGCAACTATTGTAGCCAGGATGGTCAGGGAAGCCTGTTCCAAGGAGGTAAGAATTCAGTAGAGACATGAAGGAAAGTGGGGCATTCTAAACAGAGGGAAAAGCCAGTGCAAAGGGCCTGAGGTAGCAAACTGACGTGTTCAAGAAATCTGTGAGGAAACGATGCATCTTTTTGAAGCCCTTCAGGTTATTCTGCTCTATGAATTAAGATACTTAGAGTTCACCCTGGAATCATTTCTTAACATCATCTTCTAATAAAAGAAGTGTATTTCCTAATCTCCAGGAAGGATGCTGGAGAATTTCTGCCCTACACCTGTCTCTACGCATCTTGGTGGGAAAAGGGTAGTTCCCTTTAGGACTGACCCATGATCCCCTTGGACTTGAATCCATAGCCCTTTCTTGTGGCTGTCCTTCTCACAAGCCTCAGGAGCTGATTCCTTCCCCTGCACGATCAGGGCAGGTTTTTCCACAGCATTTTGCACCCTGATATGTTTTTATGGCAAAACAAGCTGGAAAATGTAAGCGGTCTGGCGGCATCACCCCAACCCTCCATCTCACAGGGGAAACTGAGCGTTGGGAGGGACAGGACTTGCCCAAGGTTTCTTAGGTAGCAAGTGCGGAACCTTGGGGATGGTCGTCCCGGCTTCTGAGCCGCCCGCCATCTTTTACCCTGCTTCCCCGCCTCAGACCGCCAGCCCCCTGACTCTATCAACGAGGCTCAGTCCTGAGAGTTCCCTTCTCCCAGGCCCACTCCCTCTTCGCGGTGACATTTCCTCTTCCCACCTCAAGTCTGCCTCCCAGGGCCCGGCCTCGCTGGAGGCTTTGATTAAAAATGCACCTCCTAATCTCATCAGAGGCCAGAAACATGCATATATGCAAATCAACATCTGCTCCTCGACTCAGGGAAGGATCTTCCCAAAGTGCTCTGGGAAAAGAGGCCCAGCCCAGTGAACTCTGAAGGGAAGATTCCAGAACATTCGAAAGTCACTTCAAAATCCCTGGGTCCCTGATGAAGCCTCATTGTTAATGTAATTGGAGGTTCTACTTGAAGGAGCAATAAAGGAGCCGTCCCCGCGTGGCCTGCCTCAGCTCAGGCTCTTTGCCAATCAAGCCTCTTCAGTGTTAGGGGAGCCGTGCCTGGCCGATGGTCTGGGGGCGCCCATCCCCCGGGCTGACAAGGGAAGCAGCAGCTAGGGGTCACTTCTTGGCTTTCATGGGGTCTCCTTAGCCAGTTTGAAGTCACAGGGCTTTTTCCTGGGAGAACGTATGAGTTAGGGCACACAGCGCCAGCTGCTGTAACAACTAAACCCCAGTGTCTCTGCAGCTTAACCCGGAAGAGCTCCATTTCTCTCTCATGTGGTCTGAGTGGTGGCAGGGTGTGGCATGCGGTGATTCTGGGCTCCACTGCAGGCTGCGCTGTCTGGTGCTTTCCAACCCCTGGCCCTGGACCTCCTCTGGGACCTCAGAGTCCTCTTCATGGAGAACCACACTGAGCGACACACATGCCTGCATTCCAATGGCCAGAACTCACCCTCTCCTAAGTGTTCCGAGTACTTTTAGGATAGGTTTGGCTAAACTACGATGTTGGGTAGGTTAAGTGTATTAGGCACACTTCCACCTACGATGTTTTCAACTTACCGTGGGTTTATGGGGACGTAACCCTATTGGAAGAAGAAGACACTGTGAGCAGCTCTAGCGTAGCTACTCGCCTCAGGGACCTGTAGAACTCAAAGGTCCCCTAGAGCATGATTGGTTTAGGTCCTTTGGTGGTAAGCAACAGACACAGACCAGCACTGGGAAACTCCGGCACCAGCAGATGGCAAGGAGTCACAGGCTTGGTTGGCAGGAATGTTCTACTGTGAGTCTGAGGAGCGGCAACCACAGCTGGGGTGTCAAGGGGGGAGTGGCAGACCACAGCTCGGGGAGAAGATCCGTTCTTGTTGCATCCGTGCGTCTCTGGCCCCAGGGACCAAATCCCCGCGAGGGCACCTGGTTGGCACCATGCTCACACATCCTGCCCCTCTGGCTGCAGAGTGGAAAGAGAGGACTGAGCTCGTCTTGCTGGCTCAGAGTTTGAAGGCAGCTGCAGTAAAAGCGAGGTGCTGAGCAACTCAGTGAGACCCTGTCTCCACCAAAATACAAAATAGGGCTGGGATGTGGCTCAGTGGTTGAGTGACCCTGAGTTCAATTTCCAGGAACCCCCCACCACCACCACCAAAGAAAGGAAAGAAGGAAATAAACCAGGGTGCTGATTTCAAGAGACTCGGTGTTGGGCCCCAGTAGGGGTCTGTGACTAAAACCTGACTTCTTCCTTTGCAGCTGGGTTCACTGGGGAGCAGGAAGAGGCCAGGGAGGAGGGAGGACTGCAGCCCTCGTCTCCTGGTGGCTGTGGTCACTACCTTGCACTTGGTGGCCTATGCCACTTGATGCATTTCCCTTTCCAAAGCCTCTGAGGCCCAGGGTCTCTTTCCGGACGCTTCTGCCTCATCGGGGCCTGAAGTCACCTTGGTTCTCTAGAGGAGGCACATCTGCTGGGAAACTGGATTTTCAGAGGTGGCCCTGTGGGGGCTGGTGTGGGGCTGGGGGCACCCAGGCAGAAGGCTCCTATGGAGGAGGGGTGGGGGGGTGCCGCCCGTGTTGGGTGGGTGGGGGCACCTATGCCTCTCCAAGCCCCAACACTGTGACCACATAGCCTTGGAGAAAGTGTTCACACATGATTGCATTTCCAACATGCAGCAGATGAGTCTGTTCACCTGCCCAGCCTCCACGCTGCCTTCTGTTGGAAAGAGCACCCCTTTTCCTTTGGGGAGCTGGCTCCTCCTCACTTTCAGGCCAGGGATGCATGGGGAACTGATTTCTTCCCCAGGATCCAGCATGAACACGTGACTCCGCCTGGCCAATCAGAATCAACCCAGTGAAGGGACACGTGACCCAGTCTGAGCCAATCAAACGGAATTCTGAGACTTGTGCAGGAACAGTGGAGACAGATTTGCTAAGACCATTATTTCTGCCAAGGGATGAAGCCATGCTGAGGAGAGAAGATGCAAGGACGGATGGATCCCTCAGGACACAGCTAATGCCTGGGTCCTCTGTGCCCCATGCCTGACAAACTTCAGGACTTCTTAGTGACATGATGTAGTAAATTCTCCTTTGTCCTAAACTCAGATTTCTTTACTTGCAAATCATAAATGCAAGCATTCTCTATAATGTAAAACAATAACCCTGGTAGTCTCAGGTTATAGAATTAGGAAGGTTTTACTTTCTTCTTTTATATTGCTGTATTTTCTCTTTTTAGAAAATGAACTTGGCTTACCTCTATAATTTAAAAAGAGTTCCACTGGGCGTGGTGACCCACGCCTATAACCCCAGTGGCTCAGGAGGCTCAGGCAGGAGGATCGAGAATTCAAAGCCAGCCTCAGTAAAAGTGAGGCACTTAACAACTCAGTGAGAGCCTGTCTCCAAATAAAATACAAAACAGGGCTGGGATGTGGCTCAGGGGTCAAGTGCCCCTGAGTTCAATCCCTGGTACCCCCAAAAATTAAAAAATAAAAAGAGTTTCATAAGAATAAAAAGGTGTGCATCTCCCCCTGGCATGGTGGTCAAAGCAAATCTTCCCTCCTCACAGCCAAGAAAGAAAAGAGCCCAGTAAGGAAAGGGTAAGGGGAGAAAGGAGACCACCAGCCTGTTACAGCCGCTCGTGTGTCGTTAAGTCAGGTTCTGGTGGATTTCCTCCCATCTTCCCAAAAACTCCACAAGGAGGCCCTCCGTGTGGGCACCCTGCTCTCCGCTAGCTGTGGACTGCAAAGCAGGCCTTCACCCGAGCTGAAGCTCCTTTCACCTCAGTCAGCCCTGACCCCCAGCCCTGGGGCTGCTCTCTGGGGAGTGAGTCCTCAGGCTGTGGAGGCCCCAGATCCCACCAAGGTCTTGGAACAGGGGGGTGTGGCATGATGGGGTACAAAGGACGGGGCAAAGGCCTATGAGATTTGTCTCATCCAGTTCAGAGAAACTAATAATCCAGTGGATCCCGTATCATTCAGAGATGGACAGGCGTGTTTATGTGTCTCCACGTGCATACATCTGCATCCCGGCTGTGGTGACGTCTATATCTCTAACTCCACTTGTCAGGTGGACGCATATGGAACTGTCAGGACCAGGCCACTTCTGGACAGCGGGAGTGGTTCCTCCCTCGGCCACGCCCACACTCACGGCGCAGTGACATCTGTATCACAGCCCCGTCTGCGCCCAAGCCCATCCAAATCCAGATCTGTACCTAGACGGCCCTATGTCCGCACAGCTGTATGTCTGGATCTCCTTTTCCACAGAGGAATGGAGAGCGCTCGAATTCTTCAGCACTGTCCCCACCCCGTCTTCCCAGGGAGAGGAACACGTCCGAGGACCCAGGGTCAAGCAGGCCCCTGGGAGGCTGCCCAGCAACCACGGCTCTCTTGGCCTCAGAGACACCGGCTGCCCTCGGCTCCTGGGGACCTGATTCACTAGCCATGGCTCCCCCACAGCAGAGGAGAGAGACCGGTGGACCCCTGGACACTGAGCTGCGGTGGACGGGCCAGGCGGGGATGGGCCCAGACCCTCATCCCCTGGGCTGGCCGAGGCCGCAGGCGGAGCCAGGCGGAGGAGGAGGCCTCTGCAGGCCCTGCGGGGGCCACACAGCCCCTTCCTTTCTGCCCCCCACTTCTGCAAGGGGGGCTCCCCAGGACGGGCCCAGGCGCCCCAGCCCTGCCGGCCAAGTCGCTGGCAGCCCGGTTGGCCTGGCTCCCGGCGCCCCCTCCCCAGTCCCTGCGGCCTGTGGCTGCCCAGCCGGACGGCCGCCTACTCTGGCCACGGCTGTCTGCGCAGCCTCCCTGCCGCCCAGCCCGTCTTCCTATCTAGACAAACAAGCAAAGCGGTCTGGTTACCCCGCGGCCGCGAGGCGTCCAACACAAACCCCGGCCGCCCGCCCGCCGGTCTCCCGGCGCCCCGTGCGGCTCAGGCGGCCCCAGGACATTCGCCTCCTCCCGGCTTCGGCCTGTTACCCGACTCTCCTGGCCTCGGCGACAGGCATTCCCGCCTGCTCAGAGGCTCCTGGAATGTGCCCGGCCCCTCCTAGAGCTGGGGAGCGGAACCCTGCGGTCCCTGGCCCCGGCGACGCTGGAGCCCACTGCAGACAGAGCTGGGCCACTGTCACTGGGGCGGGTGGTCAGCGTCCACGCCTCTCCAAGGTCCCCTGACAACGTCCTGCTTCAGAGGCGCCTGGAGAAAGCTGTGTCCCACAGCCACTTCTCAGGCAGGCAGGCCGAGGCCGGACGGAAGGCGCTTTCTAAGGTCACACAGGGAACTGGGGACAAGGCTTTCAAAGGCGATGAGCAGAGTCCAGAACGACCCAGATGACAGCGTTGGAGGAACACATCCCGAAGGACTTTTTCGGGCCTGAGTACCCTGGACTTCCTGCTCAGAGCCGGGTTGCTTGAATCCAGATGTGCTGGTCAAAATCTCCATGGCACTGGACTAGGAAAGCAAGCCGGGGACATCAAAGTGCTACCGCGTACGCCTGCAGCAGCCCCGCAGCGTCCAGCCTGCCGACGCACACACCTGTGCACAGACGTAGACACCGCGCGCACGCACGCGCATTTCCGAGGTCACACATGCGCACGCGCATTTCCAAGGTCACACATGCGCACACGCATTTCCAAGGTTGCAACGGCACGCACACACATTTCCAAGGTTACACACACACTTCCAAGGTCACATGCACATTTCCAAGGTCACACATATTTCCAAGGTCGCACACATATTTCCAAGGTCACACACACATTTCCAAGGTCGCACACACATTTCCAAGGTCACACATGCACATGTGCCTGGATGAGCACGTCTGGCAGTGGATCCAAGCAACTCCCAGCAGAGGAGGGAGGAGACGTGCAGCTCTGGGAAGCCTGATTTCCGTCGTAGGTGCTTCGGTATAATTTTCACAGTGACCGTTTTTACTTTGCAATAAGAAAAGGGCGGGGGGCACTGGCAGAGCCCCGTCACCGAGCCGGGGCTGTTCTCTGGGCTTTCTCGTGACTATTTGATCTGCATGACCACTGGCAGGGTGCTCTGTCATCCCCATTTCACAGACAAGGAGGAGGAGGGATCGATCGGTCAGGCCAAGGTGGGCAGTCGCAGATGGCGGGGCTCAAACACGGACGCCGGCGCCTGACTCTGAAGCCAACCCGTCACTCTTGATCTGCTCCTCCGTGAGCACTGAAGGGCGCATGCGGGAGGGAGCCGACGTGCAGCTGGGTCAGGAGCGTCTCCTCCAGCAGCCAGGGAGGCGGGGCAGGGCCCCGCATGGGGGGAGGGCGGGGGTGGGAGGGACCAGGCACTTCCCCCTGCCACATGCTTGCTAGTCACCTGCCATGCGACCAGGCCGAGGGGCCGCAGGAGCCAGGTACCCCCCAGACTTAGAAGAGGCTGAACTTCAGGACCTGCTCCTTCAAGAAGCGCAGCAGAAGAACGTGGGTTCCAGTGTCACCTCATCCCTTTTCTAACCATGGGATGATCAGAAAATAGCGTCATGAGGATGTCAAGTGATTGACACCTCTCTTGGGGAGGTGGGTTCCAGGTTCCCTCCTTTTGGACCTAGGTGCTGCTTCGTGGGACTCTGATGAGAGGAATATGGTGGAGGTGTATGAAAGCCTTGGGGGACCTGCCGCTTCCACTTCCTGTCTCTAGAACGTCCACTCCCAGACCTCTGAGCACAAGGTATCCAGACACCCTGCTGGAGTGACCACATGCATTGAGTGGTGGGGAGGGGTTCCCAGATGAGCCTGGTCTTCCAACTGATCTTACCAGGACACCAAAGACACCAAGGATGATCCACAGTAGCCAGCTGAATACCACCAAGTGACCCCAGACAACACTAATCGAAGCCAAACAATTGCACCATTGAATCCCACTCAAATTCCTGATTCCTGGAACCACCATCCAGTCAAGAAAGAGGGGTTGGCAGCAGCCTACAAGCTTTGAAGTGCCCCCAGACAATCACCACCCCTCCTGTGGAATATCTTCCTCTCTTTTAGAAGTTGTTTTATCATTCATGTGCACATACTTAAACACACATGCTAATTCCTTTATGAACTTCATAGATAAGGACTCATACAGTCTGGTAATCTGTGTCTTGCTTCATTTTACTCAGCATCACATTTGTGAGACTCACCCACGTTATTACACCTATCCATATTTTGGCCATTTTCATTGCTGTATGGTACTCCATTGTCTTGTGACTTGACAATGTATTTATCAGTTCATCCTTGATGTCAATTCCAAGACTGAGCTTTCAGTACCATTATGCGCATGATTGACGGTTTCCTGGTGAAGGTGGGCTCACATTTCTTAGTATGTGCCATGGAGTGGGGTTTCTAGGCACAATCTATGCATATCTTCCACACTTCTGGAGAAATATCTTGCCCAGGCTTTCCGTCCTGTGGTACCTCGCTGCTGGTTTCCTTTGCATCGCTCTGACAGCTAATGAGGCCCACCTCCTGCAGGCAGCCTGATTACCGCTTGGATTTCTCGCTTGTGTGGGAAGTGCTTATTCAACTTTCTCCCCATGCATCCAACTGTACAGGGTTTAAAATTTCTAAATTTGTTTCCAACCTTTAAACGTGGAGACACCCTATGCTAAAAGTACAGATGGCTGCCTTTGACAGAGAAAATCGATTCCCTGGCTCTCTTGGATGGTATTCCTGCAGGCAACCCTCGGGTGGGGCTGGGTCCTGGAGAGTCCCTTGGATCAAAGTGAGGGTCCCAGGTCTCGTGGTGCCTTGCTGCCAAGCCTGCTTCCTTCCTCCATGCGCCATGCCCTCTGGGTGCTGGTACTGGGGCCATCGGGTTAGTGTTTCAGAGCTGGGTCAGCCACCCTGTCTCTGTTTCCATCTGCTTTTCACCCAAATGGCCCAAGCTGTTCAGGCCACAGATACCCTCACCTTTCACAGTGTGTCCTGCAGGACGGGCTTTGGCCAAGGGCAGAGCAGACCAAGCACAGGCGTGAGTAGCCTTTAAGTGCTGGGCGTGCCCTCTGGTGGCTCTTCAAACCCCGTGGGCTGAGATGGACTGAGGAGGGTCAGGGACACGTGGAGAAGAGGCAGAGCCATCCAGCTGTCCCAGCAAGACCGTCCCCACCTGCCCGGGCCCAGTAGGTGCTGCAGTTGACCACAGATGCCTGAGCCGGCCCAGCCAAGGTGAGCCAAGTCCACCTAGACCAGAAGAAAGACCTGGTTATCTTCTGCCCAAGTTGCTCTCCAGCAGAATCGTGAGATTATAAAAGTTATAAAAGCCACTAGGTGTCGGGGTGCTTTGTTACACAGCAAATCTGATCGATACACTTGCCAACTGAGTATGTCCACAAAGCCAGAGGAGGTCAGGGAGAAATGCAGAGAAGCCCTTGGAAGGACATGTGTCTACACAGGGAAGCAGCTGGTCCACAACCTGCTATGTCCTCCCCTGATCCCAGCCCACCTCCCATCCTGATTGTCCTCAGCCCCTGGCAGACCTGGTCTATGGTGACCTCCACATCCCCCAAAGATCCCAGGCAATAACCCAGTGTAAGTGGTTAATATTTTCTCACCTTAATTAAAAATCCAAATGGGAATATTGGCAGCCCAGGCCCTCATTTGAAAATTGAACCATATTCCCATTAATAGGAATGTCTAATTAAAACATCCGTTAAAAGTCCATAACATTAAGTTAATGGGAGAAAGCCAGGAAGAATTCAATTAGATTTTATTTCTGTAAAATTAATATTAGCAACTTAAAAAAACGTCCCCGGAGCTGATTGTTATTCATAAAGGCTCTCTGAGCATTAGAACGGGAGTCCCATTTCAACAGGCGAAACTCAACTGGGATTCTAGGAGAAGATAAAGAGCCTGCTTCCAGTACAAAACTTCCGACAGTCCTATCTGCAGCCTTTCCAGCCTGGGGCCCAGAGACCTGTGCTTCTGCTGAGCATCTTTGGCTAAACCACTAGGCCTCTCTGATTCAGCAATCCCAGCTCTGACCTGCTGTCTCACAGATGAGGAGGGGGAAGACTTTGCAGGAGATGAACTTGGTGCAAAGAAGGGGAAAAGAGGAGGGGTCTGGATTGGCGCCATCCCATCTTTAATGAGCTTCTGGAGAGACCCCCTTAGAATGCAGCGGGTACTCAATAGCAACAGCTATTGGCTTTGTTTTATCATCAGGTTAGGGTTTTTTTAAGTAATAATTTTAACTTAGGGTGAAATAAAAAAGATGTGCTCATTTAAAAACTATAAGAAACTTCAAAAACGTAAAAAAAATGAAAGTAAACCCCCAAACCGTTTAAATAACCATCGTGAGCATTAGTGCAGGCTCTTGCTGCTGTTCTCCAGGATGGGTGGGTTGACAGACAGACAGACCGACGGCTCAGACAGGCTTGAGTTACAAAAATCAGTTCCTACTATGTCTGTGACTTTGAATGAAAGCTATGGGATATGTTTAGTTTGAATTTAATGGAAGAAAACATGAACTGTTGTGAAATTAAAATGGTTGTTGAATATTTCTTTTCAGGAGCTATTCATTCTTTAAAAACAAAAAAAAAAAAAAATCAAGGTTTAAGAAGAGACCGTGCAAACATTAAAATCCTGTGTCTGCATCTTTTGGCTGAAAGGAAGGAACAGGCAGCCCACGCTGAGAACTGGTGTTACAGGAGTCCAGTGTGGAGGGACTTCCGGTCACTCGATCGGGCAGCTCAATGATTCCATCAAGGATCAGATTCCTTCTCTGCAGCAATCTGCTACCCCAGAGCTGGCCCCGCCCCCAGGGATGCTTCTTCACTGCCCTGGAACTTCCTGCTGCTTGGATAACCGTCCTTACGGAACCACTCCTCCCCTATTTTCTTGCATCAATTAGATTGTCACACAACCACCCGAGAGGAAGCTGCCACTGTCACCACTGTTTCTTTTAGAAAATGGAGGTTCAGAGATGTTAAGTAACTTGCTCAGGGTCACAGAGCTAGCAAATGGCCAAGTCAGAATTCCAAAGAAGCCATCTAGAACAGACCGATGGCGTTATTGTTCCTATTTTTCACCCTTTGTCATGCAATTTTACAGTTCTCTGAGTAGAGATGTGGAGTGCATCTCTCCATCCTTGACTGTGGGCTCAATTATTTGACTCCCTCTGGCCAAGACCAGGAGACAGAAGTGACAGCGTGTTTGTTGGTGTTATGGTTTGGATGCGAGGTGTCCTCCCAAAGCTCAGATGAGACAAGGCAGGAAAGTTCAGAGGAGAAATGATTGGGTTGTAAGAGTCTCAACCCAATCAGTGAATTAATCCCTGGTGGGATTAATTGAAGTGGTGGGTGTGGCTGGAGGAGGTGGGGATTGGGGCGTGGCTTCGGGGTATATATTTTGTATCTGGAGAGTGGAGTCTCTCTGTTTCCTGATGATGTGAGCTGCTTCACTCTGCTATGCTCTTCCACCATGATGTTCCGCCTCACCTGGAGCCCCAAGCAATGGAGCCGGCTTTCTATGGACTGAGTTCTCTGAAACTGAGCCCTCAAATAAAACTTTCCTCCTCAATAATTGTGCTGTTCTGGTCATTTAGTCACAGCAGTGAAATAGCTGACTAAAACACTTGGTTTAAAGTGCAGGTCTCAAGTTCACGTTTCCATTTCCTTTGCTTGTAGGAAAGTTCCCTGGCAGGCTTACTGATCATTGCTATGAAAACATGCCCTGGTCAGCTCACTGGAGCCAGGAAGATAACAGACAGTGGGCCAGATTTACAGATCTTCAGGTAAAACAGTTACCCAGCTCCACGGTCCAGATCAGCTCATTCCCAGCTGACCACGAACATCTGAGCAAATAGGCCGAGATAAATTCAGTTGAGTTGTTCCAGCCAACCCACATCAACAAAATGAGAACTCATGGTCATAAACCATTGAGATTTTGTGGTTGGTTGTTACGCGGCAGTATCATGGTGAGAGCTAGCTGTTACCATCTAACCACAGACCCTGTGGTCCAGTTTGCCTGTGTGTGTGTGCCTGTTCTCTGCTAGAAGGAGGCTGTTCTCCCCCAGTGGAGACAGGGCTAGAGGCTAAAAGAGATGTCTCAGAGCCAGGCAGCAGCCTGGGGACTCCGGGATGACAAGGGTTGCATCTCTCAGGCCCGCAGCGGGGTTCCCAGCCAGTGTGGAGTCTGAAGAGCGCCAGTGGCTTACTTTGTATCCTTTTTATTTTTCAATCTGCCTCTTTTGGTCCGGGCTTGCTTGCACCTTTGGAAACCAAGGTGGTGCAGAGTGAGCAGCTGGACGCAAAGGGTTTTCACCAGGCCGGGGTCAGGACACCAGCTGGGTGAGATCCCAGCCTTGGGGGCGCTCGGCAGCTCCCGGCTCAGCATCCTGTCCCCTGACGCCATGGTCCAGTGACTCGAATGGTGGCCTGCAGCTATTCCAAACTTCCCCTTTCTCTCGTGCCCCCTGGGGGGCTTTCTTTATACATGAAGTTCCTTGTGCTGGAACATTTGGTCACCTGATGTCTGAGGGTGAGTTCCCACGGGGATTCTTGCACGAGTGACTTTCTGAGCCATTGTTTACGGAGAGGGAGACGGATCAGGTGGAGAAGCCGGGTGCAGTGAGTCTAGCCTCAGCCTTGTCCCATGGAAAGTTCTGGAGAGCCATACCTGCATTGTCCCTCCTCAAGGCAGGGGCAGTAGGCTTTGTACCCCAGGCAGGTGTTGTCCGAGGTCTGCCCCCTGGTGGCAGTGGGGGGAGCAGGCGCCTCTTGGGGAATCCTGGCCAGGTGGCTCCTGTCTGGGCCGCAGGGGATTCTCCGCAGAGGAGCAGTGGGAGGTGTCAGCAGGCCCTCTCGGTAGCCGGGCGGGGGCACCAGTGCCACCACCCCGGGCTCACTCTGCCCTATCCTCTGGGTTTTGATGTTGGTGCCGCCTCCTCCAGGAAGCCTCCCGGAAGCTTCCTCCTTGGCCGTGTGGTAGGTTCTTGCCCACGCTCCTGCAGTTCAGCCCTCCCTGCCTCCCCATTTTGACCCCAACACACAGATGGAAAATGTCAGTTTGATGCCGTCGTCTCACTAGTGTCCCCTGCAGGTGGGCAGGGACCATGTCAGCCCTGTGCAGTTAAGCCTTCAGCTTCTGGCACACAGTAGTTGCTCAGTTAACGTTGATGGAGGGGAGGCGGGAAGGGAGGAGGAGGACCGGGAGAGGTACAGGGCTGGCTCGTTGCTGAGTGTGCTTAGAAGGAACCCCCAAACCTGAGTGGGGGAGAGCAGGGTCATCCTCAGGCTGTGCTCTGACACATTCCACGATGCACAGAGTGAGCCAGGGTCAGAGGAGACAAGAGGCTCTACCCTGGGGTCTGAGCTCCGAGAGTCACCAGGGTCCACTTCTTGGCTGGACCTGGGGTGCTTGTCTGCAGGAAGCTCGGGGTACCGTGCAGAGGAGGCCCCGCCCCCTCTGGGTCCTGACCACCCTGCCCTCCCTCAGGGCTCAGGCAGCCCCCGGAGTCCTGAGCTCAGATCTCCTCCAGTCCCTCCTTGGCCCCCTCAGATGCAGGGTCACTCACCAAGACCCTCGCTGAACAAGTGGGGACAGACCCTCACTGAACAAGTGGGGACACGGAGGCACAGAGAGGGTAAGAGGTTGAACTGAGATCACCCAGCAAGTCAAAAGCATCGCCGGGACTAGAATCCAGCATGGCCGGGGACCGAGTCCCTGCTGCTCCTCCTCCTCTGTCCCAGGTGGCCGCCGCTCACCCGGGTCCCTCTCTGAGCTCAGCCAGGGTGAACTGGGTTGAGGACGGGCAGCCCGAGGGCAGATGGATCTTCTGCGACAGGAGCAGGAGGCACGAGCGGAAGGAGCAGCCCTGGCTTCTCCCCGGAGGCCTGGGGGCCTCCCACGGCTGAGGAAGCCCTGGCCAGGCCCCACCTCCAGGTCACAGGCACCGAGCCACAGACCTCAGGGGGGCATCCTTGAAGATCAGCGAGCTCCATTCCTCCCTGGTGCCAAGGGCAAACTTGGAGCCGGGGTCGCCCTCGGCGCCGGCCAGAGCGGAGCTCACTTGGCCCTGGCTCTGGGGCAGCTCTCCAGGCCTGCCGAAAGCTGTCCCTCGTGGCCATTCTGTCACGTGGCCATTTCTCCCTTGCAGTCACCGAGAGGTAAGGAGCCGTCTGCCCAGGGAGGTTTTCTAACCCAATACAAAGACGAAGTTTCCTTCTCAGAAGGCGTTTGCCCCACTGCCCCGCCCCTCTTTTTTCCCTGCCTTGGATGCTGATGTGAGGATGCAGAACCAGCAGCCATTTTGGAACCAGGAGGAAAGAAACCTTGTGGTCCAAAGTCAACATACTAAGAATGATGGAACTGAAAAATGAAGCAGACCTAGACCCTGATCACATAACTGAGCCGCTGAACCAATGCCTCAGAGTGCCACCCTCTAGATATCTTGTTGTGGGGAAAAAATCAGTTTCTATTAATTTAGATCACAGTAGAAACTATTTTTATTCCTTGAGGGTGGGACATTTCTGACCAGCAAAGACATTTTCCACATTGCTTCTTTTTTTTAAGTACTGGAGATTGAACTCAGGGACATTCGACCACAGAGCCACATCCCCAGCCCTACTTTATATTTTATTTAGAGTCAGGGTCTCACTGAGTTGCTTCGGGCCTCGCTGTTGCTGAGGCTGGCTTTGAAGTTTCGATCCTCTCGCCTCAGCCTCCTGAGCCGCTGGGATTTCAGGCGTGCCTCACCACGCCCAGCTCCACACTGCTTCTTAACCGCGTTCTGAGCTGACGAGTTAAGGGCCAGCACGCCCGTTTCATGGACAGTCTACATAGTTTCCAGCTGCTTCCCCTTGAGTCCTCACCAACGCTAGCTTTGCAGAAAGGACATGCATCTCATCAGGTCCCAGGCTCACGGTACAAAGGGGTTGGAAAAGTGTTCTCCAAACAAACACTGTCCCAGCACATCCTGTGGGCGGCGGGCGCTGAGTGAGGCCGCGGTCTGGGAAGCCCGGCTGCCGCCTCTTTTGGGACTCGGTCCTGGGAGCGCGTGGTGGGCTGGCCTTGGAGGGAAAGGAGGCACCATGGACCTCAATTGCTCAATGGAAAGTGGCTCCATTTTAGGGGAAAAACTTCCATTGGAGGCTTTTTATATAAACACTGCTTCAACCAACATGCAACAAGTAATTGAGGGCGTTGGACGTGAATTTCCTGTTGTCTTTGCACCCCGAAGTCTGTTGTTACGCCAAACATCCATGCCTCGGCCCCTTCTGGGTCTCTAGTAAATGGGGATCCCCCAGAGAAGCTCACCTTCTGCAAGCAAAACCCCCATCCCGGGCTCTCTGACTCTGGCTAGCGAGAGCCAGGCTCCCTTAGAGGAACCTGTCATTCTGTCTTAAAGGATCTGCTCTTAGACGGCAGGGGTCCCTCCTGGAGAGACGTCCCATCTTGTAGAGCCTTGTTATATGTAGAATTTGATGCACACACGAATGGTCTAGCTGCGATAACAAACACACCCTAAGAAGTCAGCGGCTCGGCCACACGTCAGTTTTCTCACTCACTGTGTATTCAACTGTCTGTCACTGTGGAAAAAGCACACACCTCAGATAATCCACTTATCAGGGGGAAAAGGCTGATTGAGCTCGTGGTTTTAGAGATTTCAGTCCATGCTCAGGTGGCCCCGTTGCTCTTGGGCCTGTGGCGAGGCAGCACGTGGTGGCAGGGGTGTGCGGAGAAGGAAGCCGCTCACCTCAGGGCCCTCAGGAGCAGAGAAGGGTGGGGCTGGGGTGCCGGTATCCCCCACAAGGACACGCCCCCAGGACCCAACTTCCTTTCCGGAGGCCCCGCCTCTTAAAGGTTCCCCCACTACCTCCCAAGACCACCATGGGCTGGTGGCCGTGCCTTCAAGGCCTGGCCCTGGAGAGCATTCCAGATTGAAAGCACAAACTTCGAATCATCAGCCGAGGCAGGAGTCCCTGGTGGATGATGGCAGCGTCCACGCTGCTCAGGGACCTGGGCTTTGTCTATATGCAGACTGTGCTCTCCCGAGGTCCTCCGTGTTAATCCAGGGAGGAGCAGAAACAGGGAAGGCAACCTGCCTCCCCAGCCCCTCGGGAAACGGAGGAAGTTCAGCCCTCGCTCCAAGCTCCATGGGGTGCACTAGCTCATTCTAGAGGCTGCTCCAAAAAATCTCCTCCTCCCCCTGCCCCTTCCCCACTCCTCACAAGCAATCCCTCCACCTCCTGTCAACTCAAGTCTCTGAGCCCCGAGCCCTGGGGCCCTGGGCTGGCTGTGTCCTCCCCACCTGAAGCATGCAGCCTCTGAGCTTCATGCTCTGTTCCATCTGCCCAGTTCCTCCTGTCTGTCTCCCATGCCTGTATTCACGGCTGTGCATTCTGCCACCCCAGAGCGCGCCATGACGTCATCAGCTCCTGGAGATCAACACTGCACGTGTCCACGGGGCTGGACACTTAAATATTGATCAATGCAGAAAGTACCAGTCTGGTACTGTGGCCCAGAACGGTGACTGCACAAAAGTCCCTCCCTCTCTAGTTGGGAGGCCATATGGCAACAGGTCCCAGAAGACTCACTGGGTCCCAGGTTCCTGCCTCTTCCACGGCTTCCGAGGGACCCTGGGCGGTCCGCTGACCTGTCCGTACCTCCATCTGCTCATCTCTGCAGTAGGCGGCAGATCACTACCTGCCTGGGCTGCTGAGAGTAGGTGAGGGTAGCTCTGCTGTGGCACCTGGTGCCCTTTCACGCAGGTGGGCGTTCGGTTCAGATGGTCACAGGCGCCTTTCACTCGCCCCTCCAGAGCCGACCTCCAGTGTCCACTCCCTGATCCATGGCTTGAGAGAAGGACACCTGTGGGCAGCAGCAAGGGGTTCCTCACTATTGCCCTGGTCGGGTTTGGCCAATGGAAGACCCCAGCAGGATTGTGGAGGGTCCCCTGGCTTCTCCTGGCCAGGCAGCATCGGCTGCACCCTGACTGAAGGCCACTGCTCCCTAAACAGCCTTGCTCCCTGGTTCTGTAATAGTTTCCCCTTTGCTTAGACCTCCACAGATACAGCCTTCTGGTGCTGTCCCAGTAGAGTTCCCTCAAAGTGGCCCACACCTTTGCAAATAGTCCTGTGTTGTCCTCACTTCCCATGACCCCACTGCCTCTTCTCTACAGGGTCCTGATGGATTCACTGTTATTACTTTTATATACTTTTTTGTATTTTCCAAGGAGTTTCCTCCATTCCTGTTCACCGTGAATTTTCTCTGAGCCAAGACCAACTCCACTAGAGTAGAACAACGGAACACCCAGAGAGGTAGAGCACCTTGCCCAAGGTCACAAAGCCAAGGGGCAGGGAAGTGGTGGGCAAAGGCTGAATTCATCCCCACTTCCTGGGCTGCGTTTTCCCAGTCTGAGCATCGCTGTGGGGGACCAGGCCAGTTTCCTCCTGGCCAAGAGAGGAAACTTCCGTCACAAATGATCAGAGGAGCTGGGTTTGGGGAGAGGCTGGGGCTAGAGCCAGAAGACAGCAAAAGATTCCGAGCAGGAGACTGAGGGTTTAATAATAAATAAAGGCCTTCGCGGGAGGCCTTTGGGGTCTGTGGCCAGCATGGGGTGCCCAGGAAGCCACCCACCCTAGCCTACAGGGTTCTCTGGTCATGGTCCAAACAGTGGGTGGGACCGGGCCTTGGGGGACGCTCTTCAAACCCCAGAGGGGAGGAGCAGTGCATATTTTGGGATAATCCCTTATTTCATCCAAATAGAGGGTCCTCAGAAGCCATATCGAGTGTCTGAGTTTCCTGACTGCATGTCAGTCCGCTTTCATGTGAGTTATGCAATGTTGTCATGGAGGAAAGTAGCAGCTGGACCCTGGATGGGCAGCCCGGGAATCAAAGGGGACCCATGCTGCGCCGTCACCTCTGCCTGGAAGGACAGGCGCCTGCACGGCTCTGTGGCGCCGGGCCTGGCCCAGACCCGCGGGGCCGGCGCACGCCCAGCGGGGCCCAGGGAGGTCCCGGGCGGGTGGCGAGGGATGGGCTGAGCTGGGAGAAGTCAGACCCCTGCGCGGAAGGATCCGGCCCCAAATTCGGGTGGCTGGTGGCTCCGTTGAGGTGCAGCCGGGGCGAGGCCCGACCCACGTACCAAGAGAAGCCCCGACCCAGGTTTCCACGGGCAGCCTTCCGACCTCCAAATATTGGCGACAAATGCTGATCCCCGAGCTCCGTTATGCAAGCCAAGCAAATGCCACGCGGGTGCCAGGTGCAGCCGGGGCAGGTTCCCGTGGCCGCGGGGTGTCTGCTTGGAGGCTCGGGAGGAGCCGCACCTCCCCATCTGGGCAGAAATTGGGCGGAGATCCTCAGCCCTCGCCCGGTGCCCTTTCCACCCTCCGCGGACGCTTCTCGGCCCTGCGTCCAGTTTCCTGGCGTGGGACGAGGAGCCCTGGAGGGTCCGTCATGGCCGGAAGGTTTGGGTCTCCTCGGATCCACACATGGAAGCCTTGGCCCCGCAGTGAACCTCCAAGATCCGGCCTCTAGGGACTCCAGGGACCCCTGCTCTCATTCTCTCTCGGTATCAAGCAGGGTCGAGGGAGGGCACGTGAGGACACGGTGGCCGTGGGCCAGCTGCGGGGGAGGAGCCCTCACCAGAGACCCACCCTGCTGGGTCCAGAACTTGGCCTCTGGAACTTCGAGAAAAGAAACATCTTTTCTTAAAGCCCCCGGCCCGGGCCAGGCCGATGCTGTGGCCTGAGCTGAGAGCTGGCCCTAACCCTGGGTCACATTTTGTCCCAGATCCGTGGTGGCCACGGAAGTCCAAAGATGAGACCCGGATCTCATGAGAGCCACCTCGTTGACATGCAGCTGTGTCCGTCCATGCGACTGTCCATGATCTGTCCATGCACCCTGTGTGCATGTGGCGGGGGTCCCCTGACCTTAGGGAATGGAGTGAAGTGCCCCTTCCTTCGGAGGGCTTTGCCCTGTCTCATTCAAGGGTCCACCAGGAGGGAGCCGCTGGGGCATTTCCAGTGGGAAGGGTCTAATCCAGGTGACTGGAAATTGTGGGTCCTGGAAGGGCAGGGGCCGGGTGCTGACCGAAGTGAGGGTCAGGAAGGTCGCCTTTCAGGGAGTCTGGATGCCGCGGATTGTAGGCACCTGCCACCCGTGACCTCTGCTGCTGGTGGTCCCAGTGTGGGAGTTTCAGGAGGACCTCTGGGTGTCCCCGGAAGCCAGCCACTGCTGCTGCTCATGACTGCGCGGTCCCCCTCACTCGGTTAGTTGTAACGTCCCTGTTGTGGTTTGGAGGTGAGCCGTCCCCCAGAAACTCACATGTGAGACAGTGCAGGAGGGTTCAGGGGAGAAATGAGTGGGTTGTAAGAGTCTTAACCCGATCAGGGAATCAATCCCTAATGGGACTAACTGAAGTGGGGGCGTGGCTGGAGGAGGTGGGATTGGGCGAGGCTTTGGGTGTATATTTGTATCTGTTGAGTGGAGTCTCTCTCTCCCTCTCCTTCCTGATGTGAGCTGCTTCCCTCTGCCACACTCCTCCGCCGTGACGTCCTGCCTCCCCTGGAGCCCCGAGGAATGGAGCCGGCTGTCTACGGACTGAGACCTCCAAAACCATGAGCCCTCAGATAAGCTTTTCCTCCACTACAGTTGCGCTGATCAGATGCTTTAGTCCCAGCGGGGAGGTCGCTGACTAAGACAGTCCCTCAAGGTCATTCTTCATACCTGAGCCCTGAAGCTCTCATGCAGTGGCTTCAGACACTAAGTTCCAGCCCCTGAGATCTGGTCCAGAGGCCAACGGGCAGCCAGCTTGCCTGTCCCGGGATCATAGCTGTTTCTTGTCCAGTCTTGGCTGGACAAAGCCAGCAGGTGGCCTCTGGGGGGTGACTCTCCTGGGATGGACCTGGACCCCTGGGCTCTCCTGCCAGCCACCATATGGGCCCTCCCAGGGTCTCTGCAGGCCTCCGGGGGTCTCCTGTGCCCACGTCTGCCTGAGCTGGCCTTCCGCGTCCCTTCTTCCAGCACGGCACCCCACGACGTCCCTAGGTGGCTAATTAAAATGGTAATTAAAATGGTGTCAATCCCCCCACTTCCTTTCTCTTTCCATCTAGAGGGTGTGTCTGTTGCAGAAGCCACATGAGGCCGGGGGACCCGGGGGGCGTGGACGTGAACCCAGCTCCGTCTCTGAAGGTGGTGCTTTCAGCCCCCCTCCTCCAAACTCCGGCTTCTTCAGGGAACCTTGTACACTGGGGCTCATAAACCGGGAGGCGAGCTCATGGATGAGACGCCCCCCACCTCGTTGGTGCCCGGGGGGCTTGGTTCTCTAAGGCAGGTTCACACGGAGAACGAGGGGGGACCAGGCAAATGCACAGGGACAGTCGCTGCCCTGGAAGGAGCAGCTCACCACCGCAGCTCTTGCCACGGTCCCCAGGCCTCCCGGCTGGAAGGAGGCCCAGAGGGGCACAGGCGGGGACGTGGACAGTGTGCTCATCAAATGCTTTGTGGGGGCGTTCGGGGCTGCCAGGGAGCAGACCACACAAATCCTGCAGCCTCTCAAATCTGCTCTGCGTCCCCAGGCAGGGGACCTGGGGTTCTTGGACGAAGATGACAGGGCCACCTTTTCTGGCTGTGCACTTAAGCTTGTTGCTGTTGGACCTTTGGGCTGGCGTCTGCGCCGTAACCCCAAAGCGAGAATGCTCGGGCCAGGGGAAGACGCGGAAATCCCCAGCACGCGGCGGTTGTCTGTCGATGACAAAGCCTCAGGCCCTGTCACAGAGGAATCTCGTGGGTCAGACCGGATCGCAGCGGAGGGTGATCACTCGGGGCCAGGGGCGGAGGTGGGTGTGCTCACTCACACCTTTGATGGCTGGTCCTGGAGGCCCAGGGCTGCAGGCTGAGGCTGGCAGGCCACCTGTTCCCGCCCCAGTCCAGGCTGCAGGCCAGTCCCGGGGCAGCCAAAGCCCCGCCGCCGCTCCTTCCCAGAGACGGTGATGGATTGAGACACAGAATTCATATACGTCTATATATTTATATATAAAACCCTTACAAATCACATCCCTCGAGCCAGGTCTTTAAATAATGGAGGACGGTAGATTACGGCTTTATTAGTCCCTTCCAAAAGCTTATAAAAATCATCTTTAGCCGCTGGGAAGACATTTTATCAGAATTTATGGCAACTCAGAGAGTCTTGAGCTATCAGATTGAGAAACTAAGAAGCTTTCTACGGCTCCTTCTGCGGCAGCAGACCCCGGTCTCCGCTCTCCTTGTAAATTAAAATCTCCAGCGTTATCTGCGGCATGAAATAAGACACTTGGCTCTTCTATCCTGAGCCTGCTCTTTAATTAATATAGACTTGAGTTGGCAAAAGCCACCAACGTGAGTGAGCGGCCTGGAGAGGGGGTGCGGGGCGGCGGAGGGGGGCCTTGGGATCCGGAAAGAAGACAACCCAAAATGTGCCCCTCGAGGGCCGAGGCTCTGTCTTGGGGGCTGCGTTTCTTTCATGGCTCGGAGAGATTTTTCCTTAGTGGAAAATCTAGAGGTCTGGCCAAAGCCAGAGGACTCTGTTGTTTGTCTGCAGGGCCGTCCGTCTCCCAACCTGAAGTTGCCGTGCTCCCGGGTGCCCCGGTCAGGGACACTGAGGCTCTGCCACCAGCAGATCATGTACCACGAACTCTGATGATGGGCCACCATGGGAGATGGACAGGAACCCAGACCCGTACTTAACTTTTGTGGCCATTTCATACTGGCACGATGTCCAAGAGCTTGACCGAGGGTCGTGTCTCACCGAACCCCATTCAAACAAGGTCAGCTGTTCTTCATTTTCATGTCCTCGTCATGCTTTCTTGGATTATTATTATTTTTGGGGGGGTACTGGGGATTGAACCCAGGGCCTTGTGCTTACAAGGCAAGCACTCTACCGACTGAGCTATCTCCCCAGCTTGGATTATTTTTAAATTATATTTTTTCCAGTGTTTGCCACGAGGATCCTCGTTTATTTGGTCTCTGGATAACTTCCTAGATTATTTTATTTGCACTTTATGATCGTCTAGACCACCCTTAAAATCACCTAAAAGGCACAGGCTGTTTTCTGGAGTTTTCGTCTGGACCCTGATGGCAGTTGGTTCTAGATTAATGGCTAGAGTGCTCTATTTCCCTTCGATTTCGTTTTTATTGTATTCTTCAAAAGTCAACGTCAGGTTGGAAATTAGCAAGCAATGAAACCGGCCGCTGGCCACAGTTTGAGGACTGAGGGATCCGGCCGGCCTTGGAGGGGTGGCCATGGGGTACTGGCCACGGCCTGGGCAGGAGGCAGCGGCGTATCCCTAGCACCAAGAGGAGGCGGACTCAGGGTCAATCGGCAGAGTGAACACCAGGCCGGTCACCATGCTCTCCCCAGTTCTGTCCACCCTACGACTTTGTCCTGCGCTCTCCCCTCCTGCCCTGGGCACTTGGGACTCTCACAGGTCCCACCTGTGAGCTTCCTGCCCCAGGGTCCCCGTCCCTGCTCCCAAGAAACCCGAGTCAGAGACAGAAGAAAGCTCTTACTCTGGCCGTCATCATTGTACGCAGCCGCGGTGGCAAGTGACCTCAGCTCGCCTGTAGCCCTCTGCCACCCAGCCGACCTGCTGGCTTCCTGGCGACACCCCGCCCCTGCAGTCAAGCCCAGCCAGGCCTCCGTCCGTTCTGCCTGTGGACCGTGAGCAGAAGCGGTGGGTGTCATTTCAAGGCCCAAGCACTGGAAGGTCGGTGGGACTCGCTGTGTCTCATACTTCTGTTACGGTGACGTAGGAAGTCATGACTTGAGACGGGGAAGCCAACAGACGGAACCAGAGAACCTGGCGTGGGAGAGAAGTAACGATGTGCTCAACCAGAGAGACTGCAGGGGCTGTTTGTTACAGCAGCATGGCCTCACCTACTCTGATAATGCAACTTCTCATCTTCCAAAGCACTCTTTAAAGCCACCCACCCCATCTCCGCAAGATTCCCAGGAGAGGGGGCAGGCCTACACACACCGTTATCACCAGCACAACTCAACTCAGAAAGGGCGAGGATTTTCTCAGAATCGCTCAACTGATGATACTGTTTGTTAATCGCTGTTCTAATGAATGGAGATGTCTCATGCTGGTTTTGATCTGCGTTTTCCTGGTGACTAGTGGTGTGAAACACGTTCTCATATGCCTTTTGACCACTTTTATGTCTTCTTTGGAGAAATGTCTACTCAGGTCATTCATCCATTTTTTAACAGTTTGTGTATTTCCTTGCTATTGAGTTGTGTGAGTTTTTTTTTTTTTATAAATTTTGGACCTTAACCCCTTATCAGATGTATGATTGGAAAATATTTCCCCCAATCGATAGGTGGCTTTCCTTTTCATTGATTGCTTCTCTTGTTGTACCAGGCCTTTTGTGTGATGGGGTCCTCATTCATCTGCTTTTACTTATGTAACCTGAGCTTTGGGTATGATATTTTAAAAAATCATTGCCTAGGCCAGTGGCAAGGAGATTTGGCCCTTCATTTTCTTCTAGAAACTTTATAATTTCAGGTCCTTTTTTTACATTAGTCAAGATATGAAAAGAATGTGTGTCTACTGACAGATGAATAGGTAGAGAAATTGCAGGGTGTGCGTGTGTGTGTGTGTGTGTGTAAAATGGAATATTATTCTGTCCTCAAAAAGGAGACAGTCCTGCCATTTGCCACAACATGGATCAACCTAGAGGATATCATGCTCAGTGAAATAAGCCAGACACAGAATACTACACAATCTTACTTATATGTGGAATCTTAAATTAAAAAAAAAAAAAAAACAGTCAAATAGTCTATAAAGAATAGAATCGTGGTTACCAGGACTGGGGGAGGGGAGAAGAAGCGGGAGATGTCAATCAAAGGGCAGAGTAGCAGCTACATGGGGTGAACCAGGCCAGTGATTGGATGTACAACGTGAGTCGTATAGTTGACAACAGGGCACTGGAGAGTTTTGTGGAGTAAATTACCGCTGCTCTTGCCACAAAGAAATGGAAATGGGGAAGGAACTATGCGAAGTGATGGATGTCGATTTGCTTCACTTCAGCAACCACTTTACCATCTACTGTGTCTCATGGTATCGTGTTGAATGTCCTTGATACACACAATAGAACTTAGTGTTTAAATACATGAACTAGGAGTGGATCTGGGTAACGTGTACGTGGGTGTTCTTTGCATAATTCTCGAAACCTTTCTGTAAGTATAAAATTGTTTACAAATAGCAGCGTTTTAAAATTTAAAAAATCGCTCAGCTTGTTAATTGGCGGGCGTGGGATTCAATCCCAGGTCCCACATTCTTTCCCAACCACGCTACACGGGTGTGTGGGGCGGGAGCTCATTGGCTCCTCTTTCCTAGGATGCTTCTGTTGTAAAGGAAGCGGTCTGCCGAGAGGGAACCCTCCAGAACCCTGTTTATGGGTAGAATGAATCCACTCCTTAAAGCACAGAGGGCCTCCTTCCGGATCCCGGGGAAGGATGTCTGGTAGGGAAGCAGTTGGCGGAGGTGAGGGGCTCGCTGCCTCTGGAGCCCCACAGAGGGTGGGCCCCTCGCCCCCACTGGCTGAGCGTTCCCTGCGGCCTGGACATGGCAGCTGGACCTCAGGCACCGGCTCTGGCTGAGACGGGGTGCTGCCCTGGCAGACCAGCCCCGTGGCAGATCCGCACAAAGTCCCTGTGCCCCTGGCCAGTACGGCCTGGCGTCCAGTCCACCTCCTCCCCCGCAGAAGCGCTGGGCAGCCTTCCAGGATAGATTTTTAGCCCTTTTAAGAGAAATAGGAAATGAGCCTTAAAAGAAAGGGAGGAGTTATTACTGCCTTTAATTGCTCTAAAAATATCTCACGGGGGTTGCCTGCGAGTAAGCCGTCCGCGCGGATCCAGTGTTCCAGGGACATGTGGTCAGACCCCAGGCGGGGCTTCGAAACCAAAGTGACCCGCCAGGCTGAGGACCCTGAGAAGGGCGGGCTCCTGGCGAGCCGGGTCCCCCAGCTTGGACCAGCCCGGAGCCCTGGAGGCTCCACTCTGGAGGGCTCTGACTCCAGTCCCAGGCTCCCCTCTGCCTCAGCCGCGGTGACGCGGCCACATACCTGCCTTCGCTCCGGCCGCTGCCGCCCTGGCTGTTAGAAGAGGAGCAACTCTCCTTCCGACAGTCCCTCTGGAGTAGAAGGCACGTCGCTCCCTCCTCCTGACCCCCAGCTCTTCCTCAGACACCCACCCCTCCCGCCCCGCCCAGGAGAGGCCTCGGCTCAGCCCAGCTGATGAGCGGTCTGAGGAAACAGGTGGGAAAGTGAAGGATCCTGACTGACATCCACCATGTGGCAGGAGAAGACGCCATCTTGGCGGGTGGGGGTGGACCAGGGGTGGTCCTGGGTACAAAGCGGTGGCTCGATGGTCAGAGCGTGTGTCCTGGTGGAGGGAAGACGAGGCGGGGGATGGAGTCGCAGGTGAACATGCCTCCGAGGATGGGGATTGGCTGGGTCGTGCCACGCTGGGACCCCAGGGCCCTACCGATGGAGAGTCCGACTGAGTGCTACTCAGAGGTGATTAGGACACAGTGCAAGAACCAGGGGCCTCTGGTGAGGCCTCGTCACCAGCCCGGGAGAGCCAGCCAGCTGAGAGAGAGGCAGTGGCCTCTGTGGTTAGCAGCTGAAGTGGGGTTATGCCAAGGTCAAGGCCAAGGCCAAGGTCAAGGCCAAGCCCAGCCTGGGGAAACATGGGCTCCTGAAATACAGAAAGAGGACATCTGCTCAGACGACCCTAGGATGTGGGTTCTGCAGCCTCGCGGGCTCTGGGCCCCTCTTCCCTGATGACAGCCGGCACCCTCTCTGTGCTGGGAGATGCTGCAGGAGCCCCGCCCCATGGAAGGACCGAGGCTCTCCACCTTCTCTGAGGACGGGTGAAGCTGAGCGTCACCACTCAGCTGGACAAGGACAGGAAGGGCCTAGGGACCCACAGCAATGCAGGAGCCACCTGGGTCGCTCCTGGGCGTAGGTTCTTGTTCAAGGGGCTGGAGTGAAAAATCAGACCAGCAGGCATCTGTGGAACTGAAGGCACTTCCCTGGGGAATGGGTATGTGAGACCCGAGCAAGGAGCCCAGGGACGGAGCAAGCTCGCTGCTGGAGACTTGTCAGAAGCCGAGGCTGAGACGAGACTGACTCTCACCAGGCGCCCTGGTCCTCGCCTATTATCCCAGCGGCTCGGGAGGCTGAGGCGGAAGGTGGAGAGTTCAAAGCCAGCCTCAGCAACAGTGAGGCGCTGAGCAACTCAGTGAGACCCTGTCTCTAAATAAAATACAAAACAGGGCTGGGGGTGTGACTCAGGGACCGAGTGCCCCTGAGGTCCCCTAAGTGGTCAGCACCCTCCCTCCACCTCCTGCTAAAAATAGATGGATTTTTGGCCGAGTGGCAATGCCCGAGTTCCTCGGCAGATGAGAGGGGCAGAGAGAAGGAGCCCGGGAAATCGGGAGCTGAAATGGATATATCACGGGAGGCCAGAAGCACGTGCAGGGTTTCATTTCACAAGAGGGCTCGCCGCCCGCAAAGCCAGCAGGAACGGCTGAGAAGCCTGCCTGTGGCTGTCCCCTGCACGCCTCTAAGCACAGAGACCAACTGACCAAGGGCTGTGGCTGCCCCCTCCTGGAATCCACGGCCACCTCTGCACTCAGACCACTGCCCCCGGGCTGCTTCCAACCAGTGAATGGAGACAGCAGGTGGTTCCCAGGAGGGCATCGCCAGACTCATCCCAGGTGGCAGTGGCTTTGGTTGAAGCCCACTGAAGCTGCTGGGGACCCCCAAGGCGTCTTGGGAAGCTCCCACCCAGCCTCCTCTGTCTCTGCCTCCCTGGGTGGGGCAGGGCATGGCTCCCTGCTGAACTCCCGGCCATCCTTGGCATCTGTCTAATAACAGACTCCTGCCAGGCTTCCCAGACTAATGGGATGCCAAGGAAGGCAGAGCAGGGACGTGGGAACCCAGTGCTGAGCCCCCTGGCCCTGCGCCCCTCCCGGGACATCCCTACCACGCTGGAGGCAGAGCTCCGGGAGTCCCTGGGTGGGTTCTGAGTTCACGCTGCTCAGTCTGCCCACCGCCCGTGGTGACGGTCCCGAGACTCCGGGGCCACACTGTCTGTCGCTAGGTCTGCAGCCGGGCCTCTCGTCTCCTGCCTTATGACTGCTTCCCTAAAACACTGGGCGGCAGAGACAGTGATTTTCCAAATGAGGCGCCTTTCCCCAGCAAATGATACACGGTCCTATAGACAAACAGCCGCTCACTAATACACTGGGTGAGTCACCCAGGGCCACGAAAATTCGGTATTTATAAACGAAAATGAGCACGTTCCAGAGCTTTCCAAAGACTTGATTCAGCATCTGGCTATGAGGCTGGGATGCCATGCGGCCCCGGGAGGGTGCCAACTGCTCCCACACGTTCCCCCAAGCAGAGGGGAGGCGAGATGTCCGGGCGGGATCCCTGGAGACCGGGGCCCTCAGGCCGCCTGGGGCCGGCCCTGGTTTTCGGTCGCTGCTATGCTTACGTTTTAATTATGAATCGCTGTTGGTTTGGGTCCCTCATCATGGGCTCGGCTTGTGGTGGGCTGTCGGTTAACCCCAGAGCTTGTCGCCAGTGGTATTGGGACCAGCAGAGTGTGGGGCCTGTCATCTTCCCAGATCTACGAGGCTCCGGGCTGTGGATCCGGGTGCAGAGGTGTGCACGGCGTGCCGTCAAGAGCTCCCTCCGGCTCTCAGCCTCATGCCTCTTGCTGGCCATGGGACAGGGTGACCCAGGTGGCCCCGGGGGCTTTGGCTTGGCCAGAGTGGGCACTGGACACAGGGTCAGGGAGCCAGAGTGCTCACAGATCCGAGGCCCTGGGGGCTGAGGGAGGGAGCGGAAGAAGGGAAAGGGACGGTGACCTCCCACTCCCGCTTCGGCCAGAGACCCTCCCTCAACCGCGCTTCCCATCGGTACCCTACTCTTGAGGGGCTGGGAGGAGGGTGGCCTCCGCAGGAAGCAGCGATCCTATCATCGCTGGTGACTGCTGGGGAGGACACGGGGTCCTGGGTCATCCCCGCATCTCCACGGGGTTGGGGTTTTCTGGTACCAACAACAGAAATCCAGCTGGGGTAACGGAGCAAAAACGGGATTTATTGTAAGAATGGTTTACAGACGAGACAGCAGGGCGGAGAGCGTCTCGGGGTTGGGATGAGGCCCGGGAGAGCTTGGAGACAGGGCCGAGTGCAGCCCCTCCCGCCTGGCCCGGCTCGGCTCACGCAGCCCCGAGTCCCGCGGAGGCAGGAGCCGCTACCACTCCCATCCAGCAGGTGAGAAAACCGAGGTGCCAATCACACCCAGGACGTGCCCGAGGTCACAGAGCTAATAGGAGGTGCAGCCGGGAGCCTGCCTCGGGGCGGTGATGTCCCTCCCTGGAGGTCTCTCGAGCTGGCCGACTCTCCCCTCTCCAGGACCTGGGGTCCCCTCCCGCCCCCTCCTCCTGGAAGCGCAGGGTCATAAAACTTCACCCCCCTTTATCAAAACCTCCTCAGGTTCTAATAATGTGGATGTGTCGTCTATTCCGGGGACCCTGGCACAGCTCAGAGAACCCCCAACACCTTCCAGGATGAATCACTCCATAACGTGATGTGTCACTAAGAAAAGAAAATGGCGATTCAGCAACACCACCCCTGACGGCAAGACCCACATCAGAGCGGGAGCCTGCGTGTCCTACGATCCGGGAAGAGAGACTGACCACCCCGTAGACCAGGGGACAGCGACCCCTGGGAGACGAGGAAGGAGCCCGAGGCCACCCCGCCAGTGGGCCCGGAGCCCGGATTTGAAGCGATGGTTTGGTTCCAGGCCTCGTCCTCTAACTGCCCCACGCTCCGCTCTGGCTCCTGGAAAGCGCTGCGGAGGGAGGCCTGCGCTCCATCTGGGGCTCGCGGGGAGAGAGGGGGCTGGCCGGACGCCAGCACCGGGGAGCCGTGCCCAGGGGTCTGGGCTGCCCTGGAGAGCAAGGCCGCAGAGAGGCCCACTCCCCAGAGGGCGATGATCGGTGCTGCCCCGCTGCCCAGGGAGCCCCGATCCCTGCAGCCCTGCCTCCCAAGTTCATCTTGTCATCCTCGACAAATATAGACCCGAGAAACCTAAATAAGCAGCGGCCGTGGGGCCACAGGACGGCTAACCGTAATGGGGGTTTTCGGGTTTCTGTTTGAGACACAAACATCGCATTCCTCAGCCGAAATAGCCGGGTGGAGAGACAGGGCACTATTGGACGGGAACACCCTTCAGGACAAGCCAAACAGGACAGAAATAGGCCAGCCGCCACAAGAAGGGGGCGTGCATCTGCAGCCCACGGGGCCGGCCCAGCCCTGCACAGCCCTCCCGGCCACTGCGGCTACCTGGGCAAGAAGGCAGCTGTGCACTTACCCGGCTCTCAAGCAGGGGTCCTGGGCACTCGAGAGAGAGCAGGATCTGATCATCTGCACCCCACAGACCCACCAACACCCTCGGACACACTGCACACACCTGTGGGTCCCCAGCAGGCAGGGAGGCCTGGTGTGGGTGCACCTCCTGCGGGCACCTGAGTGCAGGCCGGGCTGTCCACGCACCACGCACACGGGAACTCACACACGTGGGCAGCACAGCATGCAGAGGTCCACCCAGCTGTGCGTGCTCAGCTCCAGGCACACACATGGCAGATGCAGGCAAGCCCTGGACGGTCCCCAAGGACTCATGGGCGCGCGCACACACACACACACATACACACTTGTGCACACCAGCCACACACAGACACCCAGGCAAGTGGGCGCGTGCGCACCAGAGCAGCGTCCTGGCGCATCGTCCAGGACCCCCGGGGCGCCTCTTACCTGAGCTGGACCAGAGCCGGGCTGCTGGGACGACCCCCCAGTGAGCGTCCCAGGACAGGTGGGGGGATGCTGGGCTAGGTTGCCCCTCCCGCTCCACTTCCAGCTGCACCCCCTGAGCTGTCACAAGCCGCCCCTAGAGACCCGCCAGTGTCCCTTGCCGGCGGGTCCCACGGCCCCTTGGGTCCCTGCAGCGAGGCAGGGACCCGGTAAGAGGCTCCTCCTTCACACCCAGCCTAGGGTGGCGCCCGGTGCTCTGCACACAGACCAGTCGGAGCTCGCAGAGGAGCCGGGTTCCCATGTCAGCTAAGCAGCTGGGGAGACTGAGGCCCAGGAGAGCAGGACTTCACCAAAGCCACCTCTGTTGGGCTCCTGTGTCGGGGTTTCGGCCGGACCCCTGGCCCTAGGTGTGGCAAGGCTAAGATGGCGCCTGGCAGTGAGCCAGAGCAGTTAACTTTTGCACAAACAACTGACATTATTTTGAGGAAGTTCCAGGGATTGGCTAAGCTCCCTGATGGACAGTACAGGTCCACTATATGCCTGCCTTCGCTGCCTGTATCTGTTAATGCTCTCCCCTCGTGCGAAAATGCTGATTGGTTACAAGTACTGTATATATTGGAGTGTAAGTTCCTCAAAGAGAGGAACAAAGGAAGAACTGGGAGGATGGGGGTGCGCGCAATAAAAGGGCCGAAAAGAACCAGGTGTCGTGTCTCTCTGCGGGCAGGGAGCGCGACACTCCTGTCCCCACCCAGGGCTCCCATCTTGGAGCCCCTGGGACCCCTTCCTCATCCCCAGGCCCGGGCAGTGGAAGCTCGACCTGGCGGGCAGGCGGCCAGGTGTCCCGGGTGGCCCTAGCCTCCCCACCTGAGCTCTGCCTGTCCCAGCCCCAGCACCCCCAGGGGCGGGAGGCTCCAGGACAGAGCCCAGCCCGGCACCGTCCCCTTCCCAGGAAGCCCCCCTGCCCGTTCTGGTCCCGACCTCAGCAGCCCCAGCTCCCCAGCGCTCCCGAGGGTCCTCCGGGCCTGGGGAGGGACAAGGGCTTTCTGGCCCCGAGACCAAGCTGGTGGGAAAGAGGAAAGATGGAGACAGCAGGGGTCAGTGTTCCTTCAGCGGAGGCCAGCAGGGCCGGCACGGGAGGACCGCGGGTCTCCAGGCGGTCACCCCTCCTCAGCCCCACGCCAGTCCCCAGCTCAGCCCGGGGCAGGCAAGGGCAGCCGCCCACTCCTCCCAGGAACCACAGCGGCCTCTGGGGAAGGGCCTACGGTCGGCTCCAGTTTGGGGAATTTTCCAGCTTTTGTTCGGTAGCAACAGAGTCTTTCTTCTGATGATTTATTTTTTTGAAGTTTTAAATTAAGGTATAATTTGCCTTTGGTGAAATTCGCCCTTCCAAGCCTGCAATTTTGCTACTTGAACAAGCACATGTGGTTATGTAACTCCTACCACCATCAAGAGAAAGAAGAGTTCCATTGTCCCCCGCAAGTCCCCATGTCCCTTTGGGGTCAACTCCTTCCCCCACCCCCTAGCCACCACTAAGCTGTTTTCTTTCCCCAGAATTTTGCCTTTTCCAGAATGTTCTGTAAATGGAGCCGACCATAATGTAGCCTGTGGCCGTGAGCATCAGTGAGCTGCTTCTTGCTGAGTGGTGTCCACCGTCCGGCTGGACTACTACTTCTTTATCTCGGCGTCACAGGAGGGACATTTACGCTGTTTCCAGCTTTTAGCTATGGTGACCAAAGCTCCTATGAACATTAGTGTACCCACTTTTTTGTGTAAACACATACATATTTTTTCTTTTTGGTAAATACTTAAAGTAAGTGGGACCTGAGTCATAAGGTAAATATAATGGTGAACTTTCTAAGAAACTACTACATGATTTGCCAAAGTGGCCGTACCCTCCTGAATTTCCACCAGCAATCAATTGTTGCAGGTCTTCACCAGAATGGGGCGTGTTTCCTTTCCCCCACTATTCTAATCAAGTACGTAGCAAGTGGTATTTTTCTGGAAACCTCCCATCTTTAGAAAAGGTAGGGAGAGCTGCCCTGGGTGGAGCCAGGAGCCAGAGTTGGGGCTCTAAGCTGTGTGAGTTCAACCTCCTCCACGGGAGGGTGAGACCAGGAGAATCACTTTAGAGTCCAAGGCTAAGATCAGAGAGGAGAGGAAATTTCCCGAGGTCACACAGCACAAGAAGGGATGCTGAGTGAGGACCTGCCCTTTGACACCAGCAACACCATGTCACGGCTGGAAAGGAGGGGAGGGTGACCTCAAGCCGAGCTCCAGGGACCTGCGTTGAAGACTGTGATGCTGGCAGACCGGGGTTATGACCACGTTGGGGTTGCTGGGTGAGGACATCGGTAAGGGATTGCCAAGTCCTTGGACTCATGCAGAGACACTGTTTTTTTTTTTTAATTTGATAGTAGAACTTACTAGCTGTTCAACACTGGGCAAGTCGCTTTACCTCTCTGAACCTCAGCGTCATCATTGATAAAATGGAAGTTTATCTTACTATTTCATTAAGTTATCAGAAAGAGTACAGCTCATAACACAATTCTTTATTCACTGAGCTCTTACCATGTCCCAGACACCATTTTGGATAGCAGTGTTACTGTGGTGAATAAGACTGGTCATGTCTCTGATGTCAGAGGGGTGTGGGGTGACAGACAGGGATCAAATGTATAATATACCAGGTCTGATATGTGCTGTGAAGAAAAATAAAAGACCCAGTAGAATGGGAATATACAGAGGAAAGGGGTCCACTTTAGATAAGGTGATCCCCCGAGAGACTCGACATTAGAGAAGAGAGTGGAATAAAGTCAGAGAATCAGCCACGAACCTGCTTGCAGTTCTTATTAACTGTGTGTCTTTGAGCAAGACCCTTAACCTCTCTGAACCTGAGTTTATTCACCTGCACGATAGACTGAGTTAGAGCCCCTCCTATGAGCTGTGAAGTTGAGAGAAAGTATGTGAATCTGGGACAAAGGTTCCCTTCACATGACTCTCCTTTCTGCTTCATGGACTCCGAAGTCCAATCTGGGGTGGACACAGAGAACCCATCTGAAAATAATCACATAATGGCTTCCAATTTGCCTGAGCAGCTCCAGGGTGCCCAGCGTGCTCGGAATGTCTCACACGTGTTGGGTGGATGGGCTGTTTGGTTCCAGTTCTTTATAGGGCCCCAGATGAGGGTCCTGGGTCAGGCGGCTTGGCGGGTCCTCCCTGGGAGGTGGAGTAACCCAGCCCCCTGACCAGCTTGAGCCAAAGGGCTGGAAACAGATGTGACTCAGCCATGGCTCCTCGCTTCCTCGTCACACGTGCTCTGACAACCCTCCGGTTCGGGAAGGAAGGCGCGCCAGGTGCCGGCTCCCGTGTGCTGCCGCCCAGCCCAGCGGAGCCAGCCGCCCCGGCCCGGGAGGGAGGAGGCCCGCGGGGTTTAAGACGCTGGATTTCCTGAGGGTGGTTAGTTACATAACCTTGAGGGTGCTGACCGCCCCCGGGTTCCTAGATAACCACTTAATCCTTGCAGAATCCTAATGAGGGAGTTCTTTCTTTTACTCCATTTCAAGGATGAGCCCAGAAGAGGTGAAATCACAAATAAGTGCTGCGTGAGATTTGAAGGTAGACCAGCTGATTTTGGAGGTGGTTTGGATGCGAGGTGTCCCCCAAAGCTCACGTGTGAGACGATGCCGGGTTCAGAGGAGAATCGATCGGGTTGCCCGAGCCTGAACCCCATCAGTGGACTGATCCTCTGGTGGGATGAGCTGAGGGGACACTGGGAGCAGGGGGTGCGGAGGAGGCGGGCATCGGCGGCGAGGCTGTGCCATATGTATTTTGTATCTGGCCAGTGGAGTCTCTCCCCTCTCTCTCTCCTCTCTCTCTCTCTCTCCCTCTCTCTCTCTCTCTGCTTCCTGGTCACCATGTGAGCCGCTTCCCTCCGCCACACCCTTCCACCATGGTCTTCAGCCTGACCCGGAGCCCCGGGGAATGGAACCGCCTGTCTATGGACCTGGATTCCTGAAACCGCGAGCCCCGAAATCAACTTTCCTCCTCGACAATCAATCTGGTCCAGACTTAGTCCCAGCAGCACAAAAACTGACTAAGACGGAGCCCTTTCTACCAGCCGTGACGTGAAGGGAGTGAAGAAGCAAGCGGAGGGGCTCACCTGGCGTCCCTGTGGGCGACAGGCGAGGGAGGAAGGCGTGGCTCTGTGGGGCCTGAGTCCGTTTTCCTGGAGAAGACTGTACGTTGGAACTCGAGAGCAGCTGGCCAGACGTTAAGTAGACCTTAGCGTCATTAATGTCAGGGGACAGGAATCGCAGGTGGAACGCTACCTGAGTTCAAGGTGCCCTGCTCCGTCCCCTGGCTCGGAGCTCGTCAGTCCCTGCTCATCCTCAGCTCTCTGAGGCCTTCCCGGTCCTCCCGGAGGAGGCCGGCTTCCCCACACACCCTCCAAAGCCTCGGCTCCCTCTCCTCCCTCTTCTCCGTGGCGCTTCGCTCAGGTGTGATTGTGTAAGCGCGTGCATCTGGGAGAGTCTGATGACATCGGCACTCGACACAGGAGAGGTCTGCAATACAGTTCTGTGAAATAAACGCAGCTGAACAAACAAATGCAGCAGCTAAGCATAGCTGAATAACAAATCATCCAAAATGCAGTGGCTGGGGCACTCAGGAACAGGTATCACTTCACGCCATTTTGTGGCTTGGGAATTCAGGAGCAGCCCAGCGAGCTGGTTGTGGCTCAAGGCGTCTTGTGGGGTTGCATCAAGTTGCTGGCCTGGTGTGTCATCTGGTCACCTGGAGGGCGCTCACCCAAGAGGGCTGGCTCACAGGGATGTCTGGCTGACCTGGCTGTTGGCAGGAGCCTCAGTCCCTTACCACATGGACCTCTCCAAAGGCTGGCTGGAGCGCGGTCGGCTGCCCCGGAGGAAGTGATCCCTGAGAGCAGATGAAAGGGCCATGCTTTAGGTCTCAGTCTCAGAAGTCATTTGCCGTTACTCTAGGGGGCCCGTTGTCACAGCGAGCTACTCTGAGGCAAGAGAGGGAGGGTGGGTCCCATCAGGGTGTGGATCCCAGGGGAGGGACCCAGAGGGGATCAGCGTGGAAGCCAGCTGCCGTCATCACCCAGCCAGTCCTCGCCGAGCGTGGACCAGGTCCTAGAGCAGGGCGCTGCCCAGGAGTGGACCTCCAGCGGCAACCAGCGGCCAAGAGGGAGATGCAGGGAGGGCGAGAAGCAACCAAGGCTTTGTCAGTCAGGCCCTGGCACCGTGGGCCGCTGGGACCCAATCCTGCAGCCACTCGGCCCCTCCGAAGGCATCTACCTCCCGTCTGCCCCTCATGGTTTGGACGGGGCCTTCGCAACCCTGCAGTGTCCTCCAGACCCCCAGCACACACAGGGCGGGCCAGCGGCCAAGGCTTCCGAGATACCTGGAGCTACGACGCCCAGGGATGGGGGCCCGGGACGAGGCGAGCGGGGTTTACTCCAGGGCTCTCACCCCCACCGCTGCGGCCACAGGCCCAGGGAGCCTCAGGGACGAGGAGCCACCCTCCCGGAACAGCGGCCGAAGACTCCTCAGAGGGCATTGTGGGATGTTCTGCCAGGGGTGACGCTCAAGCTGGGACCTGAGGGTAAGAACGGCTGAGTCCTGGGGACAGGAGGTGGGAAGGTCGACCGCAAAGCCCAGAGGGGCAGGGGGACGCGGGCTGGCCCAGAGCCCTCAGGGAGATGTGGCCAAACGGGACCAAGACAGAGGGGAGAGCTGGGCTTGGGGCCTGGTCCTCAGGACCTTGCAGGCCACAGCAGGAAAGAACTCAGGGCTGTGTGACCTCAGGTAAGTTCCTGTCCCCCTCTGAGCCTGGCTTATTACAGGTATGAGGACTATTTGATGTTGTTTAGGTACCAAGGAATAAACCCTGGGGGTACCTTACCCTTGAGCTGCATCCCCAGTTCTGTTATTTTTATTTTGAGACAGGGTCTCCCTACATTGCTTAGGCTGACCTTGAAATTATGATCCTCCTGCCTCAGCCTCCTGAGTAGCTGGGATTACGGGTGAGAGCCACCATACCAGGCCAGACTGAGAATTAAATCTGACAGTGCGACGACTATTCTAAACTCAGTGTCTGGCACAGTTATTGTGTAATAAAATGTTCAGTGTGTCCGTGGAACCCTCACCTGGTCCTTACCCACTGCTCCTGCGTGGTTCAGATATGAGGTGCCCCCAGAGCTTATGTGTGAGACGATGCAAGAAGGTTGAGAGGAGAAATGATTGGGTTAGGAGGGGTTTTACCTAGTCAGAGCCTTAGTCCCCTGATAGGGGTTAACTGGGTAGGCAGGTAGGGTGTGGCTGGAGGGGGTCATTGGGAGCCTCGCCTTTGGGCTAAAGAGCAAAACTCTCTCTCTCTCTCTCTCTCTCCCTCTCTCTCTCTCTCTCTGCTTTCTGATCATTACTACTGAGTCACTTCCTCCGCCACACTGATGTTCGGTCCACGATGTTCCGCTTCACCTTGGCCATCTCTGGACTGAGCCCACTGAAACCACGAGCCCCCAGATAAACTTTGCCTCCTCTAAAATTTTTTTGGTGACAACAGCAAAAAAACTGACTAAAGCAGCTCCTTGTCTGTCCCCATGAATTCAGAACTCAAGTTTCAAGCAAGGTACGAAGCTTCCTGGCTGATCCCAGTCAGACCAGGACCCCCGGCACCTGGCTGCAGCCGCAGGCAGCTCCGAGAACTCACGGACCCCCAACACCTTCCACAGCGTGGACAGCCCGCACCCCGGGCTCCCTGCCCCTCCTCCAGCCAAGCCGCCCGCACGCCAAGCTCCCCGGGCCACACGCCTAGGCCCTTTCTGTCCCACCTCCAAATGCTTCCTTCCTCCCCACCAACCTCGGGCTGGCTAAGGGAAACGCGCGTCTGTGGACTGTCGCTTCCGACACAGACGTGGGGTTTCCCGTGCCCAGCCCTTCTCCAAGCTTCCTCAGACTCCGGCTGGGTGTCCAGCAATTCAGGGCAATTCCGACCCTGACTCTCTGGGGTTGGCATCGGTTCCCACGTGTTGAGGGCTCAGTCCCAGCGACTGTCCCGCTTGAGATGCCAGTGGCAAGTTCCAGGCACCTGGTCCTCCCGACCCACCTGGTTGCCAGCTGGTCACGTGGCTCCCGGCTGCCCAGCCACACAGCCAGCCCACTCACCGCTGAGAAGTGGCCCAGGTGGGCTGGAGCAGAGCTGGCCCCAGAGCCTGTGGTGCCGGCCTGGGTCCCCGATGGGGCCAGCCAGGGCGGAGGCGAGACAGGCCGTGCTGACTTGTCACCCAGCCGTGACGCGGTGCGGACCTGGCCGGCTGGTGCTGGTGCCCACTCCACACAGCACACAGCCGCCGGAACCCAGAGCATCCACCATCCACCTACGTGGACCCCCCAGGACGCTGGGCTTGCAGGTGAGCAGCAAGAAAGCTAAGCCAGGCAGACCTGAACCCAGGCTGAGACGCGGCCACGTCAGGACTTCCCCAAACCCGATGGGCGTGTTTGGACCACAGCGTTGGCCCCAGCGCTCCGTGAGCCCCTGGGCCAGCAGCCCGTGGGCCCCACCCGCCAGGGCTCTTTTGTCCCACTTGGACCCATCCTGCCGCTCTGCGCTCACCCTTTCTCTCTGAGGATTTTGTCCTTTGACGAGAGCGAAGAGCTGGGTGGAGCGCTCTGGGGTCTGCTGCTGCAGGAGGGGCACAGCCCACCACTCAGAGCTGCCGTGACTCAGGACAGCGGGGAAGAGTCCACCCTGTGGGACAAGAGCGGCCGCTGGCAGGTGCCCGCTGCCTGGATGAGATGCCAACACCAGGACGCGCTTAGAAGACCCCACGCACCTGTAGGAACAGGGAAGTCTGGTCCCCTGGGTGTCCCCTCTGCCCTCTCTTCTGGCTTGCTCCTTTGCTAGAGTGTCTCACAGGACCAACGTCAGGAAACACCTGACTTATGCTTCCTGGTTTATTAAAGGATCCCTCAAGGACACAAGTGAGCGGCCAAATGAAGGCGGACAGAGAGGACCCTGGGCCCGGGAGCTTCTGTCCCTGTAGTGTTTGGGGTGCTCCAAACAGGTGCAGTCACCAACCTGAAGGTCTCTGTCACTAGAATTTGTATGGAGACTCCATCATATAGCCACATAGGACTCCCTCATTGGCCACTGGCGGGCAAACTGGAATTGCAGCTCCTATCCAGCTCCTGGAGGTCCAGGGTGGGGCTGAAGTTCGGCCCCTCCAATCCCCTCGTCGACATCTCCGGCCTCCCTCCTGAAGGCCTCCGGGAGCTTCCTGCCACCAGTCGTCTCCACGACTACAGAGAGACGTCATCCCTGGAGATCCCAAGGGTCTTCGCATCTCCTGTGCCAGAACCGTGAAGGCCGGTCGAAGGCGTGTTCCATCCAGAGCTCCCGCCATCTCGGGTGGCCCCCGTCCGCCCACCTGCGAGACCTGCCTCTCCAACCTGAGACCTCCTGGCTGCCCCCCGGGCCGGCCCCTCTGCCCCGGCAGCACCCCAGTGGAAGGCTGGGGCTGCCCACCCACAGCCGCTCTCCCCGTGGGCGCCTCCCTCGACCCGGCCACCACGGGTTCCGCATTACGGTCACAGCTGTCACTGTCCCCGTCTTCCTTCTCTCCTCATCACGGCTGACAGGACACGACACGTCTATTTGTTACCTGTCTGTTTCCCACCACGGTGCAGGCTCCGCGGCCCCAGGGGTGAGGGCCCGCTCACCCCGTAGCGTCTCCTTCATCCCCGACGGCACCCGACAGGTCACGGCTGCTCAACGAGGACCCGTGGAACACCCGAGTGACGTGATGCCCCTGGCCCTGGGTCTGGCACGAGGTGATCACCCCAGAAGCTGCCAGGACAGGGACCCCACCTTGGGCTCTTGTCATCTCCAGGCCTCACAGTAGACAGACCTGCCTCAGGAAGGGAGGCCTGTGTTCTCCGCACACATGCACGTGGATCGATGACGTAGTGGGTTCACGTGTGTCAGCCGAGCGTACTTACATATGCGTAGTGCGCACACCTCGTCTCTAAGGCTGACCCCACGCCTAGCGTGTTGAATGCTGGTAGGTAGAATAACAGACGCGCTGCAGACCCCCTGGAAGCCAGGTTCTCTCCTGGAAGTCCACACATGCTGACCCTCTCTTCTCGTGACAGCTTTGAGTGGGTGGCGACCTGCTCCCTCCAAGACGCGGTCCAGATCTCAGCCCCAGGCTCTGTGAATGTGACCCTGTTTGGAAAAAGAGTCTCAGCCAACGTAAGACAGTGAAAGGTCCTGCGATAAAATCACCCTGGATGGCCCAGCGGGCCCTCAACCCGGGGACCAGCGTCCTAAGAGACGGCGAGGGGAGCAGACCCAGGGGAGAGAGGACCATCTACGATGGCAGAGCTCTGGGGACCACGAGGAGCTCAGAGAGGCCAGGGGAGATTCCCTGGAGCCTCCGGGGGAACGTGACCCTGCCAACACCTTGACTTCCCGTTCCGGTCTCCAGAGCCACAGAAGCGTGTGTCGCGTTGCTGGAAGCCACCGACTTTGTGGCTTTTGCTTTCACGGTCCTCAGAGGTCAGCACCATTCTGTCAGCTAAGTGCTGGGATCAGCCCCATCTTACAAAGCCTAAGGACACACGGACAAGTGGGAGGCGCCATGGGCTGGGCTTGAGCAGCCGGGCCTTGGGACAACCTGGTGACTCCTGAGGTTCCCGAGGTCAAGGCTGCTCTTTGGTGGAGGTGGCCAGAGCAGTTGTGATGGCAATTTTCTGTTCCCTCCCGGCTCCGGGGGCCTCAATTCAGGGTTGGGGACGGGTAGCACCCCTCGCTGACATGATACTTCCTTCCTGTGCAGAAATACCAAGCACACTCATTGGGTGTGAGGTCTTTGCCTTGCTGAATGAGTGAGAATGGGGTTCCGCTTTGCAAATAGAGATCTGACAGAAGGAGACTTGACCTCGTTCTCAAAGTACCACCTGAGAGCAGCGTAGAAGTAAGATTCTCAGGATCCTGGATCAGATCTGGGCATGGGGTCCAACAGTTTGTGTTTTAGTGAGCTTCCCAGGTGATTTTTTTAAAGTTTGAGAACCAATGACTTAAACAACAAGCGGTTAATTCTCTATCCCTTCAAAGAAATCCAGAAAGAGACAGCCCAGGGGCGGTGTGTTCTTCCCGTCTTTTAGTTCCGCCATCTTTAGCTCTAGATCTATTCTTCAGGAAGCTTCGTGCTCCAAAATAGCTCCTGGTGCGCCAGCCATCATGTCTGCACCCCAGGCAGGAAAGAGGAGGAAGTGGGAAGGGAAAAGTCATCTCTGGGCTGAAGATACCCCCTCTAATGTTCCTGGGAACTCCACCACCACCGCCTAACTGCCAGTCATAGCTCATGGGCATCCTTAATGGAGGGAGCCAGAAAAGTATTATTTTATCTGGGCATTTTTTACTGCCCTATTCAGGACCACGTGTCTGTAGATAAGGAGGAAGAGCAGAATGGACCCTGGGTGGGCATCTTGCCCCTCCCACACCAACACACTCCCTTCCTACCCCTCAGCCGTCCTCACAAGTAACATTATGAATGAGGGAGATGACCTTCAGAGGGATCAAGGTCATGCAGCTGGAAGGAGCTTATTAGCTTTGGTTGAACTACTTCATCTTCTCACCCCTAACCCCAAAGATTTACCTCTTCCAAACCCCAAGATCTACCTGCTCTGCTCAAAGCCTGATGGGGACAGAGAATAACAGAGGGGAGGGTGCGGCCCTCTGCAGGGTCCAGGAAGCCCCTTCCCTTTCCAGCGGTAAACAGCGAAACTTAATTAGCCTGGCGCGTGCCAGGCAAGTAATCCGCAGGCTGTGCAGGCATCTGTTTCCGTGTGCTCCTAGGGGACACTCCTGGCTCCCTCCACCTGGCACAAGCTCAGGCCTGCCCAGCTTCGATGGGGCTCCCTCGGTAGGGTCAGGGGGCTTTCTAATGAATCCCGCTGACCCCCATCCTTTGGGAAGCCCAAGGTTAACTCCCAGCACAGGGTGCAGGACACCGACCTCCCTCCTCCCGCAGGAGGAACCACCGAAACTTGTCAAAATACTATTTCAGAACTGAGGGCTGAGGCGGGAAGGGCAGTAGGTTCCAGAAAGGAAGAGAAAGAACAAAGGGAGTCTCTGGGAGGAGAACCGGGGGGCCCAACACGGCTGGGCTGTGATTCGGGAGCACCTGGAAGGCCTGGCCTCCTCCGGAAGGTCCCCCCTGGGCCTTTGGGTGACGAGGCATCTTCGCAATTTGCTCTGTGGGTTGAACACTGCCTGTCTTTGGGGTTCAGAATTGTTGCGTTCCCACTTGGTCACGGTGCCACGGACATCCCCGGGCCTGATAGGACTGGGGCTGCTCAGAGCCTCTTTTCTGGGTAGGAAGCCTTGAGCCCCAGGAGGAGGCGAAGAAGAAGAGGCAGACATCTGAGCGGGGAGGGGCACCAGAGAGGAGGGACCAAGATGGAGCGCGGCTCAGGTGAGCTCTCCCCTTGGCACCTCCTGGCTCTTCCAAGCTTTAGCCTCTGTTTTTGGTACTGGAGAATGAACCCAGGGGTGCTTAACCACTGAGCCACATCCCCAGCCCCTTTTTATATTTTATTTAGAGACAGGATCCTGCTGAGTTGCTTAGGGCCTTGCTAAGTTGCTGAGGCTGGCTTTGAACTCCTGATCCTCCTACCTTAGCCTCCTAAGCCTCTAGATTTACAGGCGTGGGCCACTGCATCCAGCTTAGCCCTGGCTTTTATCTAAAGTCTTCTCTGGAGGTGGCGATGGTGTCCCCCCACTGTATCGGGCCTGGTTCTTTGGCCTCGGCAGAAGGGGCTCAGAACTGAGGGACAGGCCAGCAGAAACCTAGGTGGGAGCTTCCTGCTTCTCTGGGCAGCTTTGCTGGTACAAGGAAACCCAGCAGGAACCAAAGGCTGGTGGGTCTGGGGACAAGGTGGGCCCAGAGCCTCTTCCCTGCAGTTGATCCCCCCACCCCTTCCTCCCACACTGGGGTCGAGGCCTAGCGGAGGCCTGGTCTCTGGAATAGGGGCTTCCACTGACCAAAAGCCCCTCGCATAGGGCCATCCTGAGCCAGGCCCTGGGAAGGCCACCTCCCTGCGACCTCCTTTTCAGTAAACCTTGGGTGACAGGGCAAGCTGCATCGGGAGGCAGGGCCTCCGCAGCCTGGCCACCTCCCCTCCCTCCCATGACTGCACTCCAGCCACCTGGGCCCCTCCTCCCCCGCAGCAGGCAGCATGCTAAGCTGTGCCCCCAGGCTCCCCACCCTGGGCGTTGCACCCAGCTCTGGTCTGGGTGTTGCTGCCGAGGGATTTCACAGATAGAATTCAAGCCCCAAGTCTGTTGTTGACCTTCAGATACAGAGATAACCTGGGTGGGTCTGAGCTGACCTCAGGAGCCCTTTAAATAACAGCAGAGAGTTTTCTCCCAAAAGGAAAGTCGGGGAGACCCCCTGGCCATGGAGAGAGCAATGCCACTAACCACTGATGGAGACCCTACCTGTCAGGGACCAAGAAGTTCTCATTCTGAGAACATTCTGACCTTTACAATAAGCAGCAGCGCCCCTCCCCCCTCCTGGCTGATAATTCTGACAGTATGGCGCCTATGGTGCCGTCCCTGCTTCTCTTCCGGTACTTCACCTTCCCGCCATTGCGAACCTCACCTTCCCGCCGGCGCGAACTTGCAGCCTATCAGGAGCCCAATAGAAGAACACAGCCAACCAGGCTGCACCTCGTCATACCCCTCATTCCCTGAGCATATAAATACCCCTGTGTGAACAATAAAAATTTGCAGCTTGATCAGAATTCCTGTCTTGCTGCCTCTCCCTGCGTCTCTTGTCCCTTCATTCCTTCTCTCTTAGGTTTGCCGTTCCGCGTTGATGTCCCGCGGGTCGGGACACCTACCAATGCTGGGCTCTGGGGCAGACCCCAACTGACAGCCAGCAGGACATCCGGGACCTCAACCCTACAAGGACCGGGAAATGAATTTTGCCAACAACCAGAGAGATCCAAAGAGGACTCTGGGCCCCAGGTGAGATCTGTAGCCCCAGGCAGCACATCTGTTTCAGCCAGAGAGACCCCGACTACAGAACTTAATGTCAGACCCAGGCTTCTGAGCGGCAGACCTGTGAGCTAATAAATGGGTGTTTGAATCTGCTGCGTTTGTGGTAACCTGGGACCCAGCAGTGGAAAATCAGAACTTCCTGGGCCCCTCTTTCCTCCTCACCCAGGCCCTGCCCTCCTTGGCCTCAGGTCTCTGCCCAGGATGAACCTCCATCTCCACATCTGCTGAAGTTTCAGGGAGCTCAGGTCCAATGGTGCCCTGTGACTTCCTTGCCAGTGGGCCCAGTCCATCCCAAAGCACAAATCTCTCTCCAGCCATGGCCTCTCTTGCCCTAAGCTCGTGTCCAGTGTTAACCCCATGTCAGGTGCATTAGTGCTGTTGGAATACTTAATGCATTGCTACACCTCAGGGCCTTTGCACATGCCATTCTCCCTGCCTGTACCCATGTTCTGAATGAGATGAAGGCCTGCAGCATCCGTATCACCTCCTCATCGAAGTCCACCCTATGAACAGGTGGTGACCGCCACTCCTGGGTCCCATCACATTCTGCGCCTCCCCCTGTCTAGAGATCGCCCATGTCTAGGGATGGGTTTTCCACTTACCTCCTGCAGCAGGTTAGCAGCTCTGGGCTGGATGCAGTGTCTGGCATCCCCACCAGCATCTACCCCATTAGTGACTGGACGAGAGAAGGACTCCTTGCCCACCTGGGCTGCTCTTCCTGCCTGTGCACACCTGGTTCCAGGGCTCAGGTCGGGATTTGACCATGACATATCGTATCATTTCCCCGTGGGTCAGATCCTCACAGGCTCCCTAGGGGATGCGGGGCAAGGGTGACCCTGAGCAGGCAGCCCTTCTCTCCCTGGGGCTCTGCATGGGCCACAGGCCTTGGGTTGGCCCTCCTTTCTTCCCTGAACACCAGGACTGCTTACCTGAGGCCCACACATGCTGCCCCGGCCAAATCCACCGGGCACCTGGGTGGGACTGGAGTCTCCCATCGGCAGGAACCCAACCCTGGACTTGCTGGTCTGCCGAGTGGAACGGCGGCCCCCTGGGCTCCACCGGCGGACCTCACCGGGCAAAGCTTCCAGAAACATCCTGCTTCCAGGGGAGGGAGGAGCAAAACCTGATGGTCCTGGGCAGGTCCACCCCATCTTGTGGCATAGCCAGGAGGGTCAGGGACAAATCCTGAGCCGTCCCAGGCAGTTCCCCCATATTGCAGGGTGTTAGGATTCCAGAACATTCTACAGCTATTCCGAGAACTACATGCAAGGAGGAAAGGGTGGAGGGACTGGGTCAGCCAAGGTTGTCTGCAAACCATCCAGCAAGGCTGGAGGGATCAGAAACGGGGGGAGAACCAGAGAGAACAGAAAGAGCCCGGCCACCATCTCCCGAGTCTGTCCGCGGCATGACGTCTCCCTCCAAGGGCAGGAGCGGGTTCTTCCACTGCCTTGTTCTTGGGTGTGCTTGCCATCAGCTCGGAGGTGAGACCGAAACACCTTCACTTTGCCTTCCACCCACTCTGGTGGGCAGAGGAGAAGGGGGCCCCGTGCCCCCCACTAAACAGCATCCTCTGTCTTTACAGTGAGAAGAGGGGAGAGACCGTGACCCCCGCCTCCATCTGGCTTGCTGCTGCTGGAGTCCTGTTACCAGGGGGCACCCAAGACCGGTCCTGGCATTCGGGCCAGGTCCCTCCCTAAGCCCGGAGAGCTCTCTGTCCTGGTGGCCACCCGCCAAGCACAGCTCATTTGCTTCTGAACCTTAACAACAAACACACGAACCCCCAGACCCAGGGGCCCCTGCCTCCCGCCTCCCCTGGCTGCTGGGGGGAGCAGGAAGGGGCTGAGTTTACTGAAATGCTATTTTAAACTCCGAGTCAATGTTAACCAAAACCTTGAGGCTGATTAAACACGACCTTCGGGCCACAGGGCTCCGACTCAAAAGCAAACAGCTTCCACCCTCTCGCAGCTCCGGGCTTGTTTATTGGTTTGAAAGCCCTTGCGGGGCCCGCCAAGCAGAAGGGGAGCAGGGGAAACTTTAATATCTAAAGGGAGAGATCAAAAGCAGTTGACATTTCTGGCAGAGAGCAAGCGCGTATGTATCTTTATACGGATAACGTTATAGCCGAGCAGAAGGGGAAAGGCATTTCTTCTCTGGGTTGAATCAAATCAGCCCACATGTTCTTGATCTTGACTGTGTTGTCTTATAATCCAACCAAATTTAACTGACATTGAGCATTTCTGATCTGAACAGTTAACATGGAAATTTGGCCCAAATAACTTTATATACATTCTGAACATGAACTTGGTTTAATCATCAGCAATGATGGGAAGGCCCTTTCCTGTCCCCTCCAGAGAGCCAGGCAGAGGGGAGGCTTGTGGGTAGAGCTCCTGGCTCTTCGATGTCTCCTCTGAGGATGGACTTACTGGCGGGGAGGAGGGGCCCTCCACTTCTGGTCATGTCAGTTCTGTGTCTGGTCCTGAGATTTTTTTTTTTTTTGGTTACGCCAAAGAAGAGAGGAGCCTTGTCCTGCCAGTAGCATCTGTTGCAGCCGGAGAGCTCCCGAGAAGTCACCTCTGAGCTCCTCAGAAGTCACCTCTGAGTTCCCCAGAAATCACCTCTGAGCTCCTCAGAAGTCACCTCTGAGTTCCCAAGAAGTCATCTCTGAGCTCCCAGGAAGTCACCTCTGAGCTCCTCAGAAGTCACTTCTGAGTTCCCAGGAAGTCACCTCTGAGCTCCCAGGAAGTCACCTCTGAGCTCCTCAGAAGTCACCTCTGAGCTCCCCAGAAGTCACCTCTGAGCTCCCAGGAAGTCACCTCTGAGATCCCAGGAAGTCACCTCTGAGCTCCCAGGAAGTCACCTCTGAGCTCCCAGGAAGTCACCTCTGAGCTCCTCAGAAGTCACCTCTGAGCTCCCAGAAGTCACCTCTGAGCTCCTCAGAAGTCACCTCTGAGTTCCCAGGAAGTCACCTCTGAGTTCCCAGGAAGTCACCTCTGAGATCCCAGGAAGTCACCTCTGAGCTCCTCAGAAGTCACCTCTGAGCTCCTGAGAAGTCACCTCTGAGCTCCCAGGAAGTCACCTCTGAGCTCCCAGGAAGTCACCTCTGAGCTCCCCAGAAGTCACCTCTGAGCTCCTCAGAAGTCACCTCTGAGCTCCCAGGAAGTCACCTCTGAGCTCCCAGGAAGTCACCTCTGAGCTCCTCAGAAGTCACCTCTGAGCTCCCCAGAAGTCACCTCTGAGCTCCCAGGAAGTCACCTCTGAGATCCCAGGAAGTCACCTCTGAGTTCCTCAGAAGTCACCTCTGAGCTCCCCAGAAGTCACCTCTGAGCTCCTCAGAAGTCACCTCTGAGCTCCCCAGAAGTCACCTCTGAGTTCCCAGGAAGTCACCTCTGAGATCTAGCTACCTTGAGGTCGTAGGGACCGTGGATGGTGCAGGTTGCTTCAGTGCCATGTGGGTGACCTCAGAATGGCCTTGGACACTGTCACCGCTAGCAAGGCCTTGGCACTCAGCGGGTGCCTGCTCCACATTGGTGGGACCAATTCTGAACACGTGAATGTGTGATCGACTCAAAAAGCTTCTTTCTCCGTCTCCTTTTTCTCCCCTTTTCCTGGCAAATCGAACCCTGTTCAAGTTCTAGAAGGCAGCATGTCCACTCCCAGGTGGGGAAGATCCCGACTCTGCGCACAACATGTGACTCCCCCGCCCTGGTTTCCTGCCTTCCCTCGTGGCTGGGGATGGGCCTGCCACCCTGTTCTGTCCCGCCCAGCCTGAGTGGAAGTTGGCGGAAGGAGGCTTAGGGAAGACTTCGTGTTCTCAGTTGAAGGGGACAGATGAGAGCATGTGAGGTCCACTTCATTCCCGTCCCCTTCCTTCTACCTCCATCAAGGACTTGGTGCAGGACAGATGGCTGGTTGTCACCCAAGTCCATTCTTTTCATTCTGCAGTGCAGAGTTGTCCTTGAGAAGTGGCAGCCGTCCCCTCTGGCGTCCCGAGTTGGCAACCTCACTGGCTCTCCCCACGGCATGCGAACGGAAGTAACACGTCACCTCCGGGCCAGGATTCTAAGGGAATGCGTGTCTGCTCCAGACTCCCTCCTTTTTCCAGATGGGGTGGTCAACAGAAGCAAGACCCCGGGGACAGCAGAGTCACAGATGGAGGGAGTCTGGGCCCCAAAACACCACAGAGCGGACAGTGCCCAGTGACCAGAGACTCCTGTTAGGGGGTCCAGTGGTGAATTGCTGTTGTGTTACACCCTAATATTTTGGAGAGTACTTGTAACCCTAAAGAATATGCTTAGTTCTCCTACGATTTTATGCAAATCATTGCATTCTCCACACTTCACTTCTTCTCCAGAGAACTGGAGACGTCTGGAGCGCCTACCTCCTGGAAGGGTGAGACATACAGAAAGCGCTGGGCACAGCACCGTTTCAGAGTAAGTGCTCACAGCATGTGAACTAATCCTATTGCTAGTACTATCGTTCCTGAGCTGAGGGCGGGTACATGACCCCTAAGTTCCTTATAGTCTTGAGATGCTGAGATTCTTTATGAGGCTCATATCTTGAGTACAAAGAGCAAGATGTTATATCTGAGGAGAGGATTTCCAGTGGAGACGAGAAATACTGTATTAGTTTGTTTACCATTGCTGTAACAAAACACCCGAGGCTGGATATTTGGTAAAGAAAAGAGATTTATTTACTCACAGTTTTGGAGGCTCAGGAGCATGACCCCCATTATCTGCTGAGCTCTGGCCGTGTCACTTGGTGGATGGCATCGTGACAGAGCACGTGAGATAGGAAGAGCTCACATGGGAGACAGGAAGACACAGAGAGGGGAGGGGCCAGGCTTACTCTTCTCTAACAATCCTTCCCACAGGGTCGCTCCAGAACTCCACTGATTCCTTCCTAGGCAGCTCCCCATGGCCTATCACCTGGCACCAGGCCCACCTCTTAGAGGAACCCCTCCTCTCAACTTCACCACACACAAGCTTCCCACCCTTCGGGGCCACGCCAAAACCATATTCCAGCCACAGTAAATGCCTTTGATGGGAGTTAAGGCCAAAGTTTGAAGCCCCGGCCTCCTTCCTACCACACCATCTGCCTCGTGCCCACATGTGGGCTCCTGGAGAGTCTTCACTTCTCAAGTTGATGAACTGTTGGTCACAGCTGAGAACCACCTTCTGCAGCCAGTCTTTCCTCCATGGTCACACGGTCTGCGCCTCAGGACCAGGACACCAAGTCTGTGGTGTGCTCTTACCCAGCACTGCCGCCACCTCCTCCCATCCACCGGGCAAGGTGAGAAACAGCACTTGGGAATCTTTTGACCAAGTCCTCCCCTGTCTCTGCAGCTCTCTCAGAGGGAGAGAGCGCCTCCGTGAGGGGCCAGGAGAGTGCTATTCCAGTCCCGGTTCTTCCCTTTCATGGTTCTGTTCAGCCTCAGTTTCCTCATCTGCAGAATGGGATGGTGATGTTTAAGGGATCCTCGTAAGTGGTCGCTGAGTGAATTAGCATACGTGAAGTCACCAGGACCGTGCTTGGCACATGGTAAGTATCTGACATGTTTAGCTCGATTTAATATGACTGTGGTCATTACTGTCTGTATCATGGGATGCTCACCATGGACAGACCCTGAAGAGGAAGACACAAAGTTGACTACAACTGAGCCCTGTCAATCAAGAGAGACAGACAGAGACACAGGCCACGACAAGTCAGCACAGTAAGATCTGTGGTGGGAGTGGTAACCCGTCCTGGCTCCGGATCAGGATGGGACTCCAAAGAACACGGGGTTGGACTAGATTTCAAGGGTTTCACCCAGGAACCTTCAGGCAGCTTCCCTAGAAGCAGAGCCAGGGACAGGGATGTGGGCGATTCCTTTTGCTTAGGAGAAAGCGTAGGGGAGACGGGATGGGGTGAGAGAGGGAGCTGAGCAGGAGCTGGGCCTCCTTTGGCGTCTGGCCTCAGCCTGCACCAGCAGGAACCCCGGGCATGAATCACCACTCATGGCTGGTTCCACCCAGAGGCCAGGTATCCAGGCTGGCCACTGGTCAAGCTGAGGCCACTCTCAGGGACTGAGGAGCATCTTAGTCCATATTCTGTTGCTATAATAGAAGCACCGACGTCAGGTCATTCATTTTGAAAACGGATGTTTTCGGACGAGCACTTGGTTCCAGAGGCCGTAAAGTCTCAGATCCTTGGGGGCAGCTGGTGAGAGCCTTGAGCCACACTGACTCATGTGGAAGACAGAAGGCCAAGTGCGAAAGAGAGAAAAGGGGGCCAGCTGCCAAGAGAGCTCAGGAGAGGGCTGGTGCCCAGGAGCGAGGTGCTCGTCCACCTAGGAGTGCCCACCCCGTGGCCAGCAGTCCCCCAACCCCTCCTGACGCTGCCTCAGCGGCACTCAAACTACATCGTGCTTCTTAGAGGGCACAGACCATGTGCAGGTCTCCGCAGGGAGTCCCGGCTTCCAGGAGGGGACTTGCAGTCTCCTAGGACAATCCTCTGAAGGAAGGAGTACCTGGGAGCCATTAGCAGCTCCTTCCCACTGGCCCTGAGGGCCGAGTGTGCAGGTCTCATAAGGGATTTGGCCAGGACACTGTGGACGCCACCTACCCTTTATCCTGTGACCTCAGACTGTACTGGTGACTTACCTGCAGCTGTCACATGGGAAAAAGGGTTCCAGCCCTGCCTCTCTTGGAAAGAAAATCTGAGCCCGGAGTGAAACAGGTAGAGCCACCAACACTGCAGCTGAGAGCCAAGCCTGGGCGTGGACGGCTGGGAGGGCACCTGAGGCCTGTCCCCAACCACTGCAGTCAAGACTGTAGACCGGGAAGGACAGGCCAGACCCATCCCTGGGAGGAAAGGGAGGGCGGGACGGTGGAGGGAGACAGCAGGCCTGGCCTGCCTGCCGCGTCCTGAGTTGGCCCCTTCTTGGCCCTCACCTCCTCGGCGATGCCTGTGCCCAGCTGGCTCAGGCCAAGTGGCTTGTCCTTCCTTGGACACGGGGCTTAGCCACATGACCTGCAGGCTGAGCTGGAGTCCAGGCACAGGGAGCTGAGTCTTAACTAAGCCAGGCTGCCGGGGACAGGAGCCCTGGGAGGGTCAGGAGGAAGCAGTCAGGGTTCTGACTCCACACGGACTGAACGTTGGCTGCGGGAAGTCGAGCAAACCCCCTGTCTCTGAGCCTCAGCCTGTTCATCTGTAAAGTGGAAGGATAGTCCGCGTGTTCTCCGAGCTCCCTTCCCGCTCTAAAGGCTCTGAGTCTGTGCAGGGGACATCGGAGGAGCTGTGCCCAGCCCCACTGCCCCGAGCGTGAGATCCGCCTGCTTCTTGCTACATTTTCTGCTGTCATGGGAAAGACGTTTCCCAGCCTCCTGGGGCAATGGTCTTCCTGGTGTGTCTGATCAGTGGGAGGGACTGGCAGAAGAGTGACAGGCCAGGGAGGGGGCGAGCGTGGGTGCTCCTTCCTTTCTTGCTCTGGCTTTGCCAGTCCTGGGTCTCCTCTGCTGCCCCAGCTCCCAGCTGGGCAGCTCCATCCTGGAGTTCCCAGACTCTGAGGACTGTAGCACACCAGCTCCCTCGGCTACTGCTCTAGTCCTGGGGTGCCTCCCGTCCTGTTCAACTTCCCGTTCCTGTAAATCTGTCCAATCGAATCCCTCTATTGAATTATCCCTGCTTATCCCTAATAATATTGAATTATTAGCTACTGGAAAAGCTGGGCGGACAGAGGAACAGACTCAAGTTTGCACCAGGTGAGAAGGGCCCGGTCCCGCCGAGAAGCTTCCAGTCCGACCATTGCTTTGCTGCCCGACATGGACAGAATCCTGGGGTCAGATTCCAGAGAAGACAGAGAGCCAGCAAGACTTGCCCCGCTAACCCACCTGCGCCTGTTGCCCCCACTCCTACCTGGCTCTCTCCCGGAGCCCTGGATTCTCTCCTCCTGGGGACTATGGCTCCGGCCCCTCTTGGTTCCCTACTGCTACCCGACTGAGAACGGCTTCTCTTCTTTTGAGAGGGGAAAACTGACAGAATCTGCCTGGTACAAGGCCTTTGCCGTCAGCACGCAGCACACGGCCTTCCTCGGGGACGGTCCAGGGAGATGAGACTGTGCAGGAGGGGACGTCATCGAGGGCCCAGGAGCTGGGCAGCAGCACCCTCAGTGGGGGGAAACCAAGTGACAGGATTCCGGATGGGGGAATGGTACGGACCAAGGCTCAGAGTGCGTTTGGTGAGTGTGGGAATGGTGTTGGACACCTGGGTGGGACACGGGAGAAAAGACTCAAGGAGAGGCACAGGCCAAGCTGGGTGTGCGCACCTTAGAAGCTCTGCCGGCCTAGAGAGGATTCCATGGCCCCATTTCACAGGTGGCACACGCGAGGCTCAGACCTGTAGACACTTGACCCAGGTCCCATAGCCAGGAAGGGCAGCTCACTTCTGGATCCGAGTCCAGGTCCACCTGCTTCAAGAACCACTCTATTTTACACTGAAGTCCCAACTTTTTAATTAGTGAAGATTTCAGTGAAATTGACACAGGGGAATTAAAGTAGGTTGGAGATAATAATCTAGAGTGTCCATGTATTTTTAAGTTAATCGATATCATTATTACATTATAAGTTTCTCATATCATTACATATTGTACGCTCTAAGTGAGTCTGACCGGTGTCTCATATCCGGGATGATGAAGAGTGTAGTTGCTGCGTTGTTTACTTTACCCACGTGGAATATCAGTTAATGTCAGGCACATGGTCCTCACCTACTACTTACAGAATAAAGCTGAGAAGAGTCTAGAGAAGGTTTGTCCCTTATGGATGTGGTCGGATACAATTAGCAGACAGTCTTTCCACAGTGACCTAAATAGACCCGTTCATTTTTATCAGCCAACAGAGTCTATGAGCAGGCAGCCTGGGGTTGTAAATGCCTCGACCACAACACCAGGGACTTCAGCCAAGCCCATCTTTCGGCTGCAACATAGCTAGCAGAGTGCTCACCATCCTCCAGTTTGTAACCTCATCGTCACAACATGGCTGCTGAACCCCTGGTCTTACATCCACATTCTAGGCAGGAAGAAAACAGAAGGAAGAAAGAAAACGAAAGAGGTAGTTCATGTATGAGAACCAGTAAGGATTCCCCCAAAATGCTCAGCTTGTGTGTCATTGGTCAGAACGGTGTGGACAACCTCAGCTTTAAAGGAAAAGAAGGCCATTAATTTTATTGGAGCTTATTGCTACCCTGAAAACAAATTGGGGTTCATTTAGTGAGCAACAAGGAAGAATCGATCTGAGGTGGGAAACACTTCAAAGGTGGAAGCAGAAGCGATTAACCACCTCTAGGCAGCACCCCCTCTACTTCCGGTGCAGCAGCAGCCAACGACCAACTCGATTGAGCCCAGAACCCATAGTAAACAGTTTAGCATTTCACAATTGCACATTTGAGAAGCAGCTTGCTGTTTTCTCTATTTATAGGAGCTGATTTCTAATAAACACGGATTGGCAGGTGTGGGAGAGGTCAAGGGTGCACCCGCACAGCTTTATTGACGCCTTGTCAATCAACTGTTCTTATTTTGGTGGTTAATTTTTTTTAAGTGCATGTAAGCACTTTCCCTGCTAATAGTAGATTTATTGAACAGCTCCACAAAGCAGCTCATCTCCCCCGTAGACTCTGGCAGCTGATTATCAACTTTGTGGCTCTGGGTCGGAGGGTAAATTGACCCCATATCCATGGCCCCTTCCAGGGAAATTGCAGGGGTCTGAACAAATTCAATACTGTCCAATAAAATGTCCTACACATCTGCTTCCCAGCAGCGATCACAGGGCCTCGGCTTTGCTGTCGAAGCAAAGGATATGATTTGACAAGTGGAATATCCGAGCACGTGGTGGTGTTGGCCATTTTGTTAAGGCTGAAGATTTTCCTGGCTCAGGGTGTCTGTTCTCTCCTAGAAAGCATATTGTTCTTCCTGAGCATGCACATTTTCTCTGATCAAATACGTTAAAGTAAAAAAAAAAGAGAGAGAGAAAAAAAACCACATGGTGCCCACCACCCCTGAACCTGCCCGCCAGGCCCGACCTCGTTCATCTCCCCGTCTCATCTCCCCGTCTCTCTCGCACCCCCTCTAGCCAAGTGTGTCATTTGCTAACTCCTAATCACCCCTTAGTCCCTCACCAGGACTGCCCTCTCTTTTTCTCCGACTCGTCACCTGCCCCCATGTCTTTACCACCTTCCCGCCCCTCCAGACGCTTCCAAAGTCTTCAATATTTAGGGAACTCCCACTGACCCTCTTCATGAATGGGGCCAAGGTTGCTAAGGAAAGTCCACTGTTGATATTTCTGGAAGCTCAGATTGTGGTGATAATGGTGACAGTGATATTGATGGTGATGGTGATGGGTGGTGATGATGCTGATGGTGATGGAGATCGTGGTGATAATGGTGATGACAGTTATGATGATGATGGTGATGGTGGTTATGGTGATGGTGGTGATGATGGTGATGGTGGTGATGATGGTGATGCTGATGGTGGTGATGGTGGTGATGATGGTGATGGTGGTGGTGATGGTGATGGTGGTTATTGTGATGGTGATGGTGGTGATAGTGATGGTGGTGGTGATGGTGATGGTGATGGTGGTGGTGATAGTTATGGTGGTTATGGTGATGGTGGTGGTGATGGTGATGGTGATTGTGGTGGTGATGATAGTGGTGGTGATGCTGATGGTGGTGATGGTGATGGTGATGGTGGTGGTGATGGTGGTGATGCTGATGGTGGTGGTGATGCTGATGGTGGTGATGGTGATGGTGGTGGTGATGGTGGTGGTGATGCTGATGGTGGTGATGCTGATGGTGGTGGTGATGACGATGGTGGTGATTATGGAACCAGTTTTATTTTATTGTGTGCCAGTCAAAGAGCTTTTCATGATTATCTCGTTTTATCTTTGACTCCCCAAGTTAAGTTCTATGCTTACTCCACTTTTTAGACAAGGAAGCAGGGGCAGGAGGAAGTCGAGTGGCTTGCCCAAGGACACAGGAGGCAAGCAGGGGCTCCTGTGTTCCTATCAGTGCACCTCAAGGCCACACATTCAGCTTCACGTCTTTGTGTACTTGCCTGCTTTCCACCACCCACTGCTCTCAGTGTAACTTACCCAGAAGGCCGTACTCGTAGTTGCACTGGCTGCACCCCAGTGTCGCTTTGCAGCACCTGGGAAAGGGGAAAAGGCAAGAAAGGGCCAGAAAACGTTCACTGAATCCTAACAGTGCTGAGCTCAGTCCTGAACCCCAAGACTGCTGTGCAAAGATATGAAAAAAACTAAAAAAGAAGGATGAAGTAAATGTGACGAAGTAAATCCATCAGGGACTTAGTGGCGAATGTGGTTCTCAAAGTTTGAAAGTTACAAAACAAAATTCCTTGAAAAAAGAGCTGTTCACAGGCCCTCTTATCTGAGAACAAACAGCTGACCACGTGGTTTGCCAGAGAGATTCTAGAATAAAGCACATCTGTGGGGAAGCTGAGCCCCTCTCTGGGAAAGCCTTGCCCAAAGGTTGCCCCTCCCATTTGCACAGATGACCAGCCCACTGGTTCCAGGAAATGTGGCCATGAGGGCAGATTTTGAAATGCTGCCAACCATGGATCCTCTGCCATGGTTGGCAGCATTTCAAAAGGCACCATATTGAAAGGCTCCGATCTGCAGGTTGACGTAGGGAAGGATTGTTGATCTCTCCCCTCCAGCTAATTCCCCTCAATGTATCATCAAAACCTGTTGGCTGTTTAACTAGGGAAGGATTGAGGGATTTAAATACTCCAGAAAGAAAGAGCAAGACCAACTGGATTGGGAAGGAGAACCGGGAGGCTTAGTTCTTCTCCACAAGAACTTCAACTCCATCCAAGGATTTTGGAGGGCCAGGCCAGAATGCAATGCAAGGTGGGCGAGTTTCCTACCACGCGACAGTGAGTGACTTGCCTGAATTCACACCTCACCACAGTCCTAAGGCAGACACCATCATGCCAACATATACAACCAAAAAAGACCGGACCAGAGGAGGACTGGCATGGGAGGCAATTTCCTTTTCTATTGAGATTGATTATCAGATAGACTATAATACCAGAATAAAATTTTTAAATAATTCAAGAAATTTCAGATACCCCTGGAGGCATTGGGAATGTCACTAAATCGGGAGGTGGGGTCAGGGGTTCATGCTTCTCTGCCCTTGCTGCTGTCTCGGTTGGCAAGGCTGAGAACCCCTGGCCTGCTCATGTTTCCTCTGGAAGAGTGGCGCCCAGAGGAGAAGCCGAGTGGAGGCGGCCGTCCCCAGGTACAGGACACATGTACACACCCACCCCCAGCCCTTTGTACTCAAGAACACTGAGAGCAAAACAGTGGAGACCGCGGAGCCCCAATCCGTGACTTCTAGCCTGTGATCCCCCAGGTTCTAAACGGAGGGAGGTCAGCTCATTTTTGTTTGGATCTCAACATCTAACACTCTTTTTAAGAACTTCTATAATCCAAAGAGCATGTGGTGAGTTCTACAGTGACAATATGTTCATTTATTCATAGATTCAACAAATATTTATTGAGCCTCCACCATATGCCAGCAACAGTGTTCAGCAAACAGAGGTCCCCAGACAGCGACTTTATTGACTAATTAAAATCCAGTGTATCATTAACACACACCATCATTGGTGTGTGTGTGTGTGTGTGTGTGTGTGTGTGTGTGCATGTCGGGCTGATTCCCTTATGCAGGCCAAAGAAGGTTTTTGGAAGTCTTATTTATAAAGGTCCCCTACTGAAAGATGCCATTTCCTCATACTTTGAGAATATTCATATATTCCCAAGTTGGGTCCAAATCATAATTAAGTACCATGACTGGATTTCAGACAGTCTAAGCTAGTGTGACATCAAAGATAACAGGAAACATCTGAACTCAATTCTGTTCCATTCTATGACAATCTTCCCTCTTTCTCTGACCTATCCCCAGGAAGGAACCCAAGAAGTTCATGGTCCATGTTCAACAATGAAGATCCGGCATTCTCCAGCTAAACGAATCTCTGCTCTTTTCCAAAAGTAATTCACACTGCTCAGTAGTTTTCAACACATCACGATCATCTTAGTGTGTATGTTTGTGTGTGTGTGTGTGTATATATATATTTGGTGCCGGAGATTGAACTCAGAGGCTCTCAACCACTGATCTACATTCCCAGCCCTATTTTGTATTTCATTTAGAGACAGGGTCTCACTGAGTCGCAAGTGCTGTGCTTTTGCTGCAGCTGGCTTTGAACTCAAGATCCTCCTACCTCAGCCTCCCAAGTCACTGGGATTACAGGCTTGTGCCACCATGCCCAGCCATCTCCGTATATTTTTTTTAAAGAATGATGTCCAACTCCCAGATCCAGGGACTTGATCCAGGGTCAGGAATGTGGTTCAGATATCAACTCTTTTTCAATAAACTTCCTAAGGAATTCTCAAGTGCATGCACTTTGGGGAATGATTGACAATCATCTCCCTCAGATAACTGCAGGATTCCTTAGACGGGCCAAAACCTCGCCAATGGGATGCTACCAGGCACTGAGTCAGACCTGGGTCACAGGTCTTAAGTTGGTGCTGAAGCTAATTTGCTATTATTGATTATAAATACATGCCCAGGTTGCTAGATGATGCAAGTAGTCACATAAGCTCTAAGCTTTAATCATGTCATCTGTAGAGTGGGGATCTTTCCTTCCTGTGGGTCATCCTGTGCTGACTTACACAGAGTGGAATGAATTTAATGGTGGGACACATGGCAGATGGGCAGGGGATGACAGTCCTTGGAGAGCCACCACCTCACATGGTGTTTCACCCTCTTTTCTCTTTATTGGCATTCCCAAATAGGAGTGTTTTAATCTGTTTCTTCTCCTGTTATAACATTCCTTAAACTGGATAATTTGTAGACTGTATAAACTTCTTTTTCATAATTAGGAGGGCTGAGAAGTTCAAAATCAAGGTGCTGGCAGATGCAGTGTCTGGTGAGGGCCTGGTTTCTGCTTCCAAGATGGTGGCTTGAAGGCCGCGTGTTCTGTATGGCAGATGGTCGTAAAGAGCACAGCTGGTTCCCTCCAGCCCTGCTGCAAGGCACTAATCCCATCCATGGGGCACAGCCCTTAATTATTTTTTAGTGGCCCCACCTCCAAGACTTGTACTAGGAATTAAGTTTCAATGTGAATTTTGGAAGGGACACAAATGCTCAAACCATAGAAGGGAGAATGGAGAGCCATGACATAGACGTTTGCCTGAGTTGAAATGAGTACCCAGGAAGTATTTACGACCAGTCTCACAGGTAGGAACCAGGACCCACTTAGGCTGTGATGCATCTACCACCATCTCCTCATGGTCTTGGTGACAAAGAGCAGAAAACCCTTCAAATTTGCATAAGAAATGAAAAGGGGGACTATTTATGGGATCCATCTCTCACATCCCAAGGAAACACCTTGAAACAGGGCCTGAAGGGGGACAGGACCTACAGACTGGTAACCAGGTTCTCTCTTACTCCCCAGGCCTTGAGTTGTTCCTTTTCTCTGCATCTTCTCCATCTTTCTTTTTCTGCATGCTCTCTTCTCTGTGAGAGGCAGGCATTTGCCTACACTGCCACACCTCAAGGAGAAAGCAGAAACTGACTAGCATCTGCAAACCCAGTTCCAAATTCTGGGGGGAGAGAGAATCTGATTGGCTCAGCTTTAGTCAGGTGACCACCACAGGCCAATCAGTTATGTCCATGACTAAAATCTTGTGATATAAATATGGCTGCCAGGGCTTGTCCCTAGGGAGAGACTCTTCTCAGAGACATGCCCTGATGAGACACCCGCTTGGTGTCTCACAAAGTCACACCCAAGGTGGTTTTGACAACAGTCTAGCAGATGATATGAACTAGTTGAGAGGGCACTGATCTCTGTATAAATCCAGAAATTTCCATCTAGCTCATTCACTCTCCAGGCAGGAAGGTGGGAAGGGAGGACTGTCCCCTGGGAACCCTGCCTTCCTCCTCACCCTTCATGCTGCTCTTGGGAGCACTTGGTACAAACACACTCCCACCTAATTACCAGCCGGAATTAATCAAAGGTATTCCCAACTGCATGAGCGATGCTAGCTAGGCATGTCTCCAAGTTGAAATTCTTAAAATACTTCTGTTTATGAGGAAGTTTTACATGTTAACTTTTTCCAAAAGCCAGTGAGAGGAGCAGTCCCCACAGACATCTGAGAGCACTTTGGCTTTCTTAATTCGCTCATGATGTTTCATTAATATCAATTTTCTCCCTGCATCCCAGCCTGGCAAATTCTTTTTACAAGTGTTCTCTCAAATTTCTGATTTTAGTTTTGTGCTTTAACTTTCCCCTGGAGTTCTTTTCTCCATTTCCTAAGAAGTACTCCTCAATCTCCTCTGCAAATGGAGGGCACCACGCACTTCATGGATTTTTTTTTTTTCTACTTTGAAGTTGTTCCACAAGAGGGAGGTTGAGGGCAATACTAGAGAAATAGACTTAAATCTAGCTCATTATTCCCGCCCTCGGGGCCAAAGGTACACACGCTCTGTCTTCTCCACCTCCATCCTTCAGAACTCTAGAGGTCTAAGTGAGTCTCAGGTTACCTGGTCTTCTCAGCAAAGAGGGAGGGATGGTGAGAAGGATGGACATAAAAGGTCTTAACCCACCACCCTCTCACCACGTTCAGAGGTAGGTTGGAGGTCACTTCCATCTGGCTTGTGTCCTGCTCTCTTGCCCCAGGAACATGGTTGCCCTGTCTGCTCTCGGATCTACTTACTTGACTTCCTGGCGTCAGTTCCCCAACTCTTTTGGCAACTGGTTCCTGGGTAGGTCCAGTCAATGGAGGGCACCGGCAGGAGACTGGAGGATGGGGCAGAACGTCAAGGCATTTCTTGTTATGTGTTCCCAGTTGTGAACTTGGTAGTGACGGGACCCTGCCATAGCTTTCATGACTGGGCAGCCCTAGCCATGGACAGTCTTCAAGGTTGAGCTGGGTTGTACCCATCCTCTTTTTCCTCCAGTCCTACAAGTGGTAGGACCTCCTTCCATAGCTAATCTCAGAGTTGTGTGGTCGTCCCTTGCTGGGCTTCCCAGATCTTCCTTTACCTGCGTGATCAATTCCCTCTATTAAATCCTCCACGTTAGACCACTTTTGTTTTCCCAGAGGATCATGAATGGCTTATCTACCTAGTCAAGATTTGAGATCTCTGCCTGCCTATGAAACAGCATTTCTCAAACTATCTGATGCAAAGGATCCTTTTCTTTTTGACATTTAAACAAATGACTTAATTTCTTTTTTGGGATGTGGTTATAAGAGAGAAGTGAATGTGTGTTTGAGTGCTATTGAACCCCATGTTGTATTTCCCTGACATTTTTAGAGTTTAAATGCGGTCTGTAAAAATAAAATTAAAAAAAAAAAGAGAGAGAGAAACTGCAAAGGACCCTTTTTTAACACTGCTAGTCCACCGTAGATTGACGCCTGGTCCTAGGCACAGGTCTGGTATACTACTTGAGTCACCTGCAGTTTACAAGTTCAACAACAATCGGACCGATCTGTACCCGTTCCACGAGACAGGTCTACAAAGCAGACATTTGGAGGTGGTAGCAAAGTAAAATTGCTGGAAATGCTTCTAAACGTTTCCTCTTGACCTTTGGGATTGCCTCATTGCAGATTGCTGGTGAAGCATTTGTGGGCTGCTGCGTGTACGCCGACCATGTTTGAATGGCCCGTTGGGGATATTTTGGATTCTTAAGTAGGGTCATCCCTCGCCTGGGGAACCTGGATGCAGCACAGATCCTACATCCCTTGAATCCTGGGCGGTTCCCTGTCAGAGGCTCTGTCTCTCCCATGACGTGCTCCCTACAACTGCCCAGTGCAAGACCAAACAGAATCAGGACGACAACAGTGACCGCCCCTTCCCCAGGACGGCCTTCCCTGTCAGGCAGAAGGTCATTTGATCTTCACAACCACTCAGGGTGAGGTGACAATATTAGCCCCATTTTTAAGTAATGGGAAAGTAATGCTCAGCTTAGGTAACCTGGCCAAGTCACAGCTTCAGGGCGACAGGACTGGGACCCTCACCCGAGCACTCCCGACTCACTGCCCATGGCCTCAGCTGTGACACTGAACCACGGTGTCCACCTTGTTCCCGACGCCCTGGAAGAGGCATCGTTCAGGAGCTGAGTGCGCGCGGAGCAGGTGCGGTCCGCGTTCTTCTCCTACAAGGCTCCCTCCCGCCGCCCTTCCTCGGCCCACGCTGCACTCCCGAGTCCACGCTGATTCCTTACCGTCCTGTTGTCCCCACACTGCCCCCGGAGGCCCTCCTCGTCTCCGCGTGTGACAGCTCTTCGGGCGTGGAGGCTTCCGGAGTGGCAGTGGCTCCCGGCAGCCCGCTGGTGTTTACTGAGCACTCCTCGGCGCCAGGCGCCGCTCTCAACAGCCCCACTTGTTTAATTTTCACGACAATATGAGTGAGGGACCTGTCATCATGCTCCCGACACCCGAGGAGACTTAGAAGAGAGTTTAAGAAAGCCTCCTGGCCCCGAGTCAGGCCAGGCTGCTAGAACAAAGCCCTGTAGCCTGGGTGGCGAGAGCGACAGGCATTTATTTCTCTCAGTGTGGCAGCTTGGATGCCAGCGTGTCAGGGTGCCAGGGTGTCAGCTTCTGGCCAGGTCCCTCTGCAGACTTGCTACCTCTCACATGGCAGCGGGAGGGCAGGAGAGCGCCCGGGGGACCCTGTTATAGGGATTCTAATTCCATTTGGTTTGGTCTGAAAATGGCTTGTCCCCCAAAGGTTCGCATGCTGGTGGCTCCGTCCTCAGTGTGGCAGTGTTGAGGGCTGAAAGCTTTAAGGAGGGGAGCCTAGTGGGAGGTCAGGGGACACTGCCCTCAGAAGGGGTTCATGTAGCTCTTGGGGGAACCTAGTTAGTTCTTGGGAAAGTGAGGAAGGAGGAGGAGGAGGAGGGGAGAGGAGGAGGGGGAGGAGGAGGACGAGGAGAAGGAGGAGGAGGAGGAGGAGGAGAGGAGGGAAAAAGAGGAGGAGGGGAGGAGGAGGAGAAGGAGAAGAGGAGGAGGAGGATGAGGAGGAGGAGAAGAAGAAGGAGGAAGAGAAGGAAGAGAAGAAGGAGGAGGATGAGGAGGAGGAGGAGGAGGGAAGGAGGAGGAGGACAGGAGGAGGAGGAGAGGAGGGAAAAAGAGGAGGAGGGGAGGAGGAGGAGAAGGAGAAGAGGAGGAGGAGGATGAGGAGGAGGAGGAGGGAAGAAGAAGGAGGAGGAGAGGAGGAGGAGGGGAGGAGGAGGAGAAGGAGAGGAGGAGGAGGAGGGGAGGGAAAAAGAGGAGGAGGGGAGGAGGAGGAGAAGGAGAGGAGGATGAGGAGAAGGAGGAGGAGGAGGGAAGAAGAAGGAGAAGGAGAGGAGGAGGAGGGGAGGAGGAGGAGAAGGAGAGGAGGAGGAGGAGAGGAGGAGGAGGAGGAGAGGAGGAGGAGGAGGGAAGAAGAAGGAGGAAAACAGGAGGAGGAGGAGGAGAGGAGGAGGAGGAGGAGGAGAAGAAGAAGGTGGTGAGACAGACCCCTCCCCATGCTCTGGCTTCCTGTCACAAAAGATTTCTCCCTCTCTGCACTAGCCCCATCATGCCATCCATCATGACACCATGAAGTCATCACCAGAGCCCAGTCAATACTGCCACTATGCCTTTGAACCTCCAAAACCATGAGCTAAATAAACCTGTTTTCTTTATCCATGACTCACCTTGGGTATTTTGTTATAGCAATGGAAAATGGATTAATACACATCATTCATGAGGGCTCAACCTTCACCACCTAATCACCTCCCAAACACCATAGCAATGGGGGTTAGGATTTCAACAAACCAAATCTGCGTAGACACAAACATTCAGTCCATTACTCACAGGTTCAACAAGGAAGAGCTGGGCGAGGAGTCAAGCTCTTGGGCTGCTGGCCTCCAGAACTGTGCTCTCGGTCACGGTGCCACAGTGAGATCTGGAATTTTCAAAATCCTTGTACATGTTATCTGAGTGGCTTCTCACAGTGCTCTGGGAATAAGGGAAGGGTGATCACTGAGAGTTTTACACCTGGGCAGACTCTTGGAGGAAGTTTAACTTCCCCATTGTGCAGGTGAGGAGACTGAGGCGTGGGGCAAAGTGACTTGCCCAGGGCCACACAGCAAGCCCACGTAAGGAGCAATGTGGGTTCTGACTCCAGCATAGGGACCCTCATTTGACTACTGAACCCAGCAGTATGCAATGTTTTCTGAGACTGCAAACAGGCGAACCTTGACCTTCACAAGACCACCAAGGCCATGAAGGTTGAACATTGTGAAGACGAAAGTTTCCAAGGAAGCAAAGCAGCTAAGTGGAATTGTGAGCTCTTTCCTGGGAACCTGAAGACCCGGGCTTGAAACCTAATTCAGCCACAAGTGCCTTAATTCCTCTGAACCTCAATAGTTCCATCTGCAAACGTTCTAGGTTTTGGAGTCGCTACCGTGCTCTGAAGATCTGCCACAGTGCTGAGGACTTTGGATGCATCACCCAGAAAGGACCTTAGAAAGAGGCAGATCCTAGTGTCCTCCCATTACGATGGGCGTGGTACGCTTTGCAACTTGCCCAAGTTCCAACACTGGCCAGGGGCAGAGCCAGACTCTGCTCCTACATCCAACCATCATCGCAGCAGAGCCATTTAACCAGGGCAACATTTGCAACACGTGGGAGTCCTCCGCATAGGACCTGGCCTGGTTCTTGTCGAGTCTCTTCCCCTCGCCAGACCTCAGTCTTCCGGTCTATAATATGGGTAGATCAAATTAGAGCAAGGCCCGCATGCTCAGATATTGATACCCACCGGGCAGGCGGAGGAGTCGTGGGCGCTCGTCCTAAAGAGCCCCCTTCTGGACACAAGGTAGAAACACACTTCCTGGCCCCTTGTGATTTGTGAGTTAGGAGGAGTCAAAAGTGCCCCTCTGTTCTGGGCAATCCCTTGCTGCTGGGAGACCCTCAGGCCTCCTTGAGCCGCTGCCATGATTACAGTTCTGACAGTAGGGGTTCCGGCGGGAGGAGACATGCGCAGGCTTCCGGCCGGCCGGCAGCAGATCCATTGTTTTTCAAGAGAAACTGAAAACTTTAGGTGTTTATATAAAATCTTCCAGTCTGCACAAGTTGATAAATAAAACAGAAAACTCCTCGCTGAACAGGCCAAACACCACGTGCCCGCTGACTGTGAAGGTCCCGCCCCTGCTTCCTGCCCGCATATTTGAATCCCTTATATGGCAAAGTCTCCCAGTGGCCCATCTGGCACTGACTTTCATGTCACTGTGACTAGATGTGAGCTCCTGAAAGCTGGGAAATTGGTCATCACTGTCCCCCCAGTACCTAGTCCTGCGTTGGCCACATAGTAAGGGGTCAATAAATATGTGATGAATGACTGATTGACACGTGGCCTGGAATGGGACCCTGCAAACTAATGGTGTCATGGCTTAGGCGGCGACACAAGAGACAGATCCTGGTGACAGTCCTGCCTGGGTGGAGATCCTTAATGAACTGTGAGACCTGAGGGACACGGAACATACCCTTTCCTGGCTTCTTCCTGGGGCTGAGTCTTGCTCCCACAGATCTGGTGCTCCGGTATCCAGTGAGCTCAGTCTGAGCTGAACTTGACCCAGGAGGTGACGTCATCACCAACCTATGGCCCAAGATGCCGTAGAGGACGGGCGAGCCTCACACCCGCCCAGGAGACCCTGCGTCCCAGCAGGGAGCGAGGCTGGACCGTCTCCTCTGTCCCGCAGCACCCTTGGAAGGGTATGGCCCTGTCCCACTTATACAGATGGGGGATTGGAGCCAAGGAGGCAGCTCGCCTGCCTGGAGGGACCGGGACCAGTGTGCTGGGACCAGCCCACTGCTTCCTCGCCCTTTCCCTGTGGTGAGCGCAGAGCCCGTAGCACCCACACACTCTCAGCCCACCTTTGTGGGGCCCCTGCTGTCCCCTGCTCACCGGGCTCCCCTCTCACAGACCTCTGCCTTCCTGTAGGCTGCACATGGTCTCCCCCACCTGGAATGGCCACTCTGCTCCGCCCTCTCCCAACCCACACTCCCCAGACCCTCACCCACACTGAGGTCCAACTCAAGGTCACTCACCATATCCTAGATGCCCACCTGAGTCCTTCTGAGCTCCGAGGATGGAGGACCCTCACCGTTGCTCAGTTGGAGCCCTCCTTCAGGAAAGACTGATAGAGGTGGTATAATCCTGTGGTTGAATTTAGGCCCTGGAGTCAGAGAGCCCAGGTTCACATTTGAACCCTACCAGATACTAGGAGTGTGTATTAGTTTCCTTTTGCTGCTGTAACACCTTAGTGGCCAAACACATCACAAATGTGCCATTGTACAGTCTGGAGCTAAGGGCCGCATTCCTTCTGGAGGCCCTAGGGGAGAGTCTGAACAGAGGCAGCCTTCATTCGTTGGCTTCTGGCCCCTTGCTCCCATCACCGGGACCTCTGCTTCTGTCGTCACATCGCCTTCTCCAACTCTGACCCTCTCGCCTCCTTTTCTAAAGGATCTTGCCAGTGCTTCGGGGCCTTAACTTAATCAGACCTGAAATACCCCTTGCCATGCGAGGTAGCAGAGTCACAAGCCCAAGTGTGGGACGTGGACGTATGGAGGGGTCTACCACAGTGTATGTGTTCAGATGAGTTATTGAAACTGTTTCCTCACTTGTCCGAGGAGGCTAACCTCAGAGACCTGTGGGGATTCAAGGAGTGAACCCGTTCAGAGCACTGAGTGCCGCCCCTGGGTCACAGGGAAGCTGGAAAGTTCGCCTTGTTAGCTCCTCGCGTGCCAAGTTGAGAGGCGAGGGTTCCACGCTGTGTGTCCCTTGCAGATGCACGGCACCTTAAGTGTGCTAAGGGCTCTGAAAAAGTTTGAAAAATGAAGGCCCCTCGTGGTTAACTTGGCATTTTTTAAAATGCATTTGGCCTTTTAATGAAACTGTTGCTTTGCACCATAACTATTTAACTGCTTTATACCTAGAAGTTGGGAAACCCCATCTCAGATGGTGTACACTACACAGCAATCACAGAGGGAGTGCAGCAGTCCCCAGCGGAAGGGATGTGCACAAAACATTTGAGGCTTGGTAACTTATAAAGAATAGAGGTATATTTAGCTCACAGTTTCAGAGGCTGGGAAGCCCCAGAGCATGTCACAGGCATCTGGGGAGGGTGACTGGATGTGTCATAACATGGTAGAAGGCATCACAGGGTGAGCAGAGCAAGCGAACTGGACAGAGGTCACTGTCGGTCATGAAGCCTCTCCCTCCACAGCCCCTTGGTCCGTTGATCCATGAGTGGATGAACCCGTTCACCATGGCAGAGCCCTCATGGCAAAGAACATTGAGATGCAAGAATCTGATTGACACTGTCCATCTTTCCCAGCTGGCCCATGGCCAGGTTGTCCTTGGGACAGAGCACCATCAAGCCAGTGTAGGGATGAGGGTGAGGAGCCTCTGGTTTTAGAAAGTTAGCTGGGAAGGAAGCAGGTTCCCTAAGGAAGGGCATATTATTGGCCATGGAGGAACTTACCCTGTACCTATGACCCCACAACTCAGGTGGGGTCCCGAGGAGCCCACCAGCAGAGGGCAAACGCACACCAGAAGTCACAGAAAAGGTACGTGAAGTCCATGCTGTTGTCCCCTTTTGTAGACGGGAGTCACAGCTCTGAGAAGTTGAGTGACGTTCCCAGGGTCACAGAGCTGGCATTTGACAGAGGTTTGTCAATGAGCCTGGACTCTTAGCCTCGGGGCTCCTTCCGCTCTGTGACCCACCCTCCCGACACTGTGAGTCTTAGAAGAGCTGGGCCGACATCCCTGGAGGCCGGGCCAGGGGAGTCAGACTGAGTCTGGGGTGACGGGTCAGCCTGGGAAGATGGAGTTCAGTAGGGATGACATGGAAAAAACCATGGCGCCCGGAGGAAGGGACAGTCAGAGCAGAGATGGAGGGAGAGAGAAGCTCATGTGCAGAGGGCCATCACATGGCCTAACCCAGTATGTTGGGTCCATTCGGGGACACTCAGTGGTGGGGCAGTTAAAACAGTGTGAGCAGCAATCATGACTTGACTTCCACACCAGAAGGTCATCTCTTGAAGGGGCGCTGGGACCCACCCCTTCCTTTCTCTGCTTTACGGCTGCCGTGAGGTGAACAGGGCTCCTCTGCCACGTGCTCCTGCCATGATGCATGGTGATGCCATAGGCCCAAAGCAACGGAGCCACATAAACATGGACTGAACCCTCTGAAACCCTGGGGCTCCTCTTAGGTTGATCTATCTCCTCTATTTTTCCCAGAGATGCAAAGTTGACTAACACATCACTTTTCAGCTTTCCCCTGAGAGCCCCACATGGACAGGGCCTTCCTTCGTATTCTCCTGAAATAGTTGTACTTGCCTTTGAAGGACGTCATCAGTTTGTGATGATATACTTATTTTAGAGACGAATGGTTTAAGGTACGACCAGACTTCCTGAACCGGACCCTGGCTCCATCAGTTTCCAAGTGAGCACCACTCGAGTGCCCTTCACACCTCTGTGCCTTGCTTCCCTACCTGTAAGAAGCTCCTGCCTCAGGGTCTTGGTGCAGAGGGTGCAATGAGATAATCAGTGAAGGAACGTGGCATGGGCCTGGTGCACCCTGAAAGGTTAGATGTTATTACCATCATTGCTACCTCCACCTCCACCAATCACCATCTTCACCATCTTCACCATCACCACCATCACACCACCATCACCATCACCACCATCTCTACCATCATCACCATCACACCACCATCACCATCACCACCATCACCATCATCACTATCTTCACCATCATCACCATCACACCACCATCACCATTTCCATCTCCATTATCTCATTATCACCATCACCATCACCATCACCACCATTATCATCATCTCCATCTCCATCATCTCCACCATCACCATCACCACCATCACCACCATCATCACCATCATCACTGACATCATCACCATCTCACCATCATCACCATTATCATCATCTCCATCTCCATCATCTCCATCAACACCATCACCACCATCACCATCTCCATCACCACCATCACCATCTCCATCACCACTATCACCATCTCCATCACCACCATCACCATCTCCATCACCACCATCACCACCATCATCACCATCATCACCACCATCACCATCTCCATCTCCATTATCTCCATCATCACCATTAACCTTGTCACCATCACCATCACCACCATCACCACCACCACCATCACCATCATTACTATCTTCACCATCATCACCATCATCACCACCATCACCATCTCCATTATCTCCATCATCACCATTAACATTGTCACCATCATCTCTGTCACCACCATCATCACCATCATCACCATCACCATTGTCCTAGGACCAGGACTAGGTCTTTCTTGTTCACTCTTGTCTCCTCAGTGCTAAGCACATAATATGACTAAAGTAAGTCTTGAGAAAGGAATGAACAGGAGAGTGAACGCATGGCTGCTTCTCTGCAAACGTGGCTCTTCTCCTACTAAGAAGGCATTCCCTTTGAACCGTTAGGTTGATGGTTCTTATTTTTCAAGTGGATAAAACAAAACTTTTCCCCAGGTGAAAACATTTAAAGGCAGCCTGTGAAGGAATCCTGAGATGTCATGTGTTCTTGGATATTTTGCCAGGATCCTTTATGGGGAAACTTTGAGGCTGTGAGGAGGGCTAATTTTCTTTGTGGAATGTCTAGGTTTCTTCTTGTGGTCATTTTTCACATGCTTGTCACTTTCCCAGACTAATTGCTGGACCCTGTCCCTGCCATCTGCACAGGCCTCCTCTCATTGGGCCTGCTCACTGCTTTGCACACACACTCGGGGGATTGGGGAAAGCGACAGGTGAGCTCTGTGGGGTTTTAGGTAGGCCTTGGTCTTTCTTGGGCCTTGGTTTTTCCATCTGGAATATGAACATGTTTAACTAGACGTTTACTAATAGACCTCCAAGTTCTAAGGGAAGCCACTGGCTTGAACTGGAGGAATTTCCAACTCTGGGAATGTCTTCTGGCTTTATGCTGCTCAGTTCTTTCCCATTCCATCATTACTGGGGCTCAGGGGCCCAGAGCACCCTCAATCCTCACAGTGCAGTAACCAGTTAGAGTTCTCCTTATAGAGTGAACACATGGCCCAGACCAGAAATCTATGTAGAAAGTTTCAATCTTGGATCCTGGATACCACACTATGTGGGGGATGCTGGGTCCAGTTAGCCAACTCTTTGACACCTGCAGGTTGATGGTAGCCCCTTGAGAATAGAAGAAAATCTAACCTTCATTGGAAGGGGTCCGAGTCTCCCACTTTTACAGAGGAACTCTGAAGGACCCTGGGTCCTCTTGGAGGAACTGGGGATGAGTTGCTGGAAGGGCAGGGAGCCCACAAATGTTGCCCTCAAACTCTCCACGAGAAGGCACAGCTCCCAGGGTTCCGGCCCAACCTGCAAATACAGGCCATCCGGGGGGCAGGGAAGGACAACCTTAGGTGTGACATCAGGAGATGACATTCATATTGTCCTCCTACCCAATCTTCAGGGGTTTCCTTCAAGTCTTTTAGAGAAATGGCTAGAATAAATCTCAAGGATTGTCAAATAGGAGATGTTCACACTGAAAGTGTTCAGGTGAGAGAGCCAGAGGGACCTGGAGGAAATCCTGCTCCATTGCTTCTTAGGATAGGGGGTCATGTACCTGCTGGACCACAGGGAATTGGGGATTAGGAATCCAGTCTCTTCCTAGTAGAGTTGTTGCAAGAATTAAACCAGTCTTGCATGTAAAAATGCCCAGCACATGGCAGGAACTCTGGATATCTAAAAAATCTAACAAATATCGGCCAAATTATATAATTATATTATATACATGTACAAATGTGTAACAACAAATCCCACCATTATATACAACTATAATGCACCAATAAAAAATACAGGAAACAAAACTCTAACAAAACATATCTTCCCTAGATAGAAAACACGTAAAAAGAATTTAGGAAAATGTGAGAATGTTCCCCACCCCTGGAATCCTGGGAGAAGTAGATAGGTCACAAGGAAGAAGATTGTCCAGCATAGGAAAATTGGGTTGAATGGTGGACCCAGGAAAGATGTATCCTAACGCCCAACCTGGCAAGAGTGATTTTAATTGCAGAAGCAATTAAGTTAAGGATCTTGAGATGAAGGGATCCTCCTGGATTATCCAGAGAGGCCCTAATCCAGTGATAAATGTCCTATGGGAGAAAGGCTGAGTGATATTTGAGATGGACAGAAGAGAAGGCAATGTCACCAGGGAGATGATGGAGTCAGAAGTCAAGGGATGTCCATTGTTACCATCAGAAGGAAGAAGCAAAGAACCAATTCTTCCCAGGAGCCTTCAGAGGGACCGTGTTCCTGCTGACAGTTTTGGACTTCTCACCCTCAGAACTGTGAGGGGACAAATTTTTGCTGTTTGAAGTCATCTAGCTCATGGTGATCGGTTATAGAAGCCACAGGAAACTCACACAGTGGGTGTGGTCAGACCCTACCATCTGAAAACAGCAGACAGCAACCTCAGACAATCCCCACTAAGGATGGAAGAGGCTCCTGCCCACTGTCCAGGTGGAAGAGCCAGAAAGAGTTGCTGCTCTGGATGTGGTCATGGTCCCCTTCTGCTGTCATCTGGTTCTGTCCTTCCTTTGGGATATTCTCTCTCCTCCATTGTGAAGGTCTTTACATCAAAGGTCTCTGCTACCAAGAAAGGAGAATGGAGTTCAAGTTTGGCCAACTGGACTCTCCCCCACAAGACTGTCCAACTTCAGGACCCTACTCTCCTTTTTCTGAACCAGTTCTCCAGTCTTCCTGTCAGTCCAGTGAGCTCTTTCCAATAGCTTTCCTGTCCATTTCTCTGTTATCCAGAAGTCACTGCTGTCTGCAACTGCCAAGCGGGAGGTGATGCTCACTGGGGAAGAGAGATCAGCAGTTGAGAATGAGCTCCCTCTTGATTGGCTCCTCCCTCGTGGAAATGGAAAATCAGGGAGATGCAGGTGGTATTTTGATAGTGGATGGTCCCTCTTTAAAGTCAATGTCCCTCTCCACAGACCCTGCAGTCATGGCTAGGAAGCTTTGAATCTGTACTGTCCAGGGCACACTAGGCACGCTGGCATTCGCACTTGAGTTATAAAAAACAGAGCATGGACTCTGCTCCCCAAGGAGGCCCAGTCAACCAACACTGGCCAAAGAGACACATAAAAATACACCCATGGAAGGGCAAAGATCCTACAAGTCATAGAGGAGGATTATTAGATGAGACCAATAGACCCTTACTCAGTCTGTTAGAAGAGAAGGGACTTTAGACTTCATCTACTCCAGGGATCACAATGAACTGACCTCCAGCATGCTTCACCCATGTCCATGGCAGACATTACTAATCGATCACAGTGTGTCCCTTTGTATTAGACAGGGTCCTCTAGAGACACAGACCCTGTGAGTGTGTGTGTGTGTGTGTGTGTGTGTGTGTGTGTGTGTGTGTGAGAGAGAGAGAGAGAGAGAGAGAGAGAGAGAGAGAGATTGGAATTGACTCATGCAACAGGAAGTCATCTGCAAGCTGGAGAGTGAGGAAAGTCAGTGGTCTAATCAGAGTGAAGTCCAAAGAGCCATGAACCAGGGAACCCTGGTGGAAGTCCTGGTCTGAGTCCAAGGGCCTAAGAACCATAGTGTCCATGTCCAAGGGCAGGAAAAGATGGAGAGAGAGAATCTGCCCTTCCTCCACCTTTTTTGTTTTACCTGGGTCTTGGGTGGATGGGTTGATGCACACTTTTTGGTGACAGTGTTTTTTCTTTACTAAGTCTATGATTCAAGTACAAATCTTTTCTAGAAATAACATCTTACCAGTGCTATGATTGTAGAATGCTTATCTCACCCTAGGTTTATAGGTCAGGAAATGACTCTCCAGAGAGATGGATGGGATTGAGAGCTGGGGTGGAGCCTTTAAGAGATGGGACCTGATGCGAGGTTCTCAGGTCAACTGGAGGTGTGCCGTCAAAGGGGATGAAGGTATTTCTCATGGGGCCTGGATCACTTCTGGCAAGAGGATCGTTATAAAAGCCCAAGCCCAGTTCTCTGACTTCCTGATTCAAGGCACTATCTACCTTCTCCTGCCCTTGGGCATGAACACTCCTGGTTCTCAGACCAAGACTGACACCATTGTTCTCACGGTTCATGACCTTTACACTTCATTCTTCCTCACTCACTCCTACTACGACGTGACACTGCCCTGTGGCCTTCATCAGAGACTAAAACCCATGGAGTTGCCTAAGCTTGGACTTTGAATCTCTAGAATTCTGAGCTGAATAAACCTTTTTTCTTTATAAATTTTGTTTGCCTCAGGAATTTTACTATAGGAACACCAAACAGATTAACGCACCCAGCTATCCTGGCATCCCTTAGCCTAGACAAGTTGACAAATCATATTAACCAGGACATCTTCCTCGGAAGCCAGGTATGGTTTCAGAATCCTTCCCCAAGCAAAACTCCATACAGTGCCTACTAGGTGAGCTAAATTAGTACAAATCCTATTTGTCTTTTCTGATCACATCCAAACTCTTCATTCGACAAATGGAGAGACTAAGAAGAGAAAGGACATATTCCAAAGCCATTCAATTCATGAGTGGTAGATGCAGGACTCAGGTCTCTGTTTCCCAGCCCTGGATACTTCCCATCACCCAGGAGAGGTCAGGGATGGCTGCCTCCTCGCGAACCATTCTTCACTCTTATACTTCTGTGCTCTCCATCCAACCAAACCCTAAAGACTATAGTGTTTATTTTAGCGAATGCACAAATCTGGTCTCTAAAGGATGAACATTAATAAAATATGTGCTCTAACTCTATGTAACAAGGAAAATATAGAATACATTTTCTATTCCCATTGATCCTCGGGACTGGCAATTCACCAACAATTGATTTAGCCATTTGATTAGTTTGGGGGAAAAACATTATATTTTAATGGGGTATATATAATTCTAAGTTACTGCTTTGAAGTTGAACCAAATATTAAAATTACCTCTTTTTATGGATGCTGCACAGCGATGAAGCTTTATAATTGCAGCCTGGGCTTTTCTAAGTGATCTGAACTAGGAAGGCAATTTCTGCAAAGCCTTGTGCTTGGGTCTGGTGGCTGCCAGGGCTGCTGGCCCGTGTGACAAGCAAAGGTGCCCCAGAGCCACCGAGCTCAGGAGGAGCCCGTCTCTCGTCTCCCAAATCCCTCTGGTCTCCCTCCCCTCGCTAACCTCCAGGTCCAAGACGGCAGCACTCAGCAGGAGTTCCACAGCAGGTTTTTAAAAACAGGCATTTCTATTTCCTAACTGCCATCCATCATCCCCCCAGCGATCACAGATTCCTTTAACAAGGAAGATGACATCCGGTCACACCGGCCCGATCATAAAATCCCTCCATCGCCTCCTATTACTTCAAACCTGGTCAATGAATTATGGCCTGAGAACAAATCGGGCCCACATTCCGCAGGCCTGCATCCCGTTCTTGTAAATAAAGTTTTATTGGAACATGACCTCCCGCATTTGCATAAGGCCTATGAATATTTTCGTGTTTTAACAGCATCGTTAAACAATGACGTCATTGCAGCAGTGCCCTTAAGGCCCTGCAAGGTCTCAGTCAGGTACTATAGGTCTTCCCCAGAGAAGGTTTGCTGAGTCTTCTCCTAGAGAATAAAGCTTAAAAGACCTTCCTGGGCTGGGCCAGCTGGACTTCTGTGGTCTGGTGCTGTGCCAGGCCCTCCTTCTATACCACCCTCTCCCTCGGCTCACCTTGCTCCAACTACATTATTAGTCTTCCTGTTCCTCCAATGCCCAAAGCTCATGGCTGCCACAGGGCCTTTGCCCATACTGCTTCCTCCACCTGCTCATTCTGCAGATAATTGCACAGCTATCTCCTTCCCTTTATTCAGGTCATAAGAAAACCCTCAGATCCTCTGTGGCTCTTCCAGCCCATCTAGGGATGCTTGGTTTTATGCTCTCATTTTCTTCATACTGAGGAGAGTATAGAATTGATGCATCACCTGGGTCTGAATGGGCTCAGGGCACTTTGGACCTTGCTGCAGCTCTCAGGAAGGCTCAGTCGCCATCGCACCTTCCACGCCGGAACTGCCACTGGAGGGGTGGTCTGGATTCTGGTATTGACGCCCCTGCACACACGGCACCTCAGAGGACCCTGCGGCTGAGGAGGCGAGGCCCCCCCAGGCAGCACAGCGAAAGCCTCCTGAACCCTCAGACCTGGGCTCCAGCTCCTCCCACTGTGGCCACCTCTCTCGAGCCCTGAGGCTCCACCCTTCCACCTGAAGAGCCTCCGTGTCCTCCTGGGTATGGGGATCTTCCAGAGAGTGGACGGAGGCTGGAACCAGTCACAAACAGCTTAGCTCCACACTGTGCCAACCCGGGCTGGAGCAGAGCAGCTTGGGGAGCCGGGGTGCAGCGCCTGCCCCCGCCCGCCCAGGCTGCGAGGGCGCGATCAGGCCTCACCCGGCGGTATCCCAGTCCTCCAAGCCCTGGGGACTCTGGCTACATTTCTGCTCACAGTCCCCAACCCGTGGGATGTGGAGGCACAGGGGACAGGTGATCAGCTACAGGGAGTGGACCAAGACAGCCACAGCCACCGAGTGACGGCCACAGGCACATACCACACTCAGGACTCGCGAGACGGGCATGTCCTCATTCCCACTTTATGAATGAAGAGGCCGGGGCACAGAGGGCGTGCGGCTTGCCCCAGGCCACACGGCCAGGGACGAGAAGAGCTAGTGCACCCTGCGCAGCCTTTGCTGAGCCGGTCTAGGCACTGCCCTGCAGAGGGCGAGAGTTGGCAGGCAGCTGGCTGGAAGGCGGGCGGGGAGACAGGGCACCCTGGTGGCTTTTCTCTCCATCCCTCCGGGAGGTGCATGTGGGGGTGGGTGCCATCAGCCAGAGAAACTGATGTCTTGATGAGTCTGAGGTCAGAGTGTTCTCTGGGGATGGAACATGGCCGCCATGGGCTCACAAGGGACAGGAGAGCCCCCACTACCTGTACCGGCTCCCACGACGGTCAGGGCTTTGAACGGAGCCTCAGATATTCCCGTGTCACCGTGGGTGCCTCTGCAGCTAGAGTGTCAGCCCCGTGGGGACAGAGCTGGGGAGTGTCCCACCAGCTGGTTCCTAGGGGTGCCTTGCACATCGGGCATCACAGGTGCTCAGGACAGGCAGCTGCTTCTGGTGACAAGCCCAGTCCTGTGTCAGCACACGCACACTCGAGGTCCCACCCGAGGAGGACAAGGAGGAGCGTGTCTTCCACCACCCGCCCTCCTCCTTCCGTGACGCTGTGGGCGGACCCTCCAGCTGACCTGCACCCCAGCTTTGGTCCAGGACCTGGGCTTCCCGCTGTCCTGGGGCCCCGGGTCGACCTGTCCACTGTGGACGGCACAGTCACAGCTGGGCGGATTCCAGGGGTGAAGGGGTCCCTCGAGCTGCTCTTCTGGCTCCAGCGAGGGCTCTCTCGGGGGCTGGGTGGGGAGAAGGCCATGGGGGTGGGGGCGTCCCGCGAGCCCCGCTGCCCTTGGCCCCTGGCCGCTCGCTGGCCGCGCCTGGCCTGGCCTAACAGGCCTCCTTTCAGCCTCATTCAGATACATATTGTATTGGCTGGGAAACATCAAAGGGGCCATGTCGTTACATATTCTATTTCTGAGAGGAGAAAAGCAGCCCCTTGCTTTATTAACGTGGCAAATGTTGACTCTTGTAATGAAAAATGCACAAACGCCTGGCGATTTTTGATGAATAGGTAATGGGGAGGAGGGCCCGGATGGGGGACGGACTCCTCCTCGGGGCCTCCGTCACCAGCACGTGGGGCTCCTGGCTGGGGCCACCCTCCCCTCCCCCGCGGCCCGGGTGGGCCTGGAGGCCAGGAGTCCCTCGGGTGGGCCCCGTCACAGCAGGCTCCAACTGACTGGAAGAAGGTCCCAGCAACTCCTCTTGCTCCCCAGCTGATTCCAGAGCAGCAACACCCATTGCGGTGGGCGAGTCTCCCGAGGCTCAGGCCAAGCGGAAAGGCTCAGCTCTTTATTGCCACCGACCATCGGAACCCTGGGTGCTGGGTACCACTGGCCTCAGCCTCCAGGAAATCAGAATCACTTTAACCAATGTCCCCAGGGTGGGCCGTGAGACACGGACCCTGGGGACCAGTACCCGGGGGGCCAGGCAAGAGCAGAGACGCGTCTGCGAGCTTGGGCTGTCCTTCAGGGCGCAGATGCTGGGGTGAGGGAGTCTCCATGATGGTGTCTCTTCTTTATTTCTGCTTTCGGCTGGGGTAACCAAATCGCTGAGATCAGGTAATTTATAAAAAGCAGACTTTGTTTTTGGACTCGAGGGCTGCAGGCTGGGAAGCCCCAGGGCACACGCTGGCGTCTGATGGGCCTTCTGGGTGCATCGCAGCATGGCCCCGGTGTCACGGCGCAGGCAGAGCAAGCCCGCGACCTCAGGATCCCCTCCTCTTTTTTAAAGCCACTCGTGCCATCGTGGGGTCCCACCCTCGTGACCCATCTATTCCTAATCACCTCCCAGAGACCCGTCTCCCAACACCATGGACTAAGTTTCCAGCCTGGGAACTCCAGGGAGCACATTCAAATCCCCCTCCCTGGGGGAATGTCCCCAGGGCAGGGACAGGACAAGGAGCCCAGCCAGGCAGGCACAGGTCAGGTCTCTGTGGGCCTCACAATGACTAACGTCCCATTTGGTCAAAGAAAGTCACATGGCCAAGCCCAGCGTCATACTCTGCCAGTTAAGTTTGGGAGGGAACACTTGCTAGGTAAAGACCCCAGCCACCACGGTGACAGAACCAGGGTTCAAGCATGATCTGAGCCGTGGCCACACCCCACATTCACAGCCCAATCCTACCATGTGGGCGGTGGCCATGACTCGAGGTGGTCCATGCTTCCTGCCCTGCCCTAGCCAGTGAGTCCCCTCCCAGGGGCCCGCCACCAACACAGGCGCTAGGGGCTGGCACACTCCACATCCTTAGCCCTGAGCTCTTCTCCTGGGTGGGTTTCTCCCACAGCAGCCTGGGTGCAGGGGCTGAGCCCTACCCGTCTGTAACCTCTTGGCTTTGGAACAGTCCACCAGCTTCCTAGATACAACCCCAGCTCTCTAAAGTTGGATATCACCCACCTCTCCCATTCCACAGGAAGATTTTCCTGGTTTGTCACAGCAAGTTGTCAAGTATGGTTGTGCAAGATGTGTACTGCATAAACATTCCCAACTGGCTACCAAAATGCAGCCTATATTCTACACACACACACACAACGTGCAAACCAGACCAGCATGGGGCTACATCTGCCCAGAGGAAAGGATGAAGGCAGAACCACTGGCCAGCCGAGCCATGTCACAGCTGGGGTGGAGTTTTAAACTCACCAAAATGTGAGGTGGCACTGGCCAAGCCACACAGGGTTTTAGAAGCCTCACTCTCAAGTCCTGGTTCATATGAGCTTTAAGACGTAGAAGAAGGACTGACCTTCCTGAGCTGCCTGTTTCCTTGAGAGTCATTCTAGATTCACAAGGGGGGATGGGGCTCCATGGGGGCCTTTTCTGTTCTCTGGTCCCTGCCCTGGGGACATGGAGACGGGAAAGCAGGGGTAGGGACTTTCCAATTCTGAGGGTCAAAGGCAACCAGCAGTGTCATTATTTCTCTTAACTTGAGAACGATCTCTGAGTTAGCCCCCTTCTCGGAGAACTCAGATTTAAGAGCAGGGATGGAATGTTCCAGGCCGTGGGTTCAATCCCCATATCCCCAGTACCACACCCAAAAGAAGGAAAAAAAAAAAATCAAGAGCAGAGAAGGAGCCAGAGCGCAGGAGGTGCCAATCCAGGAGCCTGGCGGGCCTCCGCGGTGTCCCCGTGGCTGCTGCTGATGGAGGTGATTCAAGGGCATTATACATTCATTATCTGAGGGTTTTGGATTCCAAATTCAAAGGTCTGGTCCCCCTCCTCTCTCACTCTCCTGTCCCTCTCTCATCCTCTCTCGGATGTTTGTTGGAGCTGCGTTTTTCAAACCACTTACTGTCTGGAGGGTAAGCCAGGTGACACAGCTCATGATGTGCAAATAAACGGGAACGGGCCCGTCAGCTCGGGCGGGATGAATTGCGGTCCCTGAGAAGGCGGCCAGGGGAGCAGCCGCCCAGGGAGGCGGCGCAGGGACCGCACCCGCCCGCCACGTGGCCCCACTACCACTTCCTGTGGTTATCAAAGCGCTTGAGGCCATCAACATGCAGGGAAAGAGGCTTCCTGGCACAGCAGAGTGGTCGGCGGGCTCCAGGGCCCCACCCCATGCGCAGCTTCCCCACCAGGGAGAGGAGAAATCTGCAAAGGCACTCACTAGGGAGAGATGGCCAGGGGAGGTGGCTCCAGGGCAGGGGACGTGGAGCCGAGAAGCCTCCGAGGGTGGGGCGAGAAGGCAGGGGACTGATGAGGAGGGGGACCCAAGATGCAGGCACAGAGGAGCATCTGGTTGGTCACGCTGGTGACAGGTGGCACAGAGTGGCCACATCAGAATGGGTAGCCCGCGGGGACCCCTACTTGCTCCATACAGAGCCTATAACGCCCCATGAGAGCTGATTCCGTGGGAATGAGCTGCCCCCATCTCGCATGGAAAGATGCCCGTGTAGATGAACCCTAGGCGGAGTCAGGGCAAACCGGAGCTCCCGGCCCCTCGACCACTGCCGCTGTCCATCCCAGTGGGAAGGATGCTTCCAGCGGGGCTCTCCCGAGACTCCGGGCTGGCTCACTCTGAGTGGAGGGAGAAGCTGCCTGTGCCTGGGAGACACCACAGCATCCCTGGTCTCCACCAAGGGGCGCACGCAGCACCCGCCGGCTCCACCTGGAGACCATCGCAGTCTCCAGGCACTGCCAAAGGCCGAGGGCCGAGCCGCTCCGCTGTGTAAGCTACAGATTCCCACTTCCCAGGTACCTCTCAGCCGCCTGCAGCCTCTCCCTCCGCCCTCCTCACCCCCTCTTGTTAAGGGTTGAATTATAACTCCCCGAAATTCATATATTGAAGCTCTGTCTGCAAGTCCCCCAGGGTGTGACCTCAGGGTCTCTACAGAGATAATCAAGTTAACGTGAGGTCATTGGGCAGAGACCCCAATCAGTATGATTGATGTCCTCATGAAAGGGGGTGTTTGGAGACAGAGCCAGGCACGCAAGGCCCAATGCCAGGTGAAGAACACCAAAGACCACCAGCAAGCCACCCGCAGCCTCAGGTGGAGCAGCAAGCCACCCGCAGCCTCAGTTGGAACAGCAAGCCACCCGCAGCCTCAGGTGGAACAGCAAGCCACCCGCAGCCTCAGGTGGAACAGCAAGCCACCCGCAGCCTCAGGTGGAGCAGCAAGCCACCCGCAGCCTCAGGTAGAGCCAGCAAGCCACCTGCAGCCTCAGGTGGAGCCAGCACCACCGCAGCCTCAGGTGGAGCAACAAGCCACCCGCAGCCTCAGGTGGAGCAGCAAGCCACCCGCAGCCTCAGGTGGAGCCAGCGCCACCACAGCCTCAGGTGGAGCAGCAAGCCACCCGCAGCCTCAGGTGGAGCAGCAAGCCACCCGCAGCCTCAGGTGGAGCCAGCGCCACCCACGCCCTGACCACATTGCCAGATGGCAGAACCGTGAGGGGAGAAGCTCCTGTTGCTTCAAGCCACTCCGACTGCAGACCCTTCTCCCAGCAGCCTTGCCCGCTCGGACCCGGGGCCGCTTTTGAGTCTTGCTCTGAATTCTGTACCTCGGGTGAGCAGCACCTACGTTCTCTTCTGGGCCGCAAACCCCGCGGCTCTTCAGTTATCTATTGACATGGGGGTGAAGACACTCAACCCCTGCATTCCAACCTCCCACCCAGACTTCTTTTGGGTCCATCCCTAGTTGGCTGGACTTCCTTACCCGTTTCCTTCCTTCTGTCTTTTTCCGGGCGAATCCATAGGTCCTCCACGTCTCACGTTCTTCCGCCCTGGATAAGTCCTATCTCTGAAGGACAAGGTGACTGGGTAGAAATTTTCAGGTCTTATTCTTTTCTTACCAGAACATCCTAAAGATTGCTCCATTGTCTTATGAGCTACAAATTGCTGTGGACAAATTTGAGGACAGCCTCAGTTTTTCTCCTTGTACTTGAGTTTATTCCCCCAACATACAACACAAACACCACATGACCATGTGATCTTTTTCTTTCTTTCTTTTTTTTTTTTTTTTTTTGGTACCTGGGATTAAACCCAGGAGCTCTTAACCACGGAGCCACATCCCCATACCATTTTACATTTTATTTAGCGACAGGGTCTAGCTGAGTTGCTTAGGGCCTCGCTAAATTGCTGAGACTGGCCTTGAATCTGCAATCCTCCTGCCTCAGCCTCCTGAGCTGCTGGGATTACAGGCATGCGCCACCTCACTAAGCTGTTTTTCCTTTTATAAAGATCTTCAGCAAGATAGTCCTTAAAAATACATAATTTTTCCTGCACCCATTCAACATAGAGTTCAAGACTTTGTCTCACCAGCGTTTCCTTGACGCCTTCTGAGTGTTTATCTCTGTTCTCTGTTCTGTTCTTCTCTCAGGTTCCCCCTGGGTGGGTGCGTGTGGCGCCCTCTGTCTTCCACGTCTGTCGTCTTCTCTCGTCGTTGGAGTTCTATTCTGTATTCTCTTCCTCTTCACTTCCGAGGTCTTCTCTAATCTCCTGGCCACAACCCTGTGGATTCTGTGAGGTTCCTGCCGCTTCCATGGTGGCACCTGACTCTGAAGACTCCCCTTGCCCGTCTTCGCTCTCCTGGCTTTGCTTACTTGGTTTCCATCAGCTCTCTGAGTTTCTGTCTGCCTGTCTGTTTTGACGGCCATGTTGTCCAGCCTGTCTCTGGATGGACCCTGGTCGGGCTCCTCCTGGTTGCCGTGGTGGGTGCTGGTGGGCTGCTTTTGCTGCTGTCCCCTTCCACCTTGATTTCCCCAGAGTGAACGCAGGGCCCACGACGGTCCCTCTGACTCTTCCTTCTTGGACGCAGAAGGTTTTGGGCTGGGACTGTGAGGGAGGCCCGGGCAGGGGCCTCGGTTTTTAGAGCTGGGGTCTCAGGCCCTTGCCCACTCCCTCTGTTGGCTGTGCTCAGCGCGGGGCCCTCAGCTCTCCAGCTGGGAAGCCCGGGTCCCTGGTTCCCAGGTCCTCTGCACTGGGCTCGGGGTCACCACTGGCTCCCCTTCACCTCACAGCTCCTCCCGGACAGAACCCCACCTCCCCCACGCTGTCCCCGCCTCTGTCTTCTGCCGCTTCTCTCCACGCCACCCTCGCTTCCCACCTCTGGAACCAGGGCAGCAGCCTCGCGGGAAGGGAGGCTCACTTTTTAAGAAAAGAGGTCCCGCCTGGGGTCCCAGGAGGGCCGTGCCCACCGTCCAGGGCTCCGTCCCACGCGTGAGAAAGAAGGGCGAGTTCAAGTTTATCACTGCCCTTCCGAGTCTGTGATCGGCTTCCACGGATTTTTAAGGGCGAAGAGGAGAGAAAAGTGACTTTATTATTTTAAACTAGAAGTCTGTGGTAATTTGAAATATCATCACTATTCTGATAGCATTTGACAATGGTGATAAAATAATTATGTTCACTCTTCAAAGCTTGTAAAATGGGGGGAAAACGTGAAAGAAGAAATCTGCACTCTCATTATCCAGAGAAACTTGTGATCATATCTGGGACGTTTCTCCCCGCGCTAGACAGGGTCTGGGAGGGAGCCACCCTGTTGCTCAAGATGGTCCCCCGTGGCCTGAAAGAGGTGCGTGCTGTTGTTCCTCCTGGGTAGCAAATAAGGGTGATTCAGAATAAGGGAAAGAAGACCTCGCCAGCCACTACGCCAGTCCCTCCTCGGACACCAGGTACGTCAGGATCCCACGACGTAGACCCAGGATTGTCGTTCCGGGGTCACAGCTAAGGCTCAACAGAGAAGTGACAAGCACAGCCAGGCAGTGGCAACACAGGGCCTCGGACACCACCTTCCTGATCATCCCCGTGTCCTGCCTACAACGCCCTTGACGTACCTCTTGTCCACAGTAGGCGCTTCCGCATGATTCGCTGAGCTTCACCAAAAAGTCAAGTTCTTCTCCGAGTGTAAGAGTTCGGGGTGGGACTTCAGCAGCTCGACACCATGACCGAGGCTGCTGAATGAAGGCAAGGCCATAGAAAGGGACCAGGGTCGGTGAGGCTGTGGGGACCCTGGAACGCTTGTGCGTGGTGGGAACAGAGAGCCATGTAACTGCTGTGGAAAACAATCTGGTGGCCGGTCCTCAAAAAACTAAACAGCATGGCCACAGGGTCCGGCCGTTCCGCTCCTGGGGAGATGCGGAAGAACAGCAGGGTCTTGGAAGGACCGTCTGTAGACCCGTGTTGACGGTGTCATTCTTCATGGGAGCCCGAAGGCAAAAGCACCCCAAGTGTCCATCAGAGGATGAAAGGCTAACAAAAGCTGGGGTGCACGCCGTGGGATATGGTCAGACTTAACGAGGAAAGGGGGCTCACCCTGGCTCCCAGGTGCACGGCCCTCAGGGGCGTTGTGGTAGGGAAGTAAGCTGGCCACGAGGAGAGGCCAGCCTCCGTGAGGCACGTAGGCAAGTCAGACGTGTGGGCCGAAAGCAGCGTGGTGGGCACGGGCTGAGGGTGAGATGGAAGGGGGACTTAGGGCTTAAAGGGGACAGCGTCCAGGGCTGCAGGGCGATGGCATGGCACGACAGGTGGATGTGCTTAACGCTGCTGAACCGTACAGTCTCTTACCGTGAAGACGGTACTTTGACGCCATGACTATTTTGCCACATTTTGAACTCCTTGTTCAAAACAAGAAAAACTAGATCAATGATTGGAGAGAAAGGTGAGGTCAAGGGAAAGACATGGACAGAACCGACCCCAAGGATGGCTTGGGACCCTCCAAGGATTTGGCCCCTGAATGGCAGAATAAAAGGGTCTCACCCCTCCCTGCTCTCTTGGGGGTTCTCAGCATAGCTGCAGAGTCCAGATGAATGACCCCAGAGTCCTCAGGAGATGAAACCAGGCAGAACATGATCATGGCACCTCGAGGCAAGGGATTGAGAGGGGTAGGCAGTTAGTTTCCCAGGAACAAAGGACCCAGTGGCTGGAGCTGAGAGTGGAAAGCCTGGGAGAAAGAGGAGGGACAATTCCAACCCATGTCCTTTGGCATCATTTTCCAAAGGGCTCACTAGGTGCTCTGTGGTCCATTATATACGTTGCGGGACCCTGGGCAGGGACCGGTGTTGCTTTCTGCCATACTCACACGATGCTGGGAGAAGCCCTATGTGGATCTGCTTAGGGTACTGGAAAACCTTCCCTGAAGAGATGATGCTTGAGCCCACACCTGAAAGATGAGGAGAAAAGGAAACAGATATCTGGCAGCAGGCCAAGCGTGTGCAAAGGCCCTGTGGCAGGATGGAACTCACAAAAACATGGAAATAAAAACCAAGTGCAGGACAACTGGATACTGAGAGTGAAGGGACAGCTGCATGCAAGTTGAAAAGTCCCTCAAGAAATCTCTACGTTAACCTACAGCAATCCCTCCAGCCACATTCCTCCCCACTGGTGGCATTAGCACAGGGCAGTATTGAAGAGAGAGAGGTGATGAGCAAGGGCACCCAAGTAGGACAAATAGCACAGAGGCCGAGAGTGGGCATGAGAAGGGTGTGGCCAGAAGCCCACCTGCCTGGAGTGGAGACCTCTGCCACCGCTTTGATGGTGCCCAGTGCCCTCTCCCACGCCCCACTGGCTCTCTGCTCCTCTTGCTTTACTTGCACTCTGGGGACTCCAGGGACCTGCCAGGATCAGCACTCTCCTCATTTCCTCCTGGGCTTCCCGTGTTATAGAACTGACCAGGGATCTTCCCCACCAAAGCCCTAGAACTCAGAGCGCAGAGTTCAGCCCTCCCCAGAACTGCCGACCTTGACCTTGCTCTCTCTCCCTTGCCACACCCACCTCAAAGCCCCTCTGCTTCCACCCCACCTGCTCTGGCTGAAAAACTGTCCTTGGTGTCCAAGACCGGATACTAATCGCATTCCATCCATTTTGAGATGAACGCTTTTTGAAGATATTTGAACACCATTGACCTTGGCATCAGCCTTGGCCAGGAACAATTATGACATCGCCCGTGCTGCCTGCAAGTGCCCACAGGACTGTGTGCAAGGGTGTCACGGCTCCTAGAAGAAAATGGAAAGGTAACAGTGCCACCCGGTCTTTAAAGGAAACACAGACATCAATGGCTCCCTTCAGAGAGTTGGTCTCTAAGACGAAGAAGATCCAGGACTACCTTCGCCAATTTATTTCACTTATATTTTCCTTTTCATGTGTGCAGGGGAGTGATTTATGACAAAAATCCTCTGTTTACCTAAGTATAAAAGAGCATATTCATTAAGTATGAAATAAAAATTCTAAATGATTCAAGAAGCATTGTACATACTTTATTTGGCAATGACTTTTTGCTTTCTCTGTACATAAAATAATGATGCATTTTACCATTGACAGAGTCAATGAAATTCAATAAAATGTAGTAATAAATGTTAACGCTGTTTGTCATCTCCTCCTCCCGCCAGCCTGCCAGCCCGCCCAGGCAGGATATCCTCTGCGCAGCCTTAAGCATCTGGCTAAGGCTTAATAAAATCTAGAATCGACTCGAATGAACAACCAGACACCTCCCAGTGATAATCACACTATCTTGTATTGAGAAGGGAAATGGGTTTGGGGCACTGAGAAAATAAATCATTGAGCGAACACACAGGAGGAAGCCCGAGTCAATACAGGGGGGATAATTTATTGAAATATTAATTAGAGTTTGTTCTCCCTCTATCTTTCCTTTCGAGCAGGAGGTCAGCCTTCCTCGTTCTCAGCCTCAAGAGTTTTAACAGGGCTGCAAACGGAAGTCGCCTGAAGTTAAAGGTTCTCCTGATCTTTTTTGAAAAAGGCCAAGTCCCTGAACTGACTGGCCCTGGCTACTGGGGGTCTCCGAGGAGCCTTCACTCGGCAAGTAGTGCGCATGGCCCAGGCCCAGGAGGGGATCTGAAGGCTGCTGTCAGGATCTTGTTCCCCTCCCCCACCCATGTGAGATCTGAGCTGGCCTGGCCAGAGGGGGACCCCAAGCCTAGAGCTCTTGGCCTCCCCAAGAGGCCCTGGTTCAAGCCGGGAAGGGGAGCTTCTTAGGAACCTGAAGGAACCACACAGGCTGAGACAGGAGGAGCCTCTGTTGTCTTGTCCACATTTTTAAATTGCGCATTACAGTCCTGACACAGTGGAGAGATTTGTTGTTACATATTCGTACATGCGCACAATGTAACCTTCTAATTTGGCCAGTAATATTCCCCAGCCCTCCCCTCCCTCCCCCAGGACGGCCTCCGGACTGAAGGAGGCACTGCATGACAGGCCCTCTCGGGGAGATGGGGCGGAGACTTCTACCTGGGGCTGTCTGTCGCGCCAACCAGGTTGGCGTCCCTAAGCTAAAATTAGAATTAAACAGCTAAACCGAAAGAATGCGCTATTAGCTACACTGCAAGATACCAACAAAATTATTCCTTTGGCTTGTGCCGCTGAGGAGCCCCTCTGTCCTTCCTGAGGGTGAACCTGGAGTCCCTTGGACGTCTAACACCCTGACTGTCTCCCTCTCCCCAGACCCTGCTGGGGCGGGGCGTCTCCACAGGCCGGAGGGGAAGGCGCTGCTCTCTGAGTCAGGAGGAAGACAGCTTTAATGGGCTTGGAGTCACGTGTCCCTCGAAGGCCAGCCCCCCTGGACGGCTGTTTGCAAACTACCCTCCAAAGCAGTTTCCCTTGAAGAGAGTTGCTACACAATCATTACAAATTGATTGCAAAAGAGCTAACAATCATGATTAAATCATTAAATTCTTGTCTACGCTTCAGAGAGCGGTGAGAAAATTAACTTCCCACCAACCTAATTTTTTCCTGAACATGAAATAATGATTTTCTGCTCGTCTAATTACAAAGCCAACATCTGATCAAGCCAGCATCCAGAGGGGATTATCGCATGCACGAGTATTAGACCTCATTACCAGCTTGAGTGCAAAATTATTACATCTTGTAATTGGATGGTGAGATTTATATACAGATCGGCCCGGTTTCTGTAAGATTGTAATTACAAGCTTCGTTGGTTAGCTACTTATCACTCAGCACAGAAGAGAGGAAAATAAGCAACAAAAAAGGCATTTCATTAACCCATAACCCTATCAAGGGAAAGCCACTGTAACACCCATGTCTGCATTAGGGAGAACAGCTAAATTCACAGATGAAACAATTTATTATACTCTTTGCAAATGGGATTGCATTTTGTTTAACCCCTAATGAACTCTTTGGGTAAAGTGTCTGAACAAACCATTCATTTTATAGACAACTAGGTTCAATACAGTAATTATAAGGGGTAACTGACTGAGATAAATGCTCACCTGCTTAGAGGCAGTCGATTACAAGCACAATTGCTGCCGCCGGGCGCCGTCACAAAGGCCCGGGGGCTGGGACCGTCTGGGCTTTCTCGGGAGCGGCTGCAGGCGGCGGGATCCCGCGTGGCAAAGCCACCGCCCCCGAGGAAACGCCAGGCGCTCCCGTCAAGCTCGGCGGGAGCGGCGGAGGCTGAATAAAGCTGCGAAGGCGACGACTTTAACAATTTTAGAGGCGCTGGCGCGGAACGCAGAAATTTAAATACAGCTTGCTGAAGGCTCCCCGCCCGCTGCAGATGCACGACCTAAATTAAATGTTACCTTTTCACATGTTTAGGGCACGACAATGCGCCACGAAGTGGGCTCGGCGGGGTGTGAACGCGACCCCCGCCAGGGCTATTTTTAGCCCAGGGGACGCAGCACTTGCTGTCTGTTGCAGGAGTCAGCTCCGGGGTCAGCCCCGGGCCTTGGTACAGCGGGTGCTGGAGCTCCGATGTCGCTGAGCATAAAGTTTTATTAGGACAGCCGCACGATCGGTGCGCATGGCCCGTTTCCTGCTGCAAAGGCAGGCCGGGAGCTCCGCCGATTCATTCCCCAGCCCTCTGCGGAAAACGTCTGCTGACTTTCACTCTATTCCATTGCATTTTTCACTCCATGTTTGACAAACATGGACTGAGCACCTACTATGTGCTAGGTCCCGGGTCAGGTGCTGGGAACACCAAATTGAGGGGCAGCACTACTGTTTCTGCCAGGGACTCGCAGTCTGTCGGGGGAATAGACCGCACAGCCTGGGGGCTTCCGGGCCACCGCGCATCCTTGCTGCTGCTTCTGGTAACAGTACCCACCAGCCTCACCTGGACTCACGTCATGTCCCCTGGTCACCATGATGGGCTCAAGGCTGGACAGGTGAACCGATGAGAGTCACGAGGTGCAATCCGGAGACAATTGCTTCCTTTGTAAGTTGGAGTTGGGCTTCGTTGGCTTAGTTATAGAGCCAGACAAAACATGTCGCTGCCCCCCAAGAGGAGAGCGACTGATGGCAAAGGCCAGGTCCACTGGGCTCATCTTCTGTGCCTGAAGTCAGCCCGCCCTGGACATTCCCATTTTCTGAGCCAGTGAAGGGTCTTATTTTGCCTAACCCAGGCTCCCGTCCCTTGCATCAGCAAGGATGCCCGTGAGATGATATGAATGGTTACCAGGGTGAAATGGGCACATGGTGAGGGGCTACTCAGCACCCGTAGGAGCGGAGGAATCTGGTCCACCAGGGCTCCGGAAGGCTTGTGGAGGAGGCGCCCTTGGCCTGGGCTCTGAAGGGCACGCGGGCTGTTGGTAGGTGGAGAGGTGGTCTCATTCCAACAGCAGGAGAGCCAGAGCACAGAAGGAGGAGCGTAAAGGGAGCAGGAGGGGCAGGCGGCAGGGGGTTAGGAGCAGGGACCTCAGCCCGTCTCCCCTCACTCTCTTCTGAACGACACCAGGCCCCCAGAGCCAGAAAGTGACGTGGGTCACCACCCGGACACCATCTACCCACTCTGGCCTCCAGCGATGCCCACCTCCAGCTGGTCACCAGCCGGGACCCCACCCCACCCCGGGAGCGAGGGAGGAATTTGGCCTCTAACCCAGGAATGTGGCAAAGGTGGTGGTGGTGTAACTTGGTTACGTAGGACCGTGATCTGCTAGCCAGCTCTCTCTCTGGTCTTCTCCACTTGTGCACTTGTTGATGCAGCGGGCTGCCACACCAGACACACCCATGTGACAAAGACACTGGAGGCGTCTCTGGCCAACACATCCCCAGCCTAACAGTCTGCTGTGGTTCAACCTCCCCCCACAGTCAAGTGCTGAAGTCTAATACCCGAACTCATGTGCTGCTGATATTAAGGGGCCTTCAGGAGGTGGTTAGGATTAGATAAGGTCATGAGGGTGGCCCCTTGATGGCATTAGTGGCCTTCTAAGAAAAGGAAGAGAGACCAAAGCTAGTCTCACCATGTGGTGCTCAGCAAAGACATGCAAAATCCCTCAGCCGAACTGAGCAGATGCCGTGTCACGCTCCTGGGATCCACAGCCTCCAGGACCATAAACCTAATGCTAATGAATCTCTTTTCTTTACACATTACCTGGTCTCAAGTATTTAGTTATAGCAACAGGGAACAGACGCAGATGCAGTCCTCCGCCCAGAACTGAATTCTGCCAACGGTCACATGAGCTTAGAAGTAGATCCTCCCCAGTTGGGCACTCAGATGAGACCACGGCCTTATCTCTATTGCAACCTCAGAAGAGACCTCGAAGTAACAGACCCAGGCAAGCTGTGCTGTATTTCTGACCCCAAGCAGCAGTGAGAAAATAAATGTGTGTTGCTCAACCCACAGAAACAGAAAAAAAAAGTATGTTATTGGATTCTGCTAAGTTTTTAGTTATTTGTTACACAACAATACATAATGGATACACCAAAATGAATACACCAAATACTGGTTTTTGAACTTGGTTTCCTTCTAAATAACACAAAGAAGGATGAACAGAAGAGCACATAAGGCCATCGTTGTTCTTGGGTCAAGTTTGAGGTTAGTACCTCTCAAATCTCTCCTTCAAAGTGCCACCCATGACAAAGGAGAGTGTTTAAATGTCTAGACTTGTGGTTATCAATTATTTTTAGTCATCCACCACAAAGAGAAAAAAATGTGCGTCCACATGTATGCACACACCCATACATAGGTGCCCAAACACGTCCTGCGTGTTGTAATCTGTATACTCTTTCCTTAGGTGTCATCAGCCCTTCCTGTTAGCGTGTCAGCTCCCTGAGAGGAACAAGGTTGCGTGGTTTACAGCTACTGTGATGTCAGTAGCCCCACAGATTCCTGTGTGGGAACCTAATGTGAAATGTGATAGAGGTGGTGGGAAGTAGCTAAGTCATAAGGATTCCACCCTTATGAGCAGGATTAGTGCTCTTATAAAAAAGACTTGAGGAACTCTTTGCTTTTTCCACCAGGTGAGGACAAACAGAAGTATTAAGTCTGTTGGTGTTTTGATCTTGGACTTGATACCCTCCACAACTGTGAGCAATAACTTTCTGTTGTTTATACATGATCAAGTCTAAGGTATTTTGTTATAGTAACCTGAGTGGATTAAGACAATTGCTACCTCCTCAGGGTCTCTAGATCAGTGCTTTGTTGAGTACACAAATGGATACTTGCACTTTGCAAGTCATGAACACAAAAAAATATTTATTAAAACAATGAAACGAAGATAAAATGAGCAGTCTTTTAAATATTATTCTAATTGAGAGGGCCTCATACTACCATTAGTGAACATCTCATGGTACAATGCACCCTGAGGGAGAGGTTGATATCAGTGACAGGGATAGAAATCCACATTTCATATTAGCTTCCCTCCATTTCAATTGGCCAACTTTCTTCAGATATCTTTTAGAAACGATTGACTTACCTCATAATGGGGCTGGGCAAGCTGTGTGAAGACAAGGAGTGACAGCCACCTTGTCCTTCTTCACTTCTATGGTATTATCACTACTACCTTTAATAGTGGTTGGTTCAGGGATATCATCTTCACCCACTTGCCCAATTAAAACAAGATAAAATCGGCAAATTCAATTTACCTGGTGCTTGGGAAACACAATTCCTCAAAATATCCTGAAAGCAAAGCAACAAAAAAGTAAACAAAAAATGGGGTAAGAGAGATGATATCCATCCCTCTGCATGGTGACCTGCACTCTTCTCAAATACCTTGTAGAGTTTACAGACCACGTGCCTTCTGTGATGCAGGATAAAGTGAAGGAATTGGGCCAACCATGGGTTAAAAAGTTGTCAGTGTTTATACAAATAACCCAATGAATGGGCTAAGGAACTGAGCAGAAGATTTACAAGCAATCAACAGAGGTATGGGAAAACATTCAACATCTCTAGTAATGAGAGAAATGCAGATCAAAACTACCCTAAGATTCCATCTCACCCCAATTAGAATGGCGATTATCAAGAATACAAGCAACAGGGCTGGGGAGATAGCTCAGTTGGTAGAGTGCTCGCCTCGCAAGCAGAAGGCCCTGGGTTCGATCCCTAGCACCGCCAAAAAAAAAAAAAAAAAAAAAAAAAGAATACAAGCAACAATAGGTGTTGGAGAGGATGTGGGGAAAAATGTACACTGGTTGCTGGTGGGGCTGCAAATTAGTGCAGCCACTTTGGAAAGCAGTGTGAAGATTCCTCAAAAAACTTGGAATGGACCCACCATTTGACCCAGCTACCCCACTCCTTGGTCCTATACCCAAAGGACTTAAAATCAGCATACTACAGAGATACAGCCACATCAATGTTTATAGGAGCTCAGTTCACAATAGCTAGATTGTGGAACCAACCTAGATGCCCTTCAATAGATGAATGGATAAAGAAACTGTGGTATATATACACAATGCAATATTACTCAGCCATAAGGAAGAATAAAATTATGGCATTTGCAGGTAAATAGTTGGAGTTGGAAACTATCATGCTAAGTGAGATAAGCCAATCCCAAAAAACAAAGGCTGAATGATTTCTCTGATAAGTGGATGATGGTACATAACAGAGGGTGGAGAGGGGGGAGAGGAAGAATGCAGGAAGGATGAATTGCGTAGAGGGGAATGAGGGGTGTGGAGGTGGCGGGGGGAAGGAAAGATGATGGAATGAGGCAAACGTCATTACCCTTTGTACATGTGTGGTTACACAAATGGTGTGACTCTACTTGGTGTACAACCAGAGAAATGAAAAGTTGTACCCCATTTGTGTACAATGAGTCATTTCATTTATGCTATTTCAAGGTGTGGTCTGGTGTCCCCCACGGGGTCATTGTGATTAAGGCTCCGTGCCTGGGGTGGCACCATGGAAGGTGATGGAATCTTTGGGAAGCGCGGCCCGGAGTGAGGAATATAGGCCGCGGGGGCATAGGTCACAGGGGCATAGGTCGCAGGGGCGTAGGTCAAGGGGCGTAGGGCAGTTCGCTTGCAGTCCCTTGAGTTCTTATCCGAGGGTCATACTAAGTGAGCAAGGCGGGCCCTGCAGAGCCTCCTCTTCTCTGCCCCTGACTTTCGCTGTGACCACCTGCTCCTAGGTGCACGTCCACCATTGCTACCTGCCATTCCATGTGGGAGTGTCACCAGAACTGAACTGATGTGGGCCCCAGGACTTGGACCCTCCAAAACTATGAACCGGACAGACTCTTTCTCTTTATAAACTTAGCTACCTTGGGGATTTTGTTGCCATAATGCAAAGCCAATATGATTTATGTCTTGAATTTGAGGCGAAGACCATAAATAAACACACTTTGGAACTTTCAGTTCTGTTCCGTGACCTCTCTGATCCTCCCAGGCCGGCACCACACAGTCCCACCTCGTCCTGGTCAGCAGCGCTTCCCGTGGGTTTGAATGCGAGCAGCCTAAGTCCCCTGGCTCTGGTTTTTTGGTTTTGTTTTGTTTTGTTTTGTTTTTGTTTTTAAGATTGTTGTGGCTATGTTGTGGCTAGTCAGGGTCCCTTCAAACTTCATATGGATTTTAAAATAACCTCATCAATTAACACAAAGAAGTCAGCTGAGATTCTGACGGGGTGACAGTAAGTGGAGATCAATTTGGGGAATAGAGACGTGGTAACATGCTAAGTCTTCAAGTCCAGGAAACCCGTGAGATATTTCTCCTGTTTAGATTTTATATAATTTCTTTTTATATTGGTTTGTAGTTTTTGTAAGTTTGGCACTTATTGGATAAATTTATTCTTATTTTCTCCTTGATGATATTATAAATGAAATTGTTGTCTCGGTTTCAGTTTTGAATTGCTCATCAAATGTAAGCAATTTTCACATTGATTAATTCGATTAATACAATTAATTTTTGCACATTGATCTTATATCCTGTAATATTGCTAATTTTTAACAAGGGTGCCAAGACCAATGAGGAAGGAATAGTCTTTTCAAAAACTGGGAAAACCAGATAGAAACATATAAAAGAATGAAATTGGACACTCATTTCACACCATTTACAAAAATTAACTCTAAACGAATTAAAGACTTTAATGTAAGTGCTTAAACTATTAAACTCTTTAGCTTTCATAACCCTAGACTTGACAAAGGATTCTTAGCTATGACACCAAAAGACTGAGCGAAAAAGAAAAAAATATAGAAAAAATTGAACTTCAAAATTAAAAACTTTGCTAGAAAGGACGTCATCAAGAAAAAAGGCAACCCACAGAATAGAAGAAATTTGTGCAAATTATATATGTGCTAAGGTACTTGCAGCATAGAATATGTAAAGCAGTCTCGCAAAGACAAATCACCTAATTGAAGAATGGGCTAAAGGAGATGAATAGATATTTTTTCAAAGAAGACATATAAATGGCCAGTAAGACATGAAAAGGTGCTGGATATCATTAGTCATTAAGGAAATTAAAATAAAAATCATAATGAGATGCCACTGCATAGCCACTAGAAGCACTGCAACCAAAGAGTCACACTGCCAAGCAGGGTGGGCAGGTGGGCTACCAGAGCCCCCACACCCTGCTGAAGGAGTGGAAGCCATCGCTGCTGCTTTGGAACAGCCTGGAAGGTCCCCAGATGGTTAAACATGGAGTAGTTATCACATGACCCAGCAGTTCAACTCCAAGGTACACACCAGTGAATTCGAAAGAGACGTCCACAAAGAAATTTACACATACGTGTGTACAGAAGCTTGATTCATAAAAACTAAAAGATGGGAACAATCCAAATACCTCCCAACTGATATGGGCAAATAAAATGTGGTGCGTGCATACCATGGAATATTACCTAACCGTGAAAGGAAATGTGATGTGTGTTATAGTGTGCATGAACCTTGAAAACACTGTGCTAAGTAAAAGAAGCCAGGTTCAGAAGTCCACTCCTATGGTGTAGCTCTGAGGTGTCCCCCAAAAGCTCATGTGTGAGACAATGCAAGAAGGTTCAGAGGCGAAGTGATCGGGTTAGGAGCACCTTAACCTAACCAGGCAATCAATCCCCTGATAGGGATAACTGAGTGGTCACTGCAGGCAGGCAGGGTGTGGCTGGAGGAGGTGGGTCCCTGGGGAGCGTGCTTTGGGGATCTGTATTTTGTCTTTGTTAAGCAGAGCTCTCTCTCTCTCTCTCTCTCTCTCTCTCTCTCTCTCTCTCTGCCTCTGAGCGGCCTTGTCCTGACCTGCTTTCTTCCACCACACTCTTCCTCTATGCTGTTCACTTCACCTCAGGCCCTGAGGCATGGAGTTGACCAACTATGGACCGAGACCTCTGAAACCATGAGTCCCCAAACAAACTGTTCCTTCTCTAGTTGTTCTTTTCAGGGTTTTTGGTCACAGTGGGGAAAAATTTCACTACGACAGCCATGTACGATTTCATTGATATAAAATGTTCAGAAGAGGGCCATCTATAGAAACAGAATGCAGATTGTGGTCACCTAGAACCGGAGAGGGGTGGGCGTGCAGGGAAGTGACAGCTAAAGCAAGTGGGAGGTGTTTCTGAGGCGGCGGAAGTGTTTTAAAGCTGACCCTGGCCATGGTTGCTCAGGCAGGCCTGTGAATATGAGAAAGTTCTTTGCTATATATATTTTAAATGAATGAATTATATTGTGTGTGAACTATATCTCAATAAAACTCTTAATTTTTTTAAATAGATAATTTTTTTCCCTGCTAGCTGGAATAGAAACAGAACAGCTGAGGCTTGATCAGCCATCCTGAACCATGAGGTAGATTTATGTCAGGAGGTCACGAGGATTGGAAGACCCTGGAGTCTCGTCTCTATGGAATATCCCACCACCTTCGATGACACAAAAATCTTCCGCCTTGTTTGTTTTTTTTCTTTTAAATAATAAATAGAGAAGTTTTAATGTTGTTTTGTCGTATGTCATGGGATAATCTCAACAGAATACCAAGGGCAAGAGATGGAGCCCCCAAACAACCATGGCAGTCAGTAGCACAGTCCCCAAATGCGTCTGGCTCTTTACATTTCAGGTACTTGGTGGGATTGTTTTTCCTGCTCCTGATGGAAGTTTGGGCGAGGCACTGTGACTAGTCCTGCCCGAAGCGTTGTGAGTAGAAGTCACAGGTAGTCTCTGGCCTGAGACCTTGCAGAAGGCAATTCCCTCTTCCCTAGTGACGAGCAGCATTCCAAGAGGAGTCTGCTCCACTGACCTGGATCCCGGAGTGAAGGGGAAGTGGAGCAGAGTCTCTAGATGACAGGCAATAGTCATGTCACCTCACGAAGAAATAAAGCCTATTGCTTTAAGCCACCGAGATTTTGGAACTGTTTGTTACCACAGCATAACCTAACCCGTACTGATTGATACAAATGCCTGCGGCAAGAGAGAATCTATTTGAAGTTTGGTGTTTGAACTTTTTTGTACTCTGTAGTATATCAGTGGTTGTTACATTTCCCCTCAAAATTTTGGCATAAATTAAGTCTTCAAGAAGATCTTGCTTGTTTATCCTGTGGTTTATATATCCCCCAAGAACATCCCTGGTGAATGCATAACCCAGTTAAAGAAGTTATTTTTTTTTTTTTCAATCCTGGGGCCAAATTCTGCACCCTACGTCCCAAGGGAATCAATGTAAGAACTTTGAAGAATCACTCAAATGTTTTCGAAAATGCTTTGAATTAGCACTGTTTGGTAAACACATGGAAGATCTTCCACCTCAGCAGATATCTGCTATGCGATCAGTCCTAACTCTGAGCATCCACTGAGAACAATGGTAAAAGGGATGTATGGTGCTATGCTTGAGAAATTGAGGGTCCCCAAAGGCACCTGTGCTAACAACGCTCGGTTCCCAGTGTGGTGCTATCAGGACGTGGCAGAACCTTTAAGAGGTGAAACCTAATGGGAGGCCTTAGGTCACTGGGAGTTTACTCTCAAAGGGATTGTGGGATCCTGGTCTCTTTCTTTCACATCCCAGCTGTGTGTGAGTAGTTTTACTCCTCCATGTGCTACCTGCCATGATGTGCTGCCTCACTATAGTCTCCAAAGCAACAAGGCCAATAAATCATGGACAGGAAACTTGGAAACATGAGTCAAAATCAACCTTTTGTCTTTATAAGTTGATTATCTCAGGAGTTTGTTACAATCATGGAAAGCTGACCAAATACACACGCCCTTGACAGTCAGGCATGAATGCAAATCTCAATTTTTCAGAATTCGGATCTTTTGTTACACCTCGGCTTCTTTACCTGCAAGTGAAATAAGAGTAGCACATCTTTCAGAAGGTGAATACAAGCCTCAGGGGAGATAATGAACTGATTAAGCACTTCACAAAGAATCTGGAGCATAGTTAGCCACAAAGCACGTTAGTTACTATTCTTAGTTATTTGATGTTATATTGAAACTACCAGGTTGGTGCTATTAAATGATAATAAAGCCCAGTGGTGATAGAAACTGGTGGTAGTGAGAGTACAGGTAAATCAACACTTACATTTATAACTAATCAGAATACACATCGACTCATTCTTTCTGGAAAACACATTGAAAACGGGCACACCCCTACAACCCACCTAATCCCATTAGAAAATTTTAGGAAATAATTAGGAAAAAAAAAACACACTGAATTCAACAACAAAGAACACATGTCTAAACTTAGGGGACGGGTTAAACCAGTTCTGATGAATCTTACTGAGAGCATATCAGAAGTTATAAAACTTTTTTTTCCAGAATTCACATAATAAATATACATTATATCACAGTCTGATATACACGTAGATGCTTGAGTACACAGAATCTTTTAAAAATTCTCATCTTTATTAATATGATAAAGTCATAGTTTTCTATATCATGCTACTATTTTGCTTTATTTATTTATTTTGTAAATGTTTTAGTTGTAGATGGACGCAATACTTTTATTTTATTTTATTTATTTTTGCATGGTGCCGAGGATTGAACCCAGTGCCTAACATGTCTTAGGCAAGGGCTCTACCACTGAGCCACACTCCCAGCCCCTGTTACATTTATTTTTAAATATTTGACCCGCTTAACTCATTTTCTGACCCACTGATGGGTCTCATCCTGCAGTTTGAAAAACACTGCCTTGCGTAGCTTCTACAAAATATTACTTTGAATGTATATTCATTGACATGGGGAGGTACCCAAAGTATAATGATAAATAAAAGGTATATCATAAAATAGAAGGGCTAATGTCCCATGTGGGCAGGATAGGTGCTTATGTGTATCTCATCCAAACAGAAAAACAATCTGAAATACACAACAAACAACAAAACAGCTGTGGTCACCAGAACAGTGAGATCATGGATTTAAGGATGATTTCATTTTCTTTTGATTTGCTTCAAGCTTTGAACTTTTTCTATAAAAGGCATATATTACAATATACTTAAAAATGATTTTTTTTTCTGCAGGAAAATCAAGGGTAAGGGTAGAGAAGTTGCTCCAAAATGAGAAAATATGATTTTTTAGATTTCTAGTAAAACCCTGAGAACCTGGGCATGTTTTCTTCCTTCCTTCCAATTTCCTCCCTCACTGCCTCCTCTCTTTTCCTCCCTCCCTCCCTCCCTCCCTCCCTCCCTTCCTTCCTTCCTTCCTTCCTTCTTCCCTCCCTCCTTCCCTCCCTTTTTTCCTATCTTCCTTCCTTCCTATCATTACTCCATGGTAGGAAATATAGGCCCCAATCCAAGACAGGGCCCAGGCTCTGGGGAGCAGGGTCCTTGGGAAAGAGAGCTCGTAGAGAATTTTTAAAACCAAGAACCTCAAAATGCCTCCTCGACCTTCTGCTGAGCATCTCCGACCTTCTGCTGAGCATCTCCTTGGGTGAGTTTCCTCAGAAGAGCTCAGGGACAGAGGCAGGGATGGTGTCGCGTTTCACTGTTTGGCTGGCCTTGATTCCTTTTCTGAAAAGACATTGTCCTGGCTTTTCCTTCTGCAGCCCTGATCACCTGCCAGGCCGAGTCCAGCAAGTCCTCCTGCCCATTCAAGTTGCAGACTCTCCAGAACGAGAAGGGAAGGCACAAGTCCACCCAAGCACAGCCCTCAGCAGCTCATGTCCCAGAGAGGAACACGTTTGATAAAAACATAAACAAGCACATGCTTTGGGTGGGGACAAATCTGTGCAGATAATAAAGAGGGAAGAGTGACAGAGAGGGCAGGGTGGCCACTTTAGGGCCTGGGTGGCCTGGAAGGGCTCTGGGGAAGAGGTAACATGTCGTGTGGAATCCCGGATGTGGGTAATAAGCCTCAGGAAGAACGCTTTGCAAAAGGGTAAATGAGCCCTAGAGAAGGAAGGGTTTGGTTGCTCTAGGACCCTGAGGAGACTGACACACCTGGAAGAGGAACAAGGTCACATGCAGCCACAGGACCTGGGGCCAAGCATGCAGGTCCTGGTGGGCCTTGATCAGCATTGTGGTTTAGACCTGAGGTGTCCCCCAAAGCTCACGTGTGAGGCAATGCAAGAAGGTTCAGAGGTGAATGGCTTAGTATATGAGAGCTTTAACCTCATCACTGGATTCATCCACTGATAAGAACCAACTGTGGTAACTGTAGGCGGGTGGGGTGCGGCTGGAGGAAGTAGGTCACTTGAGGTGTGTGTCTGGGGTTTACATTTTGTCCTTGGTGGGCAGAGCTCTGTTTTCTCATTGCCAAGTCCTGAGCTGCTTCCCTGCTCCACACCCTTCCGCCATGACGTTCTGCCTCACCTTAGGCCCGTAGCTAAGGAGTTGGCCGACCACAGACTTAACCTCCTAAACTGTGAGCCAAAATAAACCGTTCCTCCTTTATGTTGTTCTTGTCAGGTCTCTTGGTTACAGTAACAAAATAGCTGATTAAGACACTCAGGGGTCTGGGACTTTGTCCCAACTGCAGATTTTACCATGTGGTGAGGACCAATGAGAAAGTCCCCCCAACACATGCACAGAGGTTCTGACCAAGCGATGCCTATTAGTAATGTCACCCTGATGGAGGGTTGCTGGCAGGTTTCTGTCAGCAAACACTGATCAAGTCCTAGGATGGAGCCTGGCACATAATAAGCCTACCCAGTAAGCACTGACCTTATTACTACTATTGACATTATTATTAAAACAAAAAATTCTCAAATTGCACGATAAAGAAGCAATTTCTGGGTGAGCATTGTTCTTCCCAACTGCCCAACGAGCCTCACACCCTCACCCCTATGCAAAGGCCGAATCCATCTGTCCAGACCACCTTTGACGGCTACCGTCTTCCCTAGCCATAAATGATGAGCCCAGATTTCAAATGTAGGCTGCAGTTTATTCCTTTTCCTTCTGGCCTTGCGCCCTATTCTCCCCTTGCATCTCCCCGCCAAGGTCAACAGGGATGACGGCCTTGGAAACTGGCCTGCCCGGGCACCAACCGCCAGCTGCCAAGTGAGCAGGCCACGGGCAATGGTCCCAAACCCAGAGAACATGAGACCCTCCCGGCAGCTGATGGTCCCACTGGCCGGGTTTGCAGAGGCTGCGTGAGACGCTGGGGCTGCCACAGGAGGAGGGGGCAGGCGTGGCCAGGTGTGGCTGGCGAGCGGATGTGGTGGCCAGGATGAGCTCTTCCTTTCTGGGTGGCACTTGTCTCTCCAGTTTAAAAACATGGTCATCATGAAGCCCGCGGCTTCTGACCACATAAGAAAGTTAGTCAGAGGGACTGGAAACTAGACTTTTCTCCCGCTCCTTAAAGGCTCCATTTACCCTTCAAATTGAAAATCGTGTGTCTTAGCTTTCGAAGTTGCCTGGACGGGTTTCTAGTCCTGACGAGCATGAAAACAAGCTCAAAACCAAAGGCCGCGATCACTTATGGACGCCCACGGCCTGCCTGCCTGGCCCTGCCCAGGGCTAGCCCTTGGGAACTTCCCAATACCGCTAAGGCGCTATGGCTTCTGTCTTCATGGACATTAAATAACATTACAAATCCTATTAATATTAGATATGAAATAATATTATCAATATTATTAAATGCTATTATTGTTATTATTATTATTGTGAGCTCCGAGGAACTGGGTACCAGCGCCAAAGTCACATCTAGCTATCATCTAGCAGAATCAGGATCCGAATCCAGATCTGCATGAATCCAAAGCTCCAAGTGGCCTGACAGGTGTAAACGCCCTTGTCTTGGAAAGGAGGGGCTGAGGGCATTAAGGTGGGCTTCAGAGACCACCCTCCCTGTGCCCGCACAGGTCCAGCATCCATCCTAGGGTTTGCTGTCCCAGCCTGTAAAGCAAGGGAGGGGGCTGCCCAGAGGGAGGCAGGGAGGGGGCCGCATCCCCACCGCCTGGTGCTCGTGCCGGCCCCGCCCCCAACCCTGGTGCACAACAGCCAATCAATACGGGTTTACATTTTATGAGACAAGGAGTTAACTTGTTCAATTACGGGGGAGACAGCTCTATTCTTTCGTAACAAGTAATCTGAGTAGGGAAATCGATCCTGAGAGGCCCCATGCACGCTGGCTAATTTTATATTATCCTTAGCCAATGGGCGAGCGCGGAGTAATGGAGTTGTTGTTACAGTTCATTATGGGGGGGCGGGGATCAATAATGGGACAATCTGAGGCTCAGCCTCACAGCTGTGGCAGTCAGGGGAGGGTGGTGGGCTGGGAGAGGGACGCGCCCTTCCTTATTTGTGTAGACAGCCCACACACTGCTGGCTCCGAACACAGAAGTGCCGCTCAGGATGGAGACCCAGAGCTCCCCACTCCCCAAGCACCACGGCCCCCCAACAGCCAGACTCCAGGGAGAGGCCTCCGTAGACGCAGAAGCAGTGGAATTAGAGCGGCAAGGCCTCTGTCATCACACGGCTGGGCCTGTGACCGCCGTTCTCCCTGCTGTCCTTGCAAGCGGCTTCTGGACAGAGCCCAGGTTTGGCCTGGCAGTGAGTCATCCAGGCATCTTGATGGCCCCAAATGCTAATTCCTGTTTTTCTTCTTAAATACAGGGCTGAGAGATAGACAGTGTGCCTCTGTCCTCTGCGTTCAGGGACCGAGAGATTCCTTCCCAGCTCTCCCTGGTTCCTGGCTGGAATTTCATCTCCCTGGGGCAGTGGCCTCTGTTCCAGACCCAACCCCAATATTTGGTTCGTTCCAGTTTCCTCTGTAACAGAAGTAGTGGGGACCACTTCAGCATTTTCTAATCCGTCTTATTTGTATTTTTACCAGCGTTTGGGAGGTTGTGCTTATTAGGTGTGTGGTCAGCACCATGGCCTGCTTTTGGTCTGTGTGACTAGATTTATCGCCAGACTGTTGAACTTACTTATGTTATTATTTAACAGCTATTTTGTGTGAATCGTCTGCCAGATATTTTTTTTTTCACACCAGGGATTGAACCCAGGGGCACTTAAACCAAAGGAGCAGCATCCTCGGTTCTTTTTATTTTTTATTCTGAGACAGGATCTCACTAGTTGCTTAGGGCCTTGCTAAATTACTGAGGCTGGCCTCAAACTTGCAATCCTCCTGCCTCAGCCTCTGGAGCTACTGGGATTACAGGTGTGCAGAACCACACTCGGCCTGCTGGGGATTTTGTATGCATTGTCTCCTTCAACTGCCCACAGTATTTTCTGTTACTATTTTGGTATAAACTGAGTAAACTTAGGCTTTGAGGGAAAAAGAGTGTATTCAAGACACATAGGTAGTAAAGGTCAGAGCCGGGGTTTGAATCTGTCCTCTTGACTGTGTTTCCAGCATTGAGAAATGAACCTGAGAAAACACGTCCTTCTGTAAAAGCCTCCTTCGTCGCTTGACTAGCCGGGCACCTGGTGTAATCATATGAAGAGGATTTTTTAAATATTCAAGCAGCCCATTTGGGACATGCTACTTCCCCCATGACCTTGGGGAGCAGCTGCCCCCTCATGACCCAGGGGCAGTGGGAAATGAAGACTCCTTGAAAGGCGACAGATATGAGGAAGCGGGGATGGTGATACCCAGGACGGGGAGCACCAGGAACGTGGGAGGGAGAAGAAAACCAGAGGTAAGAGCACTCACCGTGGTCACCTGTGAGGGTTGACACACCAGGTCCTTCACACACTCATCAACCGCAGGTAGATGTGCTTACACGTATTAATCGATATGTATTAAAGCTGTACACACTGTATGCGTGTGAATTTAGTTCTGACAACAAACCCTGGGGTCTTAGATGAGGAAGCCGAAGCCCCGGAAGGGTAAAGATCTTGCTGAATTGGAAGGCTGGCCTGCTGGTTCCAAATGCTGCTCTCCATAATGCTCTTCTGGAAGGAAAGATAGCAAGATGGCTGGATTCCGCCCTCTGGACCAAAATCCCAGTGGCGAGGGGCTTGATGATTTGTAGGGAAAAGTGAAATTGGGGGAGCTGGCGCCCCGATTCCCATTTGGAAACTGGACATCAATAGAGAAGGGGCCCTGTTCCAGCGATGACAGATGCAGAGGAATTAGAAGACAGTAGGACACAGTGAGGGGCGGGGGACCTGAGCTAGCAGGCCGAGCCCCTGGCTCAGAGTCGGAGATTCCAAGAGACACGTGGACCTTGGCCACTCATCTCATTGTGGGCTGGACAAAATCCACACGTTGAACTCCTCACCCCCTCTATCTTAGGATGCGACCGTATCTGGAGACAAGGTCTTTAAAGAGGTGTTCGATTTAAAATGAAGTCCTATGCCTGGGCCCTGACCCAATAAGACTTGTGTCCTTATAAAAGGAGATCAGGACACTCAGATGGAGGGCAGACCAGGCGTCCACCTGCAAGCCAAGGAGAGCGGGCTCAGAAGGACCCACACCTGCGGACACCTGATCTCAGCCTCCAGCCTCCAGAACTGGGACAACGCGTTTCTGTCGCTAAAGCCACGCGGTCTGTGGTCCTTTCCTGTGGCAGCCCTAGAAGGTGACAGGTAGTCAGGGAAGGAGCCAGGTGACCCCCTGGGGAGACCTCAGACTGGGCAGCCTGAGTCTGGGGCGAGACAGAGGATGTGGCGAGACCTGGGGTTCCACGGCGTGAGCAGCGTCGATGTCAGCAGGGTAGATGGGAAGGAGGACTTCCAGGGCCAGGCCCAGGCAGGGAACAGGCCAGAGCACAGCAGCTGCAGCTACTGACCAGGCAGCCAGCGGTTGGGGAACAGTGCAGAGCCGTGGCCCTAAGGCTGAGCAGTCTACTGAAGAGACCCAGGGACAGGAAAAAGGCAGCTTCCCCAGGGCGGGGGAGGTGGCTCCCAGCAGGAGGGCGGCTATATGTCCACGGCAGGACACACGCCTTCCACGGGAAGGGAGCATCATGCTTCAGACACCACACAGGGGCAGTTGACACCTGTGTCCTAGAACACGAGTCAGCAAATTGTGGCCTCCGTGTAATCCATCAATCAATCGGTCAACACGTATTCTTTCCAAGGAGTATTAATAATTAGTTAGTGAAGAAAAGAGTCACAGTTCCCCCGCCAAGACACTCACCGCCTAGCGGGGACATAGGCATCCAACGAATGATCCCACCCACGTTCCCTGCTAAACTGAGACCAGCCATGTGCCGGAGGCTCAAGGAGCTCTGGGGACTAAAGTGAGCTGTAGGAATAGGTGACGACACATACCATCAACACACACAGCTGTCATGCACCAATAAACGTGGAAAGAATCAGAATCAAATAAAAAGAAGCCACAGAGGTACCTGCAGGCTGCCCCAGAAGTAGACCCCTGAGGTGGAGGTCAAAGGTCAACAGTTTAGTGGGGAGAGAGTCCCAGGATGTGCCGGCAGTGGGGAAGTAAGGCAGATGAGGGAAGGACCCCATCAAAAAGAGTGGGGAATGGAGGACCCTGTGGTCTCTGAGGACCTCAGGGACACTGTGGAGAATGTCCCTCCATCGTCCCACCCAAGAGCAAGGGAGCCTCTTGCCCCAATCCTGTGGAATCCCCTAGACAGCGAACGGCAGGTGATCTCTGGGCTGTCTTCCCTACGCAGAGGCGAGTGTGGACAGGATAAGGGGACCTGGGGACAAGGTGACATTGGTGCTGCTCTGAGGTCTGAGTGAAGAATAGAGGCCGATGAGTTGAAGGATCAGGAGCTCTGGCTCCGGGGACAGAGGACATGCTCTAGGTATTGGCTCTTGTCTGACTATTGACTCACTCAGTCTAGCACATCTGTTCTCAAAGTGAGGCCAGGGAACCCCTGGGGATTCTGGAATTTACCTGCTGCCTTCATAGTGCTGCTGACTCGAAGCTTATTTGCCTTCAGTACCGACATTCTCTTCCGTGTCCGCAGGCACGTTTCGCAGAGGCTACGCGACCTGAGATGTCACCACAGATCCACGCAGGAGGAAATGAGAATCCGGCCGCCAGGTTAAGTCAGGCAGTGAAAAGAGCAAAAATGACCACGAATGTCACAGATGTGGTGATCTATTTAAATATGTGGTGGGTGCCTCATTATTTTAAATAGATTAGCACACAATTAACTTTTTATTTTTAATTTCTAACCTGGCAAATATCAATAGCTACACCTCACCTAAAGTTTCTTCAAAAGTGGTAACGTTTTGAAGAGCTAGTTACCAGGACCAAAGAACGAAGAAAGCCAACAAACAAAAATGCCAAAGGGTCCCAAGATGAAAAAGTTTGAGAAGAGCCACGCTCAGGAATTGTCCACCACATGAATCCCAGCGGGGCAGAGCCTGCGGTGGTACAGAGGCAAGATGGCAGGACACCCTCTTCCACGGCTGCCCCAGGAACTGGGAGTACCTTTATGATCTGGGCCAGCCAGATGGATGTGTCCAGCCCCATCTTTGGGTGAGCAGCTATTTGAGACGGGATAAAGATCTTCCCAGCACTCAGTCACTCAGCGTGACACTTCTGCCACCAGACCCTCGGTAGGTTCCCATCACACACTGTTCAATGGGCCCTCCTGACCCCAGCTGGGCACCCTGTACATGAGCCACTACCTACCTGGACGTGGTCGGACCTCACAATGAGGCTCAGTCCCAAAAGATGGCCTCCGCTTCAGATGCCAGGCGTAAGTCCCACGTGTTACCTGTGCTTCTCACCGACTGGGTAAACTGGGGTTCCCACGGCCCCGTCCTCGGGTTCGATGGCTGTGACGGAGTGGTTGATGGAACTCGGGAGATGCTTCACTTAGATTTGCCTATTTTAAAGGACGTTGCGAAGAGTACAGGTGAAGAGTCAAGGGAAGAGGGCAGGGGAGGCCTGGGGGAGACCGAGCGCCACCTTCTGGGAATCTCCACGCCCTCCGCCGTCCCGAAGTCTGCTAACTGCACTTCTGGGGCTTCGGGTCGCTTCCTGAGGGGGCGTGACTGATGAGACCTCCTGACACCGAGGGGCCACCCAGCCTTCCGCCAGGGTTCCCTCCTCAGGGGCGGCAGGAGGAAGGGCTGAGAGTCCCCACCCTCCAATCCTGCCTGAGTCCTTCTGGTGACCAGACCTGACACTGTCCAGAGGCCCCAGCCACCGGTCAGCTCACTATCACACGAAAGGCACGCTTACCTCCCTGGAGGTCCCGGGGTTCAGAAGCAGTGCCAGGACCCTGTGCACGCACACACGCAGGTCTGACGAGGAATCACAGGATCACAGGAGCTAAAAATGCCAAGTGGGCACAGAGTAGAGAGGATCTGCCAGTGGAAGCCACATTCTGGTGAAAGAAGAGCAGAGGCCACCAGGCTGCAGTGTCCACTCAGTCCTAGTGACAGTGTCCTTCCTGGGCCAGGAACGTGGCAGGATTCATCCCAGTCCTGGCTGCTGCCTGCTGTCCGGGCTCAGAGCCATTATTCAAGCCTCAGACAGTTGCCAGGCTGCCAGGCAATGCTGTGTGAGTTTAGGAGACTTGCTTGTCCTCTCTGTGCCTCTGTGGAAATAATAAAGATAATCATCTCAGAGCATCATTGTAAAAACTGTAAAAATTACACGAAATAATAGACATCAAGGCTTAGCTCCTGGCAGATAATAACCTGCCAGTACCTGCTAGTGGGCTGTGACGACGGTGACAACGGTGAGGTTGATGATGATGGTGAAGGAGGAGGAGGAGGAGGAGATGATTGTTATGATTGGGATGATTTTCTGCCACTATCTTTGCTGCTCCATTGTGGAATCATTGATGAGGACCTCTGGGGACCCTGAGACCTTGTCCCTAGCCTGGGTGCTCCATGCAACATGCAGATGGCCCTAGCCAGGAATATCTTTCTGATTATTTCCTGACTCCTTAAATCAGGCGAAGTTGGTTTATGTCACCTGTCACTGAGAATGGGGACTGAGCCAGTGCAAAAGGCCAGGCTCTGTCACAGGCAACAGGCCTCCAGTGACAAGCAGGCACCTGCCTTTGTAATATACATTATGCATAATATTTACATAATGCTTTTCCTCACAGTGACTCGCATTTTTGCTTCAATAAATTTGCATTAAGAGGCTGGATGTGCTAGTTCTGATTTTTTTCCTGACTCATATTAAAGTCAACACGAAACTATTTAATAGAACTCCTTGGGCTCCACAAGCCCTGGCATCCTTTCCTGCGTGAGTTCCACAGGCGGGGAACATCCTCCCTGTTGCTCTTGGGACCCTGAGGAGGGGATAGTGGCAGAGGGGACAGTGGGTGCTGGGGTCCTGCTCTCCTCTTCAGAAACATAAGGATGGCTGCACTCTTTCCATGGTGTTGGGACAAGGAAATAAACCAGCATATGAGCAATGCTGGGCCTGAATCCTGGTACCCAGAAGGGCCTGGGTGGGAGATTCCTTCCTCCTCCCCACAGGTGACAATTTTTCAGGTGACCACTGGTCGATCTTGCCCCACACAACATGGTTCCAGCCTCACACTAGTGAAGAGAGAGAAAAGTCCAGCGTGCCAGGGAAAGAGGATGGGAGGAGGGGGAGGGGGAGGAGGAGGAAGATGGAGGGGGAGGAGAAGGGGGAGGGGGAGGGAAGGAGGAGGAGGGGGAGGGGAGGAGGAGGGGGAGGGGAGAAGGGGGAGGAGGGGGAGGGCAAGGGGGAGGAGGAAGAGAGGGGAGGAGGATGGGGAGGAGGAGGATGGGGAGGAGGAGGAAAGGGAGAGGGAGGAGGAGAGGGAGGGGGAGAAGGAGAGGGGAGGAGGATGGGGAGGAGGAGGAGAGGGAGGGGGAGGAGGAGAGGGAGGGATTCCGAGGACCGGGAGGCTGGGTCCCCTCCTGTGGCCCTCCTGCTCTGTGTTCCCGCCCTCTCCCGGCACCAACTCAGACCCTGGCTTCCTTTCCAGAGACTCCTGACAGTTCACATTTAATTACTTCATAAAAAACTGGAAAGTAGAAGAGGAAGAGTTAAATGTTCTCCTAAAAGGAGGAAACTGCGGCTAATGCCAATTAGGAGGAAGTCCCAGGCTATTGAAACGCTACAATCCAATTACATCAGGTAAAATGAATTACTCCTCTAATGCTGACTTATTATGAAGACACCTTCTTATTGCTCTCATTAATAATCTTTAGACATCATTTTAGCGCATATTGGCTGCAATAACATTTCTATTAGCATCATGGTGGAGCAGGGCTGACAATTAAAATAAAAAATAAATCAACCCAAGGAGCGAACAAACGTAATTATAGTTCAGAAAGAGCTTTTATGTGTATTTGATTAGTCAATGGAACCGCCTCCCTTCCTGCCTCAGTGCGTGTCCGCCCCCATCCAGGCAGGCTCCTGGGGTTGGGGCCGGGATGAGGGGCGTGTGAGAGAGAAGGAGGGTCCAGGAAGCTTGTCGATCAGGCAATGGTTCAAACCCCAGGCCCTAGCTTGCTCTGTGCCCCTGTGTGAGCTTCACCCCTCTTTGGGACTCAGTTTCCCCATTTCTGAAATTGGAACATTTGAAATTGCTTGATATATGGATGAGATGGACTGTCCTGCAGGGCCCTGCAGAATTTCCCCATTCCAGAAATGGAAGAGCCCCACATACAGAGGCTCTGCGGCGGAATTCCTAAAGGGGAGAAGCAGCTGCCGTAGCCCAGCCTGGGTTCCTCACCTGGGGGCAGACGCCGCACACCCAACGGTTTCCATGATCAGCGCCTGGGGCAGGTGGCACTCCTGGCCCCACTGAGCAAACCGGGCATGCTGCTGCCCATCTTCCACTGGACAGGGGCTCCCACCCCAGAGAACTCCCCACCCCCACGGGGCAACAGGGGTGAGGCTGAAAACCCCATCAAACTCTTCGCAGATTGTGTGTCTTCGCACAACTGGACTCAGACTTCCAGGGCTGGGATCAGTCTTGACACAGCAAGCCTCCTTCGCCTCCCCGATGAGATGAGTTCCTCCATCAGACACAGCTGGAAATTCAGCAGAGGGCTAAATTTTAACTTAAATGCAGTCACTGTTTAATTCTCAAGTCATTGTGTATCTACACACACACATATAATCTCAGATAAGAACACGTGATATGATACGATGTGATTATTAGTCAGGGTTGCGTCTCTATGATCAAAATACCCAACAAGAACCACTTCGGAGGGAAAGGTTATTTTGGCTCATGGTTCCAGGAGTTTAGTCCACGGTCAGCTGACTCCATTGCTCTGGGCCCAAGGTGAAGCAGGACATCATGGCGGAGGAGGCTGCTCCATTCAGGGGGACTGGGGCGCACAGAGTTGGGGGAGGGGCTGCAGAGAAGTGACCCGCCTCCTCCAGCCAATCCCCTCCTCCTGCAGTTACCACTGGGTGCATTTGAACTAGGACTGATCAGATCACAGTTGCCACAATCCAGTCACCTCACCTCCAAACAGTCCTCATTAACACAGGAGCTGTTAGAGGACACCCCGCATCCAAACCACAACAAAGACGTAAGACAACACACAACGTGTCAGTCAGCTCTTTGTCATGTGACCAAAATCCCTGCCGAGAACAACTGAGAGGAGGAAACACTGACTTTGACTCATAGCTTCAGCGGTCTTGGTCTGTGACCTACTGACTCCATTGCTCTGGGCCTGAGATGAGGCAGGACATCACAGCAGGGGGTGTGGTGGAGGAAAGCCGCTCAGCTCACCGCAGCCAGGAAGCAGAGAGCGAGTGACAGAGGAGCCAGGGACAAGACATGAACCCCAAAGGCCTGCACCCGTGACCTACCTCCTCCAGCCACACCCCACCTCCCGCGGTTACCGCCCAGTAGTCTATTCGTATTATTAATCCAGTAGGAGCGAGGTCAGGGTAGGGGTGGCAGGCACCACGTCCACCCAGAGGTGGCAAGAAGAAGCCGCTGATACGGCCCAAGAAGCTGTCCAAGGAGATGGGCGAGGAAGGTGACCAAGAGGAGCAGAAGGAACCCCAGGAGCTAAAAGTGAAGGCCGCAGGGACGGGCCCCTCTGGCCACAGGTGGAATTAAGAAATCTGGCAAAAAGTAAGCTGTTTCTTGTGCCTGAACTGATGGTGACCGTTGAGTCCATTTCTAGGTAAACAGCAGGAACCCCGCCGTAACATCTTTTGCTAACTATAGCTAGAAGAAGGGCTGAGTTGGAGTCTGCTGTAAATTTAAGAATAAACTTTTGTAAAAAAGAAAAAAAAAGATTCATCCATCAAGCCGGGTGCAGTGGTGCACACAGTGGCTCGGGAGGCTGAGGCAGGACGGCCACGAGTTCAAAGCCAGCCTCAGCAAAAGCGAGGTGCTAAGCAATTAGTGAGACCCTGTCTCTAAATAAAATAAAAAATAGGGCTGGGGATGTGGCTCAGTGGTCAAGTGCCCTTGAGTTCAATCCCTGTACCACCCGCTGCTAAAAAAGAGACTTCCTTTCTCCTCCATTCATTCTCCTTTCCTTCCTTCCTTCCTTCCTTCCTTCCTTCCTTCCTTCCTTCCTTCCTTCCTTCCTTCTTTTCCACAAGTATTACCCAATCCCTGGTATCCCCCTCTCAAAAAAATATTAATCCATCAAATGGATTCATCTACAGATGAAGTTTGAGCTCTCAACATCTGATCATCTCACCTGCACACATCTCTGCACTAACACATGAGTTTCTGGGGGGGGGGGGGTGTTAAAGATTCAAACCATGACACACAGATATACAAAAACCAGCCTGAGTCCCTGAGACAACTTAACTCCACCTCCTACTCCTAGCTTTTCCAAAAGTTATATAACGTAAGGTATAACATATATATACATGCATACACACACTCATATACATACATACACACACACGTGTGTGTGTGCATTAATACTTGTACTTTCATGTCCTTCTAAGGTACTGTGAAAGAAGGGGTCAGACACAGTAACTAAGGTCAAGTAATTTCAGATCCATAAGAAACACGTAGCTAGATGTCCTCAGGGACACACTCAGTTCTGAGATTTTGTCGTGTCTTCTGGAGCCTTGGAATTTAGTGGAAGTCCTTTCAGGAATTTCCCGAACACTGGTTCTAAATTTATTTTTAAAAAACAGGTTTAGCTATTTTTAAAACTCCAATTAAAAAAAAAAAAAAAAAAAAAAAAAGGAAAGCTCCTGTAACTCTTCAAGATGTTGGATACCACATTTAAGGCATGTGGGACATGGAGTCACTGACGTCCCCTGCCAGGCAAACTCATCTGGGGACGAGCTGAAGATAAGCTTCTCTCTTCAGCCTCCTGTAATTGTAGAGTGCCCAGAATTTGAAAATTGAGTTGTTAATAACTATCTATGGAGGGGACTCTGGATATTCTTGATACTCAACAATATTTAAAACAAAACTGGATATAGACTCAAACAAAATTTGTTATTGTCACCTATCATTTCTAATTTTAATTGGGGAAGAGGTCTGTCAGGGGGAGAGGTCTGTGAAATGAGGAAGGGGAGCCTGTCAAAAGATTTTTTGGGATTGACTTTTGAAAATTAAGTGTTGCAGCCGGACGTGGTGGCGCATGCCTGTAATCCCAGCAACTCGGGAGGCTGAGGCTGGAGGATGGTGAGTTCAAAGCCAGCCTCAGTAACTTAGAGAGGCCCTAAGCAACTCAGGGAGACCCTGTCTCTAAATAAAGTACAAAAAGGGCTGGGGATGTGGCTCAGTGGTTGAGTGCCCCTGGGTTCAATCCCCAGTATATTAAAAAAATAATTGTGTTGCCTTTGAACTTTGTATCAGTTTTCATTGCTGCCTGATGATTGCCACCCACATAGTGACCTTAAACAGCAGATGCTTATTATCTCAGTGTCTGTGGCTCCAAAGTCTGGATGCAGCATAACTGGGTTCTGTGCTCAGGGCCCACAAGGCTGGAGTCACAGGGTTGGCCATAGCTACCGTCTCACCTCATTCTGAGACAGTAGCTCTTCCAAAGTCAGGCAGGTTGTTGTTAGAATTCAGTTTCTGGCAGTCATAGGACTCAGATTTCCTTGTTGGCCATCACAACCTTTGCTCTCAGCTCCAAGAGGTCCCCAGGTCCTGGCCTCATGGTCCCCTCCGTGGGCAGTTCACAACCTGGCCATTTGCCCTGCTGGAAGCCTGCTGCGGCTTCATGTCTCTTTAAGGAGTTGCCTGCTTAGGGAAGGCCCACCAGCATAATCCCCCCTTTAGGCTGGAGTCAGCTGATTAGAGACCTTAACCGCTTCCAGGCAACCCTTCCATGTCTGTCACAGTGCCCTGATGGGGAGCAGAGCACCAGTCCTCCTGCTCTCAAGGAAGCTTGTACAAGGGGTCACCCAGGGGGGACAGGTCCTGGGGACGTTTTAGAATGTGCCTGCGTGAAGGCATGCGGTTGTTTCATGCCTATACTGTGACGTGTCCACCTTTTCCTATGAAGCTGCCGCAGAGATTTCATTGAAAAGAGCTGGTCTAGCTCAACCCTGTCATTTTTCAAATGAGAAGATCAGGACACAAGGGGAAAGACGTTCCCAGGATTAGATAAGCAGCAACCTTGCTGACGTGAACACCCAGGCCTCTGGCCTTCAGGCCCCAGGACATCCGGGGTGGAACAGCATGGGCGCAGTGGGGGCTTTGCTCCTGGGTACCGGCTTTCCTGCCAGGTTCCTGGAAGCTTCCTCTGTATGTCTTTCTGTGCAACACACACTCACACACTCAGACACACTCAGACACACTCAGACACACTCACACACAATCACACACAATCACACACAATCACACACAATCACATACAATCACACACACACAGTCACACACACCCACACACAATCACATACAATCACACACACACAGTCACACACACCCACACACAATCACATACAATCACACACACAGTCACACACACTCACACACAATCACATACAATCACACACACACACACAGTCACATACACTCACACGCGCACACACTCATACACACTCATGCACTCACATACACACTCACACACCCTCACACACACATGCACTCACACACACATACACTCACACACAATCATACATATGCACACACACTCACACATGCAATCATACACACACTCATACACATGCACACTCACACACGCACACTCACACACAATCACACACACAGTCACATACACTCACGCACACACACGCACACACTCATACACACACTCACATACACACTTGCACACACACACACAATCACACACAATCACATACAATCACACACACACTCACAGTCACATACACATATGCACACACACACACACCCATACACACACTCTCACACACATGCACACACACGCACACACTCATACATATGCATGCACACAAGCACAGACACATGCACACACACACACACACTCACACACACACACTATTTTCCCATTTTCCCATTGACGTGACTAGGAGTCTCACAGCACCCGATTCCGCTCGTAAAGTTGTGACCTTCCTCTCCACTATCGCTCTGTTGAAATGCACCTGGCGCTGCAACAGAAATGACCAAGGCCATTGCCAGCCCCGGTGTGAAGGAGCGTCTTGTCTGACAGCAGTGGAACTCGGGACCCCTTGGGCTGGAGTCCAAGGAGGTGGGTTCTGGTGGCATGAGGTGCCCAGGGCAGAGCTGTGGTCAGGATATTGGGAAGAGACCCTGGTGAAGGTGGGCTGAGCAGGACATGACGCCCCCTTCCTGGGTGTGAGCTCCCTGGGGAACAGTACACACCACCCTTGAGGCCAAGGCTGGGGACCAGAAGATGGAAGCCCAGCTGCTCAGAAGTGTGCCACCTAAGTCCAGAATGCCGCGTGGAGGTCATCCCTGTGCTGGAGAACGAGATCAAGAGGCTGAAACCTGTGAGGTTCTATTTGGGGGGTTGGTGAGGAACCAAGGCCAGCAATCAATCCTTCTGAGACTTGGTCCTGTGTCGGCCACTCAGGCACATGCAAATTTCTCCCCAGAATAACAGCTAAGCCAGTCTTGTTAACATTACCATCAACAGAGGAGAAGGCTGGGGGGCGTAGCAACCTCAGCGCCCCATGGAAGGGAGACGCTGGTTGTAGGAATCAGGGCCAAGAAAGCAGAAGTCTCAGCAAATGGCAGGTCCAACTGCCCCCAGAAAACACAAAGCGCCCTTGCAGCGTCTTACCAGCAGTCTTTCAAGGTGAGACACTTCAGCCTCTGGGAAAGTTGCAAAAACAGAAGAAGAGGTGGGACCCCTCCCACCCTCTGCCTCCACATCAGCGTCTCCTGCGACTTGCATGCAGTTGTTAAGGATGCTTGCGCAGCTCTTTGGCCCCTACCGGGTCCACCTTCTTGTCCTGTGGAGCGTCAGGTGACCTCTCCTGCCCTGCAGACCATGAAGCCCACCTTGGAAGAAGTCTTCAAATGTGCCCCGGCTTTAACAGTCTGACATACTAAGGGACGGGGCAGCAGGTCTGCAGCCTCCGGCTGGGGAGTCGTCCCCTCCTCTCGCTTCAGTCCCTACAAACAACAAAAGTTTGCTGTCAAATTGCAAATTCAAACTTTTTAAAAGTTCAGACTTTAGGCCTCTTTTAAATTTTTGTTTTCCCTCCCTACGACATCGTTTACCTGGTGACCCAAGTTAATTCCATTCGGCCATAGACCCTCTCTCTCCAAACCTCTCTCTATTGCCTCTAAAAAAATCACCCCCAAGCCCATCGGCTGAAGAAGACAGACCTTCGTCTCGTCGTCTCAGAGTTCCTGAGTCGGGAACCCAGCAGCGGCTCGGTCAGGCAGTTTAGGACCTGCCTTCAAGCTCAGACCCGTGGCTGCAAGTGAGCAAGGACCTCACTTCCTTTATAGGTAAGCATCTCCATAAACCAGACTGCTGGGACATGGCAGGTGGCTTCTCCCAGACCCAGTGGTCAGGGCAAGAGTGAATGCGTGACACGGGAGACTGAGCGTGAGTAAGCAATGAGGACAGAAGACAAAGGGCCCTTTATAACCTCCCCGCAGCAGTGCCATATGGCACCCGCCATGGATTATCGGCCACACAAATCAAGCCTGGTGCAATGTGGGTAAAAATCAAAAGGTGTGATACGTGCAAGTAAAGGGGCCTCTGGGGCATCTTGGAGTCTGGCTACCATACTCTCTGTGCCTCAGTTTACTCACCTCTAAAATGGGGTTGATGGTGATTCTGCAGGTTCACATATGTCAATAGTTCTGGTGTGTAACAAGCACTGAATAAACATTAGTTGTGATCAATTTTATTCAGTTGCTAAGTTGAAGAATAAGGATCAAAACCTTTTTAAAAACATCACTTTAGTCCCTCTAAGCCCAGGGCCTACAGTCTTGTAAAGAGTCTGTGAAAATAAGTTTAGACCTGCATAAAAATTATATGAGAAAACATGAGAAGAAAAAAAAACTCTAAAATCATAATCAATATGCTAGGTCAGACTTTTGCTTCTAGATGAGTCTGTAGTGTACTTTTCTACTGAAAATAACTAGACAATTTGGATGACAATTTTTTTTTTTTTTTTTACATTTTGTTTGAAGATTTCAGAGAAATATCAAGTAGCCAGAACTTGAGAGACTAAGATCGCAAGAAAAAGAGAAATTCATTGAGGCAAACTTGACATCCTATACCATGTTTCCCTTTAAGGAATCTGCTAGTACTTAGAGGCAGAGATGGAGAGGTTGAGAGTCAACCTCAAGTTATGTCAACACCTGATTGGATTAAGGTGATCTGCTTCTATCCCGATTGCCTGTCAGAAGCTCACCTCTTGAAAGAAGAAAACAGCAGCCAGAGACTATGATTTTTTATGCACAGTATCTAACAATAAAATTAATCAAGGTATACCAAGAAGCAGGAACAAAGAAAGACATTAGAACAGACTCACAAGTAATCCAGATATTGGAACTATCAGATACAGATTTGAAAATGAGCGAGCTTCTTATATTAAAGAAAATAAAATTAAAAAATGGAAAATTTGATCGCAAAGTTTGAATCTATATTTAACAAATCAAGTGGCAATTCTAGAGACGGAAAATACAAGAGCTGTATGAGTTTATTAAAAACTCAATAAGTGGATTTAACAGATGATTAGACATAGCTGAAAAGAGAATTGACAGACTGGAAGATATGTGTATAGAAAATATTCAGTCTGCAATATCTAGAAAGGGCAAGAAGGAAGAATAGAGATAATGCAAAATTTAAAAAAATAAGGGCTGAGAGTTTGAACTGTGAAAGACATCAAGAGACATGTTCAAGATGTGTTAAATCAAGCAGAACCAAATACAAAGAAAACACATTATAAAGTGACTGTTAAAAACAAAGATGAAAAGAAAAATCAAAGTCATCTGGGATACACAAACACGCGCACACACACACGCACACAAACACACACACGCACACATGCACACACATACCACTATCTACTTAATGGCATCTCAGCCAAATTCTTGAACACTTCTATTTATTAACTTATAAAATGGGAAATGAGTGTGCCCTCTAATACATCTAATATTACGTGGCACGAAGACGGCCAACTGGTCCTGCCAAGGCTCAAGTCCAAGTCAGCAGACACTGAGTCCAGTGCCCTCTCTGGTATTCTGTGCTGCCCCCTGCAGGTCACTTTGCCTCTCTGTTCTCATTCCCTCACCTGTAAATTGTCCATCCTATAGATTGTTAGGAAGGTTAAACAAGATATGACATAGAAGTGCTACGTAAGCTGTGGTTCCTGCTTTCCTAATAAGGTCCCTGTCCCGGACACGCTCCCTGAGGCTGGCCCTCTCCAGGTTAAGTTCTCTTCCGCTGTGTTTCCGTGGCACCTGTTCTTACCGTTCCTGCAGCTCTGTATTGGAACCCTTTGCTTCCCTTCCTCTCCCACCATCAGAGAGGCCCTGGTAGCAGTGTAAAGTCCCTGGTCTACAGTTACAGTTCTACAAACATAGTTCTGAAATTAAATATGCGTTGGCCTAGTTAAAGTGGGATGGCCCTCAGTAATTTTCACTGACCTTTCATTGCCGGTTGGCAACATTGTGCCAGGTACTGTGCTGAGAGTTTGCAAACATCTCTCCACCAATCTTCATAGTAGCCACAGGTATTATTATTATTATTATTATTATTATACCCATTTTATGGAGGGGCAAGCTGAGGCTTAGAGAAGTGAAGTAGGACTTTCAGAGTCAGCTAGTTAAGAAGCAGACGTGCCAGGATGAGAGTCCGTGTCCCTCAGACATCAGTCTTTGTCATTCCATTCTTCTACCTGTCATGGGCCAACCCCTGGTTCCTCCAGGAAAACTGGACATTTTCACATCCTCACCTAGTGACGGATCCTGAAAGTTGCTGAGATGACACAGGGCTCCGGGAACCCCTGAGGGACTGATCAGGACCCTCTCAGCAGCCAGATGCTCTGGCTGAGGAACAGCAGAGGAATTCAGAGCCCGAGGGGCTCTGAATGAATTCTCCTCCTATCACCCCAAGAAAAAGAAATCAAAAATCTGACTCTTGTCTCCAAAGCTTGAGGTTAAAGAAAAAAAAAAAAAAATCATCCCCAGCCACAGGTAGTTAAGTGATTATAAACTGTAAAAATAAATCAGCCTGATATAATTGCTTCAAGGAAAAAGATGACCAACATATTTAAAATGTCCACACTGCCCCCTCTCCCGTCTCCATTTGGCACCTTCTAATTACCTTCACATTTCATTTCCATCAGCTGGATGACCTGTATTTCCTTCTAGAAGTGCGGGGGAGGGGCCCGGCTGAGGAGCAGGGCCCCTGGTGATAAATCAGGATCACCATTAGGAGTGAAGTGCTCATCTCGGCTGCGCTAAATGCAGGATTTATAAAGATGTCTCCGCCATCCAGCCCAATTGTGGACACCATAATAAATTCATGAGCGGGTGCCAGGGTAGCACACTTCATTATGTGCGAGGCTCCTGGCCATTAATCTAGCCAGGCGGCGGGCAGGATTCCTGGGGAAGGAAGACAAATTTATGCGGCCCAAACTTACTCATTCCATTATGGATTTAATCGGCCCCGGCTGCTGCAGGCTGCACAGAGGCGAGGGACCGTTTTTTACACTTTGGATCAAGTGTCTGTAACTCCCGGTTGCCTCTTATTTCTTCCCGAGAACGCCCTAATTTCATCCTTCACCCTGCTCTCCGGGAACATCTTCAAGAGACCTCATCCTGGCCACTTACTCCAGATAAAATATTTATACAATCAATTGCCAGAGAGCATTTTCCCTCAACCGTTCTATTAACATGGAAATGCTCATATGCAAAATGGGCTGGGGAGCTTCTCTAGACACTTAACCCTCACCTCACCGCGGGGAAGTCGGCAGAGGCAGGTGGGGAGCAAAGCCCGGTCACAAAATCAAGGGCACTTTCTCCGCCGCGCTGCACGATGCATGCTGACTCAAGTGTGCAAATGTGTTTGTGCAAGCACACACGGACATTTCTACTATGAGGGATCAGAAACTCCTTCGACCTTTCCTTGGAATTCAACTCTAAAAATTGTCCCGAAGCTGCCAGGTGAACACCATGTTCCCACGACACCTTATTAAATAAAAACTTTTCAGTTTCCTAGTGGACAGGCCAGCAAACATTCGACGATGAGCCGCCGCTTCTTGGATACTCAGTGGCATTTTTTTTCCTCCTAGTTGAGCCCAGAAAGTCCTCAGAGTCCTGCTTAACACAGGTAGATAATACCAGCTAGTCCTCACGGGGCGGGGTAACGATGATGCATTAGTCACGCGGTGCGTACATGAGCACTGTACTTAGAGCTCGCCGTATAGTGACTTGTTTAATCTCCACAGCAACACTGCAAGGTAGACACTACTATCAGCATGTGCCAGACTAGAAGACTGGGTGTGTTAGCTTTCCGTTACTGCAAACAAAATGCCGGTGGTATCGACTTAAAAAGAAGGAAAGTTTGGGGGCTCACAGTGTTGGAGGCTTCAGTCTGTGGTCAGTTGGCCTGTTGCTTTGTGCCTGTGGCAGGGCATTGCATCCTGGTGGAAGCGTGTGCAGGAGCAACCTGTGCACCCCACGGGAGCCAGGAAGCAAAGAGAGAGAGAGGAGGAGACCTGCATCCCACAATCCCCCTCAAGGGCCCATCTCCAGTGACCTAAGACCTCCCACAAGGTCCACCTCTCAAAGTTCCACCTCTTCTCAACAGATTCAAGTGGGGACCATGCCTTTCACCCAGGGTCTCTAGGGGAGGAGTTTACTTCTAGCACCAGGGAACAGAGAGGGGAGTAAATGCGACTGAGAACTCACAGGGGAGTGGACCATGGCCAGCCCACCCAAATGCTGGAGTGCCCTATCCAAGGCCTTCCCTGATGCCCCGCGCCCTCCCTCCCAAACACGCCATTAAAACTGCCAGGCAGACCACCCCTCAGCAGCTGCCCAAAGAGAAAGGTGGTCCTCCCGCCAAACGAGTGGGCCAGCACCACCCCTGGGGGAGCGGATGGCCAACCAAGATGGCCACCACCCCTGGGGGAGCGGATGGCCAAGCGGTGCGCCAAGGCCTGACCTTACAACACTCGGGGGCTTCTCCCTTTGACCTGCTCTGCCACCAGGATGAGGGACCTGGGCAATCCAGTCCATCTCTGGAGCCAACAGGAGCAGCGGCAATCGCTTCCACAAGCACTGAGACTCTGTCGGACACTGAGCCACACTGAGCCTCGCTGAGGACAGGGACACGGAGAGAATAAAGTCGACCTGTCTCTGGGGGACTTACCATCTCTCTGACAGACAGATGACCAGTAGATTATAGCCAACAGAGGCCAGTGACGGGCTCTAGAAGACCTGCTAAGGGGGCCCAGAGCAGGAAAGAGAGCCTAAGAGCCCAGCGTAGGAGGAGAGACGCTGGCATTTCACTGGGACTTCCTGCAAGGGCTGCGCTGGGCGAGAGGAAGCAGGAGCCCAGGCAGAGGCAGCAACCTGGGGAAGTGAAGGAGCCGATTACCTCGGGAGTGGAGAACAGGAAGATGCCCACAAGAGCATCCAGAATCTTCTTCACCTCTGGTGAGGATGCACTGGAGGGAGGGGAATCGGCCTTTCGTCTCACTTCCCAAGAATTCTCAGGCTTGCTCCTCTTCAGAGGAAGGGCCTTCGCTTACTCATAAATGACAGTTTCCTCCTGTTTTCCCAGGCTTAGAGTTTGGTGTCTACCTGCTGAAAGGAAGTTCTGAGGAGTGTGGGGAAAGGATTTGGAGACAGGAAGAGCCCCACAAGCATTCAGATCAGGAGGGGATTCCGAGGGAGGAGAGGATGCCCCGCTCTTGGCTCCTCAGAAGAGCTGAGAGTCAGGGGGTGCTGTGAGGTAGGCCGGGCCAGGCTAAGCCCAGGCTCCTAGACACGCTGCCCAACTTGCACTGGAAATGGCATTTTTCCAGTTTGCTGGTAAACAGAAAACTGGACAAAGCAATCCGACATTCCCTATGTCTGGAAAAAGCTTTCCTGAGAAACAGAAAAAAAAAAAAGCCTATTTTGTAGTTTATCAAAACCTGCTGGGGAGAAGGGGAAAGAGCGGCCTCCGGAACATGCAGATGAGTAGGTCTTTGAAAGCAATCTACAAAGAAGAGATAATAACGACAGAGAACTGTTTGGTATTCTCGAGAGAATCCAGTGAGATCTGCTTACCATGGAACTAGAACACCAAGCCCTAGAGGATGCGTTAGGACCAGCAAAATGAGATGCAAATAAAAATAAATGAGATCAAGAAGAACTGAACAGACACCAAAAGTGCAATTGGAGCATTAAATTCCAGATTCTGTGCAGAAAAGAGCAGAATCGATACCGCAAATAGCAAGAATGAGGGCGCAGTGAGAGAAACTCTGGAGAATAAGGAAAAAAGGAAAAAATAGAGAATGATACAAGGAAAATGATACATGTAGAGAAAAGACCCAGAAAAGTGAAAAAATAGACTTTCTACTTTTTTTTTTTTTTTTGCTGCTGTTGGTTAGCAGGTTTTCTGGTGCCATAGCACCAAGGTAAATAATCTGAAGCATTGTTAATAGAAGCAGATTTTTCTGGTTTTTATTGTTGTCTATAGTATTCAGACATAAGTCATGTAGGACTGGCTAGAAGGGAGGTGAATGGTCACCACCACTCAAAATCATTGTCTCCTTCAAGGTCAAAGGCTGAGTGTCAGTTATCTGTTGCTGGGCAACCAACTAGCAGAAAACTATGTCCCTCTAGAAGATCACTTGGTTTCGCTCAAGATTCTGTGAGAAGAAATTCAGGAAGGGCTCTGCTGGACGGTCCATCTCAGAGTCACCTGATGTCTGCACAGTGGCTGTGCTGATGGCTTTTCTACTCAGGTACTGGTGCCTTGGTGGTACAACCAGGTGGAAGCTGGGCTCAGTGGGGTTCATGTCACACTCTGTGTGCTTCAGGGCTTCTCCCCAGGAGCAGGAAGTCACACATCTTCCATGGCAGTTAGGTGACAAGATCAAGTCTTCCCAGAGTCAGGAAGTGCCATTTGCCTGGGCTCAGAAGCTGGCCTGGCCACCATATTCCTTTGGTCACACAGTCACAGAGTCTGCCTAGATTCAAGAGGAGAGAAAACAGAACCCCAGCTCTCAGTCAGAGGAATATCACCACCTGGAGCCATTTTTAATTACTCATTACGTGTGATTTCCACCCCTGAAATGCCCTCCAGTCCCTCCAGGAAATAGATTCCTGCAGATACCCCTGGGAGCTCACCAGACTTTCCTGATCCCCTAGGGAACCTGTAGTTCAAAATCAAACTAGAGCCCTTTCTAAAAATTCAACAGTCAAAAAATGAAATACTTTTTAAGAGAAAGACTAAAAAGTAGACTTTCTAATCTATGAGAAAAAGGAAAGAAAAATCCATGGGGTTTATAGCAAATGATCAACAAATATGTCATTTAAAATAAGACAGAGATAAAATAGAACATGCGCGATGGATGGTTCTGAGAATCCGTTTCTGTCGACCCAGGCAACACCAGCCGGTGAGGGGGAAGTGGGGTGCTGGACACAGTCATCACCCACATCTTTGCTTCTGTCTCCCCACGCGAGGTCCTAAGTCCCAGAAGCGGACTCCTCCAGTTGCCACGTCTTCTTAAAGTCCTCTGGGGAAATCTCTGGCGGGCTCATTACAAGTCCAAGAAATTGCCAGGTCACACTGCTCTGGGCTCCAGTGCTCCTGGCCAGGCAGCCACCAGAGGTACACTTGATGTCACTCATGCTCAAGGACCCGGGAGCACACACGGTTCCAAGGCCCTTGAACCGCCTCATGGTGAGTATGGTAGACAGGAGAAGATTTGTCTCTTCTGTGTTGGGTTAGAATGTGCTAGAAGGGCTTACAGAAAGTGCTGCCCGAGGTGCCCCCTACCGAGCAGGTAGTAATGTCAGCACACCCCTCTCTCCTTCTCTCTGGGGGTGGACTCTGATGGGGATCTACCTGAGCAAGAGGTATTCGACTATTCTAAAAAAAAAAAGCCACTTTTTCTTCTAAGTCTTGGCCATAGATAGTTTTTCTCAGGAAAAAGAGGCCTTCTCTTTCCTTGAGCCTCCCTGTGTCCTCCGCACACCTGGGCATCCAGGTGCAGCTAACCACAGCTCTCAGGATGCGGAGCCATTTAGAACGCCCCATTAAAAGGCTAACGGATGAGAGCAGAAGGACTCGCCTGCCTTCCACAATGAACCATGCCTAAAGAAAATGAAATGGACGATTTCAAAAAGAATGATGCAGAAAAATTCAGACAAAAGAGAGAGCAAATTAAAGTTTGAATTTTTAAATAAAAAAGGAGGTCATTTTATTGTGACAAATAAAAGCTCGGGTGACCATATAATCAGCTAATGAAACTTCAAAGTATTTAAATATTTTGGAAATGTAAGGAGAAACTGACAGAGATGAGACTGTGGGAAGTTAATAAACATGGGTACCTTCAACACACTGAGCACATGGAGAAAATTCAAATCATGTTGTTAATAAGATTAAAGATATACACTATCTAGCCAATTTTGTCCCCAATAGATACTTTTTCAAGTATTAGAATATTTTCCAAAGCATTCCATGTACAGCACTACCAAGAAAATCTTGATAAAATTTTAAAGTTTATGGGCCCAATTCCCTGATAGAATAAAAATAAACGGAAACATTTCCAACACAACTAAGAAAATGATAGGAACTTGGATAATAAATAAATAAGTTTAAAAAATTCCCATAAATAGTTATTGAGTCAAACGGGAAATAAAAACCTCAGTAACAGACTATTTAGAAAATAATAAAAGGAGAACAAAACAATGTTTTGTCAAAGCTTATGGACTTCTGCCAAAGCTACACTTAGAAAAAAAAAAAAAAACAGAAAGAAAAAAAAGAAAGGCAAAGCAATAAACTGTTTCATTATTAAACAAGAAAGAATAGAAATGAAGAGATTAAAACTCTGTTTCGAGAAGTTAATAAAGGAACAAAGCAAACCTAACAAAAGCTGGATAAAAATTAAATAGATAAATGCAAAAGAATGATTGAATTAACAAAGATAAGCATAGTATGAATGTCTGAACTGTCTCTTTAAAGCTGTGAGAGAACAGACTATGCTCTGGCAAATCTAATAATAAAAGAGAAAGCAAGAGTAAACTCCAATAAAACCAGAAATGAGAAATGGAATGTAACAAGAGAGAAGAGTATTTAAAATAAAATCAGGAAGTCCTTTCTAGGTACAAAAGTAAAAGAAAAGCACATAGAAAAAAATTAATAAACAAGAAAACCTCTGTGACTGCAAGAATATTAAAAATTAAAAGCATATGACCATCTTTGAAAAAGATATTTTCAATATTTGTGGTTGACCAGTTGTCCGAATTAGTAAGACAAAACCCTATAGAAACTAGGAAAAGAATATGAACAGGCAACTCTGAGGATGGGGACCATAAATGCCCAGTACCTATGAGGAAAACTATTTCACAAGCTGGTCTTTTCATACATGGCTTGTGGCTCAACTTTTCTAAGAGGAAACGTGGTAATAAGGACTGAAATACCTTAAAATAGCTGTAACCTTTGACTTAACATTATTTATACAAATAGGCACTGAGAAAGTAATCACACATGGACACGTATGTACATTTACAAAGCTCTACATCTTAGCCTTAGTCATAAGAAAAAATATAAGTGACTTAAAATGTCTAATAATAGATTAGACAAATATGTTCTGTTACATCTATATAGTAAGACAACAAGGAGTGCTTAACATTACATTTTTGAAAACTAATGACATACAAAGTTCTTCATGTTTTATTAAACCAAATAGAGAGCTGACTTGCCAAATAAAGTTTATAGACTGCAATGTTGAAAGGAACTCAGAACACATGTGTTTTTTGTTTTTTAAATTTTCTTTTCCATGTTTTTCAAATGTTCTAAAATTAACACATATTTCTCTTTATAACCTGGTCAAAAATTGATGATGACCTTCTATACATTTAAATGTTAAGTAAAGTTCCCTAGGAAATCTTAATGGAATGAATCATTTCTAAGAAAATATAATTGTTCAAAATTGTTTTAAGACATTTCAAAAGCGATCAAAAGTTGCCTTTAAAAAGTCTCCAGAGCTTGAGTGTCTTACTGTAAATACTTTCGCACTTCCAGGAGGCCAAATTAGTTCCACACTAGCAAGCTTTTAAAGTTAGAAAAAAGAAAAAGAAAGCCTGATTCGTTTTATAGCTAGCAAAGCATGGTAAAGATAACAGAAATCTATTACTCAATCTCTCAGTAACTACAGATGCAAACATTTCCTAAATTAAAAAAAAAGAAAACTAACAAATTGAAACCAGCAGTATGTCAAAATATAACAAACTAAACATAGTTTCAAATATTATTTATCTCAAGAATTAAAGAACGGGTTAATATTGGTAACATCTATTACAACTAAATGTTACATCCAGAAGCCAAACATAAAACCATACATATAATCATTTCAATAGGTGCCAGAAGGGAATCTGATCAAGTTCAATCCCAGTTCTTGGTAATCTGGAAAGGGAAGCACTCTCCTCTGCTGTGTTAAAGTCTTGTATCGTGGTTAAAACATTTGTCTGGCACCTCTGTTCATGGATATGGACCCTGGCCTCCCTACTTGCTTAGGGACAAACAGCATAATCAAAACTACACTGGAATTTCTAGTCTCCACCAGAACCGAAGAGGTCTTCGGCAATCTTTTGCAGATGACATGGCATCTGTCTGGAATATCCGAGGGAAAAATATATGTGATCATTTCAGGAAAAAGTAGTGGGAACACAGGGATAAACTTTGCATTGTTTGTGCTTTTCCTATTTCTTAAAAAACTTTAAAAATTGTTATCGTTAAGTCAGCATTATGTGTTCAATTAAAAAGAAGTTCAATTAAAAGCAGAGGGACAGCCAAAACGGAGGCTTTTTTTTTTTTTTTCAGGAGAACATGTATAATTTGGAAAGTTAAAATTAAAGAGGAAGAAGTCATGATTGATATGAAAAAATTTGAATATATGAAATCTTTATGAATGAATTGATAGGATCTTGTGGGATTTGCTTCAGAATCATTCAGTGGAAAATCTTTGGGTGGGGATTGTTTGGTTTACCTCAAACAAAATTGGCCATGCATTGAAAATTTTTAAAGCTAGGAGATGTGTATATGTAAGTTCATTATACTATTCTCTATAAAGAGTTAAAAATGAAAGAATATACCTATAAAGAAAACCTGAGAAGATAAAATGCCAAATGGGTGTCAATGTTTTCTGAGTTTAATAATATAGTCATATAATTCAAACCAAACTTAAGTTTCACTTAGGAGTACAAGAAGTGATACTTGATGTAATGGCTCAAAAAGTCTAGGACAGGTGGTCAAAATTATTTAGAAGATTTTTTGAGACTGGGGGGAAACACAACTGATTTTCTTGACCATAGATTAAAATGCTTTCAATTAAACCAATAGGCCTTGTATCAGTCAGCACACACTCAGGTCTGCTGCAGTAATAAAGAACCCCAAAATATAAGTGTCTTATAAAAAAACAATTTGTACCTTGTGTTCAGTGCAGGTCCATTACAGGTTGACTGGGAGATCTGCTTTACTTCTTTACTCTGGTACATGGAGTTGGTGGTGAAAGAGAGGGTTCTGTATTGTTTCCCACTGGGAAGTGAAGGCCGTAGCCCAGAAAAGACCCACAGCATGTCTACTTCTATTTCATTGACCTGAACTTGTCAGATGACTCCAGACAAGCAGAAGCAGCCAGATAATGCAGTCTAACTACTTGTTATGACAAGTAATCAAACTACATCCCTGGAACCCAGCAAGTCCAAAGTTTTGATTAGTAGCAATAGTAAGTATTATAGCACTTGCAGGAAAATGTAAAGAAGTGCCTATCCCACAAACAAACCCCGTTAAGGTATAGGAATTACACGTGAAGCCATCATGTCAAGGAGAGAAAGTAGAATTAGGAAATTAACATCACATGCAAATATTTTTTTAAAAAATTAAGAAGTGGAATAAAGTATATACATATATTTATTCACATTTATATAATTAAAATAAAGGCCTCTTTCTATATGCATGTATATAAAAACATTTAAATTTGATAGAAAGAATAATTTATATATGATTAATATAAGACAGAAGTAATAGAATAAATACCAAAAAGGAAAGAAAAGAAAGAATTTTATCAATATGTTAGGATTTCTTAATGTAGGACAGGGGGATGTAGCTCAGTGCTAAAGCACTTGTTTAACATTCATGAAGGCTGTGAGTTCAATGTACAGCACTGCAAAAAAACAAAAAAGAATTTTTTTTTATTTTCTAATGTAAACACACACACACACACACACACACACACACACACATACACACGTCAACCTATAGATTGGGGAAAATATTTATCCAAAATATACCTATCTTAATAAAGACTAGTGTATCTCAAAAGGTTATACATAAGAAAAACAGAAAAAAAATCCCAAAGGAAAAATAAAGAGTACAACAATTCACACAAAAAAAAATGCAGAAAATTGCAAATATTTTTAGAAGTTTAATGGCACTAATGCAAATTTTAAAAAGACATTTCTTTTTTATTTTCAAAGTGGCAATTTTAAAAATTGTCATTTTTGATGATAATTTGTAGAAACTGGCCTTATGTTCCATCCTGGTATAGAAGTTTTCATGTTTCTGAAAGAAATCTAGCAATATGTACCTAGAACCTTCTCATAGCCTCTGAGCCAGTCATTCTATTTATAAAAATTAATTCTAAGGAAATCATCATTCACATGCAAAAAAAAACTACATATGTGTTGTTTATTATGTAATACTTGGCAAAAAAATAAAAAATAAAAACTGGGAAAAACCCAAGTGTGTAACTCTAGATATTTATTAAATAGATGCTAACATATCCATATCAATAAGCCTTGAACTAACAATGTTTACAAAAATATTTAATGACATGGTTGATTTTAATTAAAAAATAGCAATAATCATCATGAATAAGATTTCAGGGAAATTTAGGGGGAGAAGATACATTAACTAGAATCAAAGTCTGTAAGGAAATATCAAAATATCTATGTGACTACAGGATATAAGGAAGTTTTGTTTTCTTCTCTTTGTCTATTTTTTAGAACAGTCATGCACTACTAAAATGATTAGAAAATTTCATTTTTAAGCAATGAGAATATTAAAATCATCTCTTTTGTTTTACTTAAGATTCTAAATATTCTTAAAAAGTCCTTAAATGTGTTTCTTAGGGATAATTATAGATAAGAAAAAATGCTTCAGTACAGCAGGTAAATATACTGCTCAAACCTTGCCTTCCTTCCTTGGTGGGTCTGCGGCAGACATCACAAATCAATCTCAGGGCTCTTCTCTGCTAGGTTCAGGTGCTTCTCCTAGCACAAGAACTCTGGAGAGCCACTTCCAGTTAATCACTTAACATGCTTTCCTCTCTCCGAGAGTGAAAAGAGTCCTGGAGTGCTACTCATGTGACGAGGATTCCCACTGTATATCTGCCACCAACTTGAGCAAGTTAGCTTCCAGCCTGAGCCTCAGAACCCATCTCCGTGAACTAAAGATGGTAGAAGGCTGCACCCGCTACAGGCCTTTCTGACCTGATGCTCCGTTTCCTGACAACACCACCACGTTCATCCACCCCCCAAATGACTGCCCTTCCCAGAGTAGTCTTGAGCAAATCGCCACCCTGCTGTGAGGTACTTCTTTGAGGTGCCTGATACCCCGATAGGCTTATTGCTCTCTTTATGCCAGAGATCTGCATCTCAATAGTGCCTGTGGACATTTTGCACTAGGTAATTATTTGTATGGGGGACTGTCCACAGCATTTTAGAATGTTTAGTGACATTCTTAGCTTCTACCCACTAGATGCCAGGAGCAAACCCCACTGACAATCAAAACTATCTCCAGCATTACCAGATGTCCCCTGGGGGGAAAGGTGGGCTCCGGTTGAGATTCATTGCCATCGATCCCTCATCTCTGTAGGAAGAAATTCGTTCCTTTAGTTTCTGAGACTTACTGAGTCACCCTCTCAGCTGGGCCAGGGTGGACAGCAGACCTGAGTCTGCTTCTTGCCTTTCAGTCAGACCTCTGTTTGGGGACAAGATCACGTCTGTGAAGGTCTAGGATATAGATACGGGCACCCTGCTGTACCGAATGTCCTCATAGCACAGAGCTGTCCATGCAAGAGCATAAATCACTCTTCAGGGCTGGCTGGGCACTTAACATAATGGAATGATTGACAAGTAAATATTTATACTCAGCTGACGAAATGGGCAAATCAATCAGCTGCTGGCAGTGCAGAAATATGGTGGTGGAAGCAATCCCCAGGTTCTAGCACCCCGTGGTGGCTACTCCCCATGGGTCCCATGGAAGATTCTGGAAGGTTTTCTTAGAGATCCCTGCTTTAGGGCATTTATAATAAGGTTTTGTAGCAATGCCATGAGTGTCCCTGCTATTATCTCCTGTGGGCACACAAGCCATCTCCCCATCTCTGAGGAGGAACCGAGGTCCAGTGAGGTAAGGAGAGGAGGCCCCCAGCGTGACCAAGTCAGGCTTGCTGACTTATGGCCAGAGGGTTTAGTCCTTCAGACGAAACAACAACAGCAAAATACTTTCCATTTTTGTCAGTGCCACCGTGATTTCCAACTTTTAGTTCATCATTTTGGGCTGAGGGGGACGTAACTCAATTAAAGACAGGTACATTAAGTACATAGTAAAGCCATCGCACGTCAAGGATTTATAGAGGTATTGATTAACACCATCAGTAAAGTGTTTACCTTGATCAATAGGAAAAGGTGATTTAAATGTTTAGGTGTCTCTCACACTTCTGTGGGCCAAGGCTTCTCTTAAAAGCATGCACTTTACACGTTACACTTCTTGGTTTCCGCCCTTGAGCTCCTTAGCAGAGCTCATTAGCATGGCTCAGGTTCTACGCTTCCACCGTCACCTTTGACCCCGCTGCAGCTTGGGTCCTCCTAAAGGAGACGCTGCCATGGAGTTTGAGGTACAAGAGGTTGTTTAAGACCTGTGAATCTGGAAGGGTAACAGGATGGGACACAAGAAGTCGCTGAACCCCAGAGCCGCTCAGCAGAGACACTGCCAATCAGCAGGTACCTCTGCAGCCAGCATCGGGCCAAGACGGCCCTGCCCTAGGACCCCTCACCCAGTTGCCCACTGCCTGAGGGTGAGAGGTGCCTGCTGAACATGGTTCCCAGTGCTGGGCAGCAAGTCCTTCCCTGGAGGACCATCTGGGCAGCAAGTGTCCAAGTCTGGCACAACCACACAAGGTGCCACCACAGAGTGTCTACATGCCACCGCACGTCAAGCCCAGATTGCTGGAACTCCACGTTCAAAGAAACAGTGAATCTGGGGCTACTGTAAACCAAGGTCAAGGTGCTAAAATATGACCTGTGTCTCAAGACCTTGTGAGTCCCCCTGGGCTCTGTGGTGACAGAGTCAATGTACAGAAACTTGTCCACGTGTTTTCATAAACTGGGAAAGAAAACCTGACCAGGAGGAGCTAGCGATCTGAACTTGAGCCCCAGCTAGAACCTTCTTACTATTAGCCGTAAGCTATTAGCTGCCAGTCACTGTATTCATTACGCTCTCTATATTAGTCACTTAGTGTTATTTTTTTCCTATTCCTTTTTTGCACTGGGGATTAAACCCAGGAGGGATCCACCACTGAACTATATCCCCAGTCCTTTTTCTTTCTTTATTTTGAGACAGGGCCTTACTGAGTTGCTTAGAGTCTCACTAAGTTACTGAGGCTGACCTTGAACTTTCAATCCTCCTGTCTCGGCCTCCCAAATTGCTGGGATTACAGGTGTGCACACCACACCCGGCATTTTGTTAGTCATTTAATCTCATTGTAACAATAAGACGTAGGGAATATTACTATCCTCAGTTTACAGAGGAAACCGAGGTGCAGATTACTGAAGACCATGCTGAACTCCGAGAACTTCAGAAGACTTGGTTTACCGGGGGAGGGGGGGTGGAGTACTGAGGAGTCACGGACAGGGCTTTGAAGGGGGACGCGGAAGGAGAGAGCAAGTTGGGAAGTAAATTTTTGTGCTACGAGTCTGAAGGCAGAGAGGAAAAGGATAATTACGCCAGATTATCACTACGCGGTGTTCTCAGGAAAACACCCATCTGCAAACCCTTCCCAAACCCTTCCCTCCCGTGCACTGATGAGGAGAGCCGAGCGCCTGAGGGTCCCACGGTGCTGCTCTCACTGTTTCCAGGCAGGGGTCGTGAGGAGGGCAGAAGCCAGGCCCAGACCATTCTCTGCCTGGTGGACAGGAGCCCCTGAACTTCAGAATCGGACTCCCCCCCCCATCGCAAACGCCGTTCAACTACAAGTTATTGAGTTACACTAGTGCTCAGGGCACACTCAGTGCGAGTGTTTCACTGTGGTCGAGTTTCACCAAGTTCCACCCGAGTCAGTTAAGCCAGTTCATCTCTGAAGCCACCTGCAGGCATCTTGTGTTGTTTGGGGCAAGGCTGTGGGTAAGAAGGTCTCGTACAAAATGTGTACTCGCTGACTCTAGAACTACCTGCTCTGCCTCCGTCCCGCGGGGCATCTTGGGGGCTCACCTCTTCTTGACACAGCCCCCTCTTCTCAGCCCCCTTTCCTGATCAGCCTTGGAAACTCCCCCTAAGCCTTGCTCTAGGTGTAGGTACAACTGGGCGAGGCAACCGGCTGTTGCTCCTGGCAACCCTGAGTGGGGATGCCCAAGGTTCAATGCCCACCACAGGGCGGCAGTATGGTCCAGTGGTCCGAGCTGTGTGCCACCTCGGGCAAGACCCCCAACTATCCAAAGCTCCATCTCCGTATCTGTGCGGAGGAGATGATCATGGGATTCGTGTACCAAGATTGCCTTAATTCACTTAAAATGCTTCAGACAGTCCTTGGCACAGAGTAGGATCTACCCAAGTGTTAGCGTTTCCTGGTGTTGATCTGCCAGCTCTTCCCCACTCCCAGCTCCCTTACCCATCTTCAGCCCCCTTCCCAGAGAAAATAATCCCAGAGGAGTGGGCTAGACGCTCCTCACTGGCAAAGCAGCCCCGCCGCAGGCGAAAGAAGCCCAACAGATCAACCGAGGGAACGCTGAGCATCCTCCCAGGAAGTTGGGATTCAAAGTGCACCCTCCCCTGACCAGAGGAAATCCTCTCACCCCTAAACCCCAAAGATCTGCCGTTCCCACGCTCAGTCACTCATCAAAGGTTCCCTGTCACTACTACTTCTCCTTCCTCCACCTTGGGTCTCCTCGGGGAGACCAGGACATGGTCTTGCTTTCTGTTCTTTCAAATCCATTCTATTTGAAGTGCACCTTTAATGTAAGCCACATCAAATCCTTTTGGGGAAGTAGGAAATTAGACATCATAAATAAACACATTTGGATTAGCTGGGGTGCTGGCCAGGGAGAAGGCAGAATTAAAGAATATTTTTAAGTGATGCGGCTTTATTACTTCACGTATTTACAGTGACTCTTCCCCTGCTGTTAACTGCTGACAAATTATTTCTAAGTTGGGGTCCTGCTGGGACTCCTCAGATGGTTACATCAGAGGCCAGGCTTCTATGCTAATAGCCAGCCACTGGTTTGTGCTAATGACAAAGGAATTCTCACGATTAATCATCAGTAGGTTGAAGCAGACAGGGCCTGACTCCCTGTCCCGTCCCTGGGCTGTACCGCTCAGGGAAGACTGGCTTCATGAGCAGCGTCATGGCTCCTGGATTGTTTGTTTATGTTGGGGATTGAACCCAAGGATGCTTTACCACTGAGCAACATCCCCAGCCCTTTTTTTTATTTTGAGACAAGGTGTTGCTGCATTACTGAGGCCGGCCTCAGACTTTCGATCCTCCTGCCTCAGCCTCCTGAGTCCCTGGGATGACAGGTGTGCACTACTGTGTCCCACTCTGGCCCTGGGTTCTTAGTCTACATCTGTGATTGCAGTCAGTGCCCTGGGACGGTGCCCTCGGACCAATTCTGTCTTTCTTAGACCCGTCCATCAATGCAGGATGGGGAGGCCATGTCTGCACTAGTGACTCACCCCCTTTGCTCGCCAGCATTGAGCACCTACTGTTCCCTGATCCTGGCAGACTCCTGGGTCCTAGAGATATGGTCCTAACCAAAGTAGACTAGACACCCTCTCCTCATGGGGCTCACCTTCCTCTGCAAGGCGACAGGTGAAGATAACGTACCCATACGATGATTCCCACGGCGGTGAGTGCTATGGAGGAAATGAAGAACGGTGGTGAGAAGTGAGGGGGCGCCAGCGGGAGGCTGCGGGGCATCGGGACGAGAGGGGCGTGGCTTGGACCCCGATGGCGTGAGGGGTGGGGTCGGGACTGGACCGACGTTTCCGGGAAGTATTGGCAGATGTGGTGATGGGTGGACGAGGGGAGGAGGCGGAGAAGAACCAGGAGGACCAGGGTCTTCGCGTCTGCACACGTGGAGTCGCCCCAGCTGGGGAGGAAGGGAGGGGACGGGTTCAAGGGGGAAGTCAAGATCCTAACCCAGCAGCTCAGTTCCAGGGGCTGGGGTGCGTCTCTCAGTCCAGGGACGTGAGGTTAGGACAGGGTTCTGGGACGGCTCTCCATGGGGATGGCCAAAAAGTCAGGCTAGTGATGCACCGGGAAGGCGCCAGGGTGTGGGGAGAAGCCTCCGTGGGGAGGGGTCCGGGGGAGGCCCAGAGCTGCCGGGACGAGGGGACAAGGACAGCGGCAGTCTTGATGGTGACGACTCCTGGCTCCGATTCCTCATTTCTCCTTCCTGCTCTGGGATTCTGTCCCTCTTGGTATTCCCACCATTTGCTGGGTAGCTGGGAAGTGACTCTCACGCTGGGTCAGCTGTTCTCCCCACCCTGCTCTGGACTCAGTCTGAGACTGGTCTGGGATGTCGGTGACACTATACAGCAGGACCTGGAGCATTTCCATGTTGGCTGTTTCTCCTCAGCCTTCCCAGTGCTATGCCCAAGCCATGCCCCAGCTATGCCCAAGCCATGCCCAAGCCATGCCCCAGCTATGCCCAAGCCATGCCCAAGCCATGCCCCAGCTATGCCCAAGCCATGCCCAAGGTATTTCCAAAGCCATGCCCCAGCTATCCTGTTGGAGCATAAGACACACGTGACACAGCCAATTCACCCAGCCTGCCCAGAGGAGTCATGCTAGACCGATGCACGTGAAGCTGAACCCAGACGTGTAAGAGAGCTGAGGATACCCGAAGGGCTGCCTGCCAACACCAGCCTAAATCACTAAACCAGACTCAGCAGCCAAGACGAATTATTTGCTTTAAATCAAATAATGTTTCAGGTGGGTTTGTTACACGGCACTACTGTGGCAATAGATGACTGATACAGGTTCCCTATAAGGCTGCTGTGGTTTGTCCCCAAGGGTTCGTGTGTTAAAACTTTCAACCCCAGAGTGGCAACGTGGGAGGCTATGGAACCTGGAAGAGGTGGGGCCAAGTAGGAGGTCCTGCAGTCACTGGGGACAGCCCCGAGAGGTAAATGGGTTCTTCCAGAGTGAGTTCTCCCCAGAGCAAGGTTATACAAGCATGAACCTGACCTGTGTCTCACTCTCTCTAACTTCCTGTCTAGCCATGTGGTCTCTTCCTCCTGCACACACTCCCATCATTGTGAAACCATCCACTATATGGTGCTTACCATAGACAACCTGATGATAGTACTATGCCTTTGAACCTCCAGAACTGTGAATTAAATAACCTCTTTCCTTGATAAAGTCACTTGATCTCAGGTATTTTGTTACAGTTACAAAAACCAGATTAATACAGATGTCTCTCAAGTCTTTGGATTTTGTGTGTCTCTGATTTTGTGTGTGTTTGTGTGTATGTGTGTGTGCATGCATGGGTGTGTGTGTACCAAGGATTGAACCCAGGAATGCTTAATCACTGAGCAACATCCCCATCCATTTTTAATTCATTTATTTATTTTTATTTTGAGACAAGTTCTCACTAAGTTACTGAGGCTGGCTTCCAACGTGTGATCCTCCTGCCTCAGCCTCCCAAGTCACTGGGGTTACAGGTGTGTACCACTGCACCTGGCTTTGTTTTGTTTTTGTGTGGGTTTGCAAACCAAGCAATCCCTGCCCAAATCAGTAGAGACCATACAGAGATGAAACTTCACTTTACAACATATTAGTATCCATAGATAGCATATGGCTGGCACCCAACGCTAATAATTGCCTACTACATCTCAAACTGGGGAGAAAGGACTTCACTGGGTAAGTAAGAAGAGCTTTCTAATCAGAGCCCTTGAGGAAAAGAAATATTTAAATGTTTTATGAACTTTCTCATCTCTGTCATCATTTAAACAACAATAAATGTAACATATCAATTTACATTATGATCCTTTTATTGCATTATAATCAGGTGCCAAGTGGTTAAAGATTTATGAAGAGATAGTGTTACGGAGGCAATAATGAGAATTCATAGGCAGTAGATGAAGCTGCTAGGGACCTGGCAAAGTGTCCCTTAGGAAAATGGATGTCACAGAGGTCAGGAAGGTGTGAGTCCTGAAATGAGTTGAAGGAAGTGGTGCATCTCAGGGTGGAGCGCGGGGAACACAAGGCTGAGGGTCGAGGCTCAGCTCTGGCCCATGTTAGGTCTGTAATGTCACCTAATGACTCTAAACCTCGGTTTTCAAATCTCTGACATGGGTGTTCTGTGGATGCCCGTGCTCTGCGCTCTGAGGCCACGGTGAGGAGTTTTTGATACACTGCAGGGAGGTAGTCAGTGTGCTGTTTGCTGTGTTTCTTGTGTTTTTAATACGGTCATAATTTTTATTGCACATAGTCATATTTCACATTCTTAAAATATCCAGAGATACTCTATGGGATTCCTTGCTTTTACTAAAATGGAATCCAACATTCAGTTATAGCAATGGTTTATGGAAAACCATATGCTACCCTGATGTGACTCTGGAAACCCCGGAGTCATAATCAATGTCACAGAGTTGACCCTTCGGGCCCTGGAGAGGACCTGAGGCCCAGGCCCATGCGCTAGGTCTGCGCATGAGTCCCTTTGACTGCAGACACCTCGTCTCACCTGTGAAATGAGGATGGAGCCACCTCCCCACACCCTGGGGTTGGTGCGCAGCAAGTGTGGCGAGACATGAAGGGATATTGAAATCAATTTTCCACGTGCAAGACAGAATTCCTTTGGGATGATTTTATTAAAAAATGCAATGGCCAGCAAAGACCATGATCTCTGGAAGCAGAGTTCCTGGGCGTGAATCGTTCTTCACCACCTGCCCGTCCTTGAGCGAGCACTGAGCCTCCTGGCTCTCAGTCTCCTCATCTGTAGAATGGAGCAGGAGCAACCCACTCTCGTGTGACCACCCTGAAGCTTGACGGAGCGAGCTGGTTCTGGGTGTCTCACGGCATAAGCTGGCACATCCCACGAGCAGAGTGCATTAACCAGTACTTGGTTAAAACCTCAGCAACCACAGAGAGGCATCTCCAGAGCGCCGTCTGGGAAGGACGGTGTGGGATTGAGTAGGGGGCAGGGGTCACCGGCAGGCCTCCTTTCAGCAAGCCCAGGCTGGACATAGGAAGACCCCCTTCCCCAACAAAAGAATTCTCACGCACACACACACACACACACACACAGTGCCACAGAGAGGCTCCTTGTCCCTGGAGTGTGGTCACATGTAAGTGAGGAAAGTTAGAAAATCACACAACATTTAATTTTAAGAATCAAGAAGACCTACGAGTCTTCTTGTAGTGGGGCTCAGTGGCTCACGTCTGTCATCCCAGCAGCTCAGGAGGCTGAGGCAGGAGGATGGAGAGTTCCAAGCCAGCCTCAGAACTTGCAAGGCTCTAAGCAACTGCGAGATCCTGTCTTTAAATAAAATATATATATTTTTAAAAAGGGCTAGGATGTGGCTCAGTGGTTAAGCACCCCTGGGTTCAATCTTCAGTACAAAACAATAAATTTAATAAAAACAATAAATAAAAACAATATATTTTTCCTTAAAAAAATATAATTCAGTGGGAAAGTGATCCCCCCAATTTTTCCAGACCACTTCTAATGTCTCAACTGGGGTGTCCCTGGCTAACTCAAGAGCCATGGTTCTCAAAGCTGGGCCTAAGGCAGGGCGCATGCTCAGCCCCCACCCAGATCTACAGAGTCGCAGAGCCCGAGGCTGGGGGCCCCGCTCTGCGTCTTAGAGTTGGGGTGATGCTGAGCAGCTCCTTCGGGAATCACTGCACTAAGGGAGCAAGGCCACGCCCCCTGGTCCCGCCCCGCCCTGACATCCTCCGTCACATTTACAGACTCTCTCTCTCTTCATCATTGGCCCCAAGCCGTCTGCAGCCTGAATTCCCACATGAGGTCTTTTGGAGCAAAGTGAGCTGGTCAGACGCCGAAGGCTGCCCTCAGCAGTGGCCTCCGCTGGTCTCCTACCAAAGCCGGGCTTTGTGACACGGCACCACCACCCAGGCCCCAGAATCAAGTAAGCCATCCAGCACGCGCCGCGTCCAGCGTGCCTCCTGCAAAGACTTCACACGGATCGGGGCTCCTGCCTCGGAGCACGGCCCTGTGTCTGTCAGAAGGGACAACAGCTGTGAGTGTCATCCCTGCGTCTTGGTAAACGGGGACACTGAGGCCTGGGAGCGGCAAGGTACCTGGGATCTCAGAACTGGCAAGCAGCCCAGCGGGGACCCGACCGTGCCCAGTCTGCGGCAAATCTGCCTCGTGCTCATGTCCTCCCAACGGGTTCTTGGCCTTCTCACCGAGGCGTTGGGAGGAGCAGGGGATCCACAGCACAAGGAGGCGCAGGCCGGGCCTGGCTGCTGCGAGTCCCGTTAGCACCTCGGGCCTTCGGCCTCGGTTGCCCATCTCTGCGGCAGGGCTGCGCTGTTTTGCCCACTTTTCTCCCCGGGTTGCTACAGGAACATCAAAAGAGACGGAGTGTGTGAAGGTGGCCTGCAAGTCGAAGAGTACCCGTGGAGCCTTAGGGATTATCCTCAGGGAAGGCCCAGGACTAAGATTGGCTGGTCATCTGGGTGAAGGGGACAGACATACAGCTGGTGACCATCATTGCTTCCACAGAACTAAGAAGCAAACAGCGCTGGTTTTCTCTCCTGAAGTCATGGCCACCAGTATCCCTGGCTGCATCCACCAGACTCCGCCCACATCCCCATCATGGGATGGCTCATTTCCCTGGTGTGACTCTGAGGACCAGGGATCATTGTCTTCACTTGCAAACAACAGACCTGGGAGAATCGTGGTCTTCAGCACAGTACCATCCAGGCTCAGCCTCAGCAGGATCCGGCTCCTGATTCTGTTCCCCACAGGTTGGCTTCGCCCTTAGGCCTCTGGCAGTTTAGGCCCACATATCCTCCACTTCAGAGGAGGAGGGGCCCCTTCTCTCACAGCTCAAACGAAGTTCCCAGGGCGGGATCAGCTTGGTTCTGGCTGGTCCACCTTGGGCCGTGGGCCCATCCCTCCACCAAACACCGTAGCAGGAAGGAAAGAGCTGATCAGCCCAGCCTGGGTCACAGGCTCCCCTCACAGGAGCCAAAGGGAGGGGGATGGGCCTGCCTGGAGAAAAATTAGCATTTCGTTTGCTTTCACCTGAAAAAGAAGGTGTAGGGGAGAACAGCAAAAAAGAATTCAAACATCCCGCCCTGGCCTGCCCAAGCCCCTCCCCACGAGCCACGAGGAGATTCAGGCCCACAGGCAGCAGACTCTGGTCCTCCAGCAGCCCCAGGGGGACAGCTCAAGGACAGCGACCGCGAGGGCCCCACCATGCAAAGCGGCCAGATAGGGGCGGATGTGTTTCCTGGCCCCGCTGGAAGGTGGCATCAAGCAGCAAAAACAGAGTCTGGTTTTCCTTCTCGCTCTGTCACTGTAATCCAGAAACAAACACAGCCTCAGATGCCCTCTCTGTATCTCCCCAAAGCCACTATCGGGTCCTTCACGTCCTCCTTGGGATTTCCTGCCTCTTTAACTGGAGTGTGCGTGCGTGCTAGTGCTTGTGCCCGTATGTTTCCTCTTGAAAGGTCATAACTTTTTAGCAACATTTTCCACAATGCAAGACACTAAGGTAGGGGGTTCACAGGATGATTTATTAGTACATGCCTATTTCAGAATGTAATGGGAAACAATTACTGGTATTACGATAATAGCTAGTATTTATCGTGCTTACTATGTCCCAGGCACTATTTAAATGACTTCCTATATGCTAACTTAATCCTCACAACTCTGCAAAAGATACTTTTATTAGTCTCATTTTACAGATGAGGAACAGAGACACAGAGATGTCAGGTAACTTGCTCAAGATCACACAGCTAGTAAGTAGTGGAACCAGGGCTCCCACCCTGGTAGTCAGGCCCCAGGGTCAGGCTCTTACCCGTTACATCAATCCTGTGATTTCACCCATCCCACGGTAGTGATTTCAAGCACCTTTTCCAGTTAAATTAACTGATAGCAAGTCAGATTGTAGGAAATAGGAAATAAAGGAGGAGAAGGTGGTTGGGTGTGTTCAAAGGTGTCTCTATTCTCCGCCAGGCATCCTGCAAACCCTGAAACGTTGCCCAGCGTGTGGTTATTAGGCGGCACTCCACGGAGCCCTAGCTCAGGATGTGGGTCCCCTTGGTGGAACCTGTGACCCCTGAGATGAGGCGTGATTTTGTAGGGATGCCTGCATTTTCCTCCGGTAAGGGCTCTCATCTCACCTCAGGGGGTGTCTGGTTGGGGCTGCTGCTGATCCGGACTATGCCCTGGAGAAATTTAGCAACAGGTGCTTCCGTGAGAGAATGAGGAAGGAAAAGCTGTCAGCTTCTCCCCCTGGGAAGGCGTGGCCCCAGCCCAGATGGGCAGCTCAGCCACCAAAGCGCCCACTGGCCAGACCAGCCCGGCTCCTCCCGAATGCGCCTGCTGGAAGACACCACAGGTCGCCACGGAGGCCTCTTGACCCAGGGCCTGTTAAGAATCCACAAATGCGCACATGATTTTACAAATCATTTACGGGGTCGAGGACTGGGGTCCAGAATATATGAAGAACTCTTGCAACCCAATAATAAAAAGACAACCCAATTTTTCAACGAGGTGAAGGATTTGACTAGACCTCTCTCCAAAGAAGATCTGCAAATGGCCAGCGCACATGAAAAGATGTGGCAGACTTTCAGCCATAAGAGAAATGCACATCCAAACCCCGATGGGACACCACTTCACGCCTCCGCCACTAGGAAGGCCACCATCCAAAAGACCATCACGACATAACCAGAGACTCAGAAACCTCATACACTGCGCTGGAAGCTAAAATGGTAAAACCACTTGGAAAAACAGTTTGGCAGATTCTCGAGGTATCACGTGACCCAGCCATCTCCTTCTAGATAGGACGGATGGAATGTGCAATTGTCAATCATCCACACAATAGAGCATTGTTCCTCAATAAAAAGCAGCGTCTTACAACATAGATGGACGTCTTACAACATAGATGGACTTTGAAAATGTTATACTAGGTGCAAAGACCACAGAAGACCATAGATTATATGAATCCCAAATCTTCAGAATAGGCCAATCTCTAGAAAAACCAAGTAGACTTGTGGTTTTCAGGGAAAGAGGAGAATGAGGAGTGGCCTTTAATGAACTTCGGATTTCTTTCTGGGGGAGATGAAAATAGTCTGAATTTCGTGGTGATTGTGCAGTCCTGTGTAGACACGAAAACCACGGACTCTGTCCATCTTGAAGGGGTGAATTTGGGGCTGTGGATATAGCTCAGTTGGTAGAATGGTTTCTTTGCATGCACAAGGCCCTGGGTTCAATTCCCAGCACTGTCTGAAAGTCAATCAATAAATAAAGGGGTGAATTTTTTGGTACGTGTATTATATCTCAGAGTCATTTAGAAAAAGTCATCAAGAGGACGGTACATTTAGGCGTAGGTAAGCTGATAAATTTTATCTCATGTATATCTTATCACAAGAAAAATGCTTTGAGATGTGTGTGACCTGCCCCCCGCACAAAGCGGGTCGAAATCTCTGAGCAACTCCTTCCAAAGAAGAGTGTGAACAAAAAGGGGGAAGAGGGACTTTGCGTTGAGACGAGACGGAGGCTGGCGTCACTAATCGGAAGTTACGTTAGTACCCTGTGCTCCAAGAGACGAGAAGGGCGTGCCACCTCTGTGACGACCTTCCCCACACACCACAGCCTCTGTCTGAACACCAGACGAGCCCAGAGTCTGGACAGGCTCCAGAGCACCTGCCCCGCACTCCTCCAAACTGTCCAGGTTGTGCAGAACTTGGAAAAAAAAGAGCCTGAAAGACTGTCACAGATTGGAGGGGACCAAAGAGACAGGGCCATTAAAGACCTCAATGTTCTGTGTCCCACGCTGGTGGGACATGGTGAGATTCTAATCGCCTGGAGGATAGTTGCTTCCGTGTAACAAATACCCCGTGGTTCTGAATGCGGGAACTCTACACTCTGCGACTTTCCCGTCCTTCTAAAATCATTCCAAATTAAAAGTTACTTTAATTCCAAATTAAGAGTTAATTTAAACATGACTTTATTAAATTTCTCTACATTTAGTGCATAATTTAATACATATATAAAAAACATGTAATCTAAGTGCATGTGTATACATAATGTATGAACATATAATCTTTTTACTTTTAATAATATGAGGGGTAACCAGGCTCTTTTTGGACTTTGGTGACAGGGCGTTGAACTAATTTTAGCCTCGGTTCATGAAACCTTGCTGTCATGGGTCTGGGGAAGACCTTCACCGCACTTTCTGGATTATCTGATTATTCCCATGAACCCCGTTTCCTCCTCCCCTGTCTATTGTCTAGCTCCATGATTGCAAATGTTCCCACAGAATGTGTGGCTTCGTGTGCACGTGCGTTGCCCTTTCCTAAGAGGCACGGTACCTCCTTGCATTTCCTGCTTTGTCAGCCTAACACCAGGCGTTGGCACCCCAGCCCCACCACCTGGACCACCTGGTCCATTGCTCCCAACTCCACGTTTCTCCATGGGGAATACTCCCAATCCCCCAGGGAACGACCCCAGACTATCTTCGCGTTCCCCCCACCGCCAGAAATTGCGACACAACAGAATCTCCTTTTGCTCTTGCTTCATGACAGACCTTATGGTAATCTCCTCGGGGCACCCACAGACAGGCAGAATGTGCAGCCTTTGGTTTTAAAGACAGGCGTACCAAAGTGGACCAAGCGCCACCATATTGTTTTCAGAATCATCTCACAGCACGGTAGGAAGCTGTCTCCACTGCCCGATCCCCAGGACCACCATATTTTCAGTGTTTAGTTATTGAGAGATCATACTCTGTCCCTGATGTGTGAATTGACAGGGATGAAAATAGAAAATAGAATCCCAAAATTTCCTGGGATGTTGAGGACAGGACCGTTCCCAAGCCTTCTGCACATCGGTGTGCAGGGGGAGATGGTTATTTTCGTTCTTAGAGTATCATTTTCTGGTCCATGTTATTAATATGTTCCTTTTACTAATAAGGTAACAGAGGCTCAGAGAGGTATGGTGACTCCCCTGCACTCACCCAGCCACAGCCACAGTGCTTTATGACTCTACACGGCTGCCAGCCATCCCCCTCTGCCCGCCCATCTTAATTAAAACATAAACCACACTGGCAACTGCATTAGTAGCTCGTCTTTTCCTGCATCCAATGACAGCATTCTTTCTGCCCTAAAGGAGTAGCCTGTGGGATCCTACAGGGCTCAGAAAGTTGCTCTGAGGTCCCTGATACACACAGGTGCTTCTAACCTGTGACCCAACTTATAATGCTAAGAAGCAAACCCCAGGAAAAAGGTTGCCGGTCAAATAACAGGGGCGGGAAGAGCGTCCATGCCAGCCCCTGATCCACCACGTGCCAATCAATAGTGCTTTATTAGGAGGCCTAATCAATGTGCAGCAGACAGACCCAGCCAAGTATGCTTATCAGCTGTGAGAGAGGTGCAGGAAGTCAGCTCTTCCTCTTGGTTGTTTTCCTGCCCCATGGAAGAAGTAAGTTCCCATTTTTTATCTCTGGGTTCCCACCACGCCACGTCAGGAGGGAGGGAGTTCTGACAAAGAGCAGGTTCAAACTATCTCACTGCCCTGTGGCCCAGGGTCAGGCAGACGACCCGGAAGTCCAAACTTGCAACTGGATGCAAACTATCTGGAGCAAAATCCAGGGGGTTCTTGGCAAAGAGGAAAAACCAATTGCTTTCCCCATCGTGCCCCCTACAGACTGGAGAAATGAGCTTCCCACGGGCCTCCTGAGTCTCCTGGGCAGACAGTGGTAGGGCCTGGGAGAACCAACCTGCTGGGACAGTTGGAAATATCAATTTCATAGCAAAGAGGCAGTCCCCACCGGGCAGTGTCCTAACATTTAACTGAGGCTGATTGTGCCTTGGGAAAGAGTGGATTTATCAGCCACATCTATCTCCGCCCGACTTTCTCCTTCCAGAGAGATGAATTACTGAGCCAGATAAGGATCCAGCTTCGGGGGTGATCAAATGAACAGTGGCAGTCTCGAGACAGGAATGGTTTGTGAAACCAGCTCCTGCCCACTTGAGTGAACCAACCGAGAGGGGACTTCTTGCCAAGAATGTCCTGGCCACATGGGTTCTTGGCCTTTCCCTCCTCCCCTTGGTGCATTACACTGGGTGAAGGGAATTTGCTTTTAAAGTATCTTTTTGCAGTCTTGTCTAATAAATCACTTGGCGATTTCTGGTGCTTGGTTTGGTCGGCGGTGTTGATCCAGGGTGAAGGGACAGACAGGGATCAGGGCTGGATTTTTCCTGGGCAGCCTGGGATTGGTGGGAGAACTGGAAATGGACTGAAACAAGATGGCGGCCCCAGGCCAGGGAGCTCCTTGACCTTGGCTGGGATTTCATGGCAGGTGTCAGGAGCAGTCACACGGCTTCTCTGACTCTGATTCAGAGCCGGGCTTCGGAAGTTGGGCATTACGCTTTGGAAATGGTGAAGAGTGTGGAGCCCGGGGTTCCTTCCCTCAAGAGATGCGGAAATCAGGGCCTTCGGAGAACCCGCCCCACCGCTGGGAGACAGGCAGGTTTCCCGTGTCTCACAGAAGGACTCGCCTGCAGCTCGGGGGTCAGAGCTCTCTCCAGGGCTGGCATTTCCTCTGACTTCCCTCCGAGGCCCCACCTTAATAGAAGTGTCAGCTCCTGTCCATCAGGACTATATGCTGTTTGTCCTAAACGCTCTGTTTCTTTCATTGGACCGTCTACTCACTCTTAATTCAACCTAGTCCCGTGTGGGGACATTCCCCTTCTTCCTAGCCGTGTGTCCCCTGCAGATGAGTGGCCGGTTGGACATCGGATCCCATCTCCTCGCCCCACCCCGCCCCAGTCACCACTTAACCAAACTACACACATATATATTTAGCTCTTTTAATCTTTTCTCTCATAAGGTTCTAATTTTACATTTTCCAGCGTATTTTGGATTTGGCAGAACAGCCTTCATCTGTGAAGAGTAGAACTTAATTATCAAAAGCTGAGGCGGAGCGGGCCATCCATCACCGGTGACACAGCTTGCCGGTATTCATTTGAAAAACATTTTTTTTTCCCCCCCGTGACTCTTGGAAGATGGGAGGAAAGAGCTGTCAGAACAAGAAGAGGAAAAAGAAAGAAAGAAAAAGAGAAAAAAGGAGAAATCCACTCTGACATTCATGGCTCCACAACGCGACCACGTAACCTCTATCGCCATCTCACCACTTGGGGGCTGGGGACGTTCACGTGATCTCTCTCTTTCTCACCTTTCTCTTCTTCTTTTCTGGAAATTTTGTTTGAACCTGGATCTAAAATGTCTCCCAGCCCAAGAGTCGGTCACGTAAAACGCCTCCCACGGTAAACACGGTCTTTTTGACAAGACGGGCTGTGATTAAGGTCCCTGCTGAGGAGCCACCCTACTGTCCTGAGCCACTGTTTTCCTTAAGAGCCAGGGTTTTTTAACAGCCAGATAAATGCTCGCCCAGGCCCAGCCCAGTGGCACAGTGACACCTAGTGGTCATGTGCGGACATGGACCCCTGGTGGGGCCACAGGAGGCTTGGCGGCCAAAGGCCTGCTCAGGAGGGCCTGCCAGGGCAGGCCTGGCATTCGATTCTCATCTCCAGCCTGGGGAGATTTGCCCTGTGAGGCACAGGAGGGGACCCGCAGGGGGCAGAAGACCTGTCTTGGGGATCTTAAATGAGACACTGCAGGTCAAAGTGCCACCACAGGCCCTCGCCGACCACCAGGCAGTTCTGAAACCCACCACAGAACTTCTCTAGGTCTCCCACCAACACTGGTGATAGATTCGGTTAGACACCCAAAGACTTCCAAAGTCCTCTGCAGAGTTTCCTCTTGGTGCAGGAAGTGTGTATGCCCTGTCCACTCATCAGGTCACAGCCCGGGAGACTGTCCCGTGGAAGGCAGAGCCTGCAGCTCCTCACCCACAGCTGGTCAGTCCCCACTGTGGATGGACTTTGAAGGCTACAGGATGGGGTGACTGAACGTCTGCACCAGCAGTTGCAGCTACAGCTAATATGTTCCGGAAACATCTATTTGGCATCTCTCTCCTGAATTATTCCAGGTTCCTCAAAACACACAAATTTAAATCACTTTATCCAAATTGATTTTCTTCTTTTTTAGTCTGTTGTACTTAGTAAGTATAACCAAAAGGACATTTCCCTCTGGCAAGCTGAGGCCGGAAGGGACGTCTCCTTGACTGACCAGTGAGTCTCCAGGCTGAGCTGATGGAGCCCCAAGTGCCAGGTGCAGGAAGGGAGATCTTATTGGCTCATTTCCAATAAGTGTGACTCAGTGAAACACCAACTCCAAAAAGCTGAGCTGGGGCTCACCAGCCTTCAGAGGACACAGTGATCAATGACCACCACACTCCCCAGGCAGACACTGCCGTCCCCAGGGCCTGGGCCAGCGTCCTTGCCTGCCTCAGCCCTGATGAGCACCTTGCACAGGACACATCACCTGGTTTTTAAGGGGCACCTCTCAGATCAGAAGGCAAAAGAACAGAAGAGGAGCTGCTGAAAGTAAATGACCACAATATCCAACTTTTATTGAGCATTTACTTTCTTCCAGCTACTATTTAAATACTGGATATTCATTAACTCATTTCATTTTCACAATGACCTTACCAAGTGGTGATAGGCTTCCCAATGACGTACAGATTAGGAAACTGAGGAGGTTAATTCTTTGTCCCTACTTTCTAGGGAGCAGAGTTGTATTTCTCCCTGGGCAGGTCCCTCGAGCCACCTGTATGGTGGCCTGTTGCAAAGCCCTGAGGAATCATCGGAGGCAAGACACCTCTTAGTGGCAGACAGTCTGCAGCTCCTCACCCCATCGTGGGTCACTTCTCCACTTCCATCCACATCTGCAGACTGGAGAGGACACGATGGGAAAGATCCCTTCTCAAGCTGGGGAGACCAGGAGCCAGGGTGTGAACGCTGAGGGACACAGTCACGCAGGACCGCGGGGAGGCACCCAGGCCCCGCGCGGAGGAGTCTCAGGACGGCGCGCTTCACCCTGCGCCTCCGCCACCGGGAGCTCGCCGGCGGCCACCACCGGGGGTACCCGCACCCTGACAGCAAACCCCACGACCCCGGCTCCCCGCTCCTGAATGTCGGCATTTGGTGCTCAGAAAGTCAAGTCCACTGGGCTTCCCTTCCTCTGGGCCTCGTGGTCACCACCCATGAAAAGCAGTTACCGGGCGAACCGATAACTTCCTGGGCCCCAGGCGGACCCGACACTGGAAGACGAGACGGTGTCATGGTTCAGCAGTGTGTGCGTGGGGGTTCCCCTGGGGGTCTTTTCACAGGGATCTGGAGGCGTCCGGATGCAGGGGCGTCAAGATTCCCTCCTCGCCCCCTGCTCTCCCAGGGCCGCACTCCACCTTCCTCACCTCCGAATCTGCTCCGACTCTCTCCACCATAATGGCCTTGCCCTCATGGCGGGTGGCTGCCCGCTGCGTCTGCTCAAAGCCCAATTCAGATCTTACCCCTGCTCCGAAGCTTCCAGTGCTCCTCCGTGCTTCACAGCACCAAGTCCTAGCTCCTGGAACTAAGTTCAACTTTTCACTTTTTTCCAGCACCTTCCAAGTTCCTTGTGCTCCAGCCAAAGTTAACACAAACTGTCCTGCCTTGGAGCTTTGCTTGTGCTCTCCCCTCCACCCGCAGAGCTGCTGCATTGCACAACTGCGGCAGGTTTATTTTCGTCAGAGGCAATGTGACTAGTAAATATTGGAGTGGATCAGTGTACAACCTGCACAACTGTACTTGGCCCCCTGGCTATCTGAAGCATGTAGCCCACTACCTACTCTTTTGAAGCGGAATTTCTCAACAGCAGATCTACTGACATGTTAGGTCAGATCCTTCTTGGTGGTGGGGACCCACTGCTCCTCCATGAGAGAATCTCAACAAACTTTTACCACGTGACTGAGGGCAGTGGAGACAACAGCCTGCTGGGCACCCCTCCAGGTGGAAAGTGAGTTTGAAACATGCCTGGTGACGGCAGGGGTGCGGGGCGCCGGAAAGCTCGGACGGTGGCTTGGTTCGATGCAGTGGAAACCTAATATTCTTACCCGAACCCCTGATTTATGTGGACCCACCCCGCTCCTTGCTAAAGCAGAGTTTGCCTTAGCGAATGCGTCCAGGTTGCGTCCATTAGCCTAGGATCCGTCAGAAACCCCAGAGTCGGGGCGAAATCACACCATAAAACACTGTCAGGGCGGACGGCAGGTCTGGGTTGAAAGCCGAGCACCTTCTGAAGCGGAGCCCGCGAAGGGCGGAGGCAGCTGGCTTTCATTTGGGGAGGTCGCCCCCGACTCTGCCGGCTGTGATGTAAATGAAGAACAGAGGCCGACAATTTAACTGTCATCGCAAGGAGGCTGCGGCCGGCCGGGCTGCCTCCGCCCTGGCCGGCCTGGGAGAGGGAGCCGCGGCCCGGAGATGAAAGGGCCGCAGCCCCGGGAGCCCGCAGGGTGCTGGTGGGCAGCTGGCGCCCCACCTCGCCCTCGCGGGCTCTGGGGTGCAGACCCCCAGCAAGCCGCGCTCCCCGCTGCGGCCCCGGCCTTGGGATGGCGCCCAGGGCTCTCCCCAGCCTGGCTAGCTCCTCCCTGTCCCTCCGCCAGTCTGTGTCCGTTCCTCACCGTGTCTCCCTCCATCCCCAGCCTCTCTGTCTCTGGGTCTCCCATCTCTGTCTGTCTCTCAGCGTTTTCCTCTTTCTGTCTCTTTCCACCTCTTCTGTCCCCCTGACCCTGTCTCTGTCTCTGTCTGTCTCCTGTCTGTATCTCTGTCCCTCCTCCTTGGTCTCCGGCCTTGGCCTCTCTCCCTCTCTGCCCTTCCCTCTCCCTCCCGCTGCTGTCTCTGTCCCGCCTCCTTCTCTCTCCTAAGAGGAACTGGACATGGACTGTTTCCCCGATGACCCCCAGAGGTCCCTTGAGACCCAGCAGCAGCATAGCGGGATCAATGCCCCAGGTCCAGATCCTCACCGAGGCACCGCGGCCCTGGCTGAGGGCCCTCCCTCCTGACCCGCCCAGTGTGGGCAGGGCCCATTCCCACGCCCCCCACGGTACCGCCCAGGGCTCTCCCGAGCCCCGCACCCCCAGCTCCTTCTGGACCCCTGCCCCAGGGATCCATGTGATCAGAACCAGCCCCCGCACAGAGCCGGTGAGCCATCCCGACCTGGAGAGGGAAGGCTCAGCCCCCTCCAGAAGTTGCCCAGTTGTGTCCATTACAGATCAGTGGCCGTGGCTACTGTGGGGATGTGACACAGAGCTGGTTGAGTCACCTAAGTGTCTCTTGTGACTCCCCATTCTTCAAGTCTAAAACCTGAGGCTCAGAGAGAACAACTTCCACCGTCACCCAGATAGCAAAACACCTCGCTGGGATGCAACCCCAGGACTGTCCAACTCCACACCCCAAGAGGGTCCCTTCTTCCTCCCATTTCAGTAAAGGACTCTAATCTCTTCAACTTATTAAGCACATACTACAGGCCAGTCTCGGAGCTGGGGCCTTCCTATTCATCATTTTCTTTCAAATTCATATCCCAAAAATTAGCTACTATGCCTGTCACCTCCCATGGAGAAGACAGAGAAAATAAAGACCAGAGAGGTTGATTCACCTGCCCAAGTCACACAGTCAGTTGAGCAGTAGAGCTGAGACCATGGGCTGCAACCAAATTAATAGATTCCAACTGGCATAGCTAGATTTATATTCTCACCTCTGCCGAGGTCCCCACCACTGCAAGTAATCCTGAAAATTCGTCATGAAGCTTTCAAAACAATTTATGCAAACAAACCTCAAGTAGGGCTATTTGTATTGGCAGCCCATTTCACTTAACCACCCACAACAAGTAACAGATGACCAAGCACTGGAATCGCCAGCAAAAAAAGCAGGAGGGGCGACCGCATGGGGCCACCCTCCTTCCCTGCACCAGCGGGCCGTGGGACGGTCACAGGCTGGCTCTTGTTTGTGCCTTCGATTCCACTGTTATTTTATGTGCTTGTGCAACCCACCTGGCGTTTCATGAGACACATTTGCTCAAAGACCATTTGCCAACCATCCTTGGTTCCCGGGAGCCTGGCTCTGGACAGGAGCCTTCTGGAAAGGGGCACAGCAGGAAGTCGCCTGCGCCTGCAGGTGTGGAGCAGGGGTTGGGGAAGGTCAGGACCCTTGGAGGCACAGAGAGACCTGCCTCTGCCTCTCAACTTTGCCCCTCCTGGCAGTTGCCCCTCTCTCTGGGGACCAGTTGTCCAGATGGCAAATCCTGGGTTCAAATCTGTCCTTTGCCAGCTGCGTGGACAAGAGACAAGTCATCAGACCTCTCGAAGCCTCGGGGAGTTCATGACCAAGGCCACCAACACCTGGCCAGCGAGGAGGTTAGTGTGACAGTTAGGTGACACACGGAGCCGAATGAGTTTTCAGTGGTGAAATGCTTTCTGAGCCTGGTCTTCATGTGGCCGTCTCCACCGCAGCCAGCTCATCAATAAATGTCGCTGAACAGGCATTATTTTCAAGATGCCCTGAGAGAGGTCTGGAAAAAATTCAGAGAGAAATAAGTCATCTTCTCTCTCCTAGAGGGACCGTCTCTAGGACGGTGGTGGATGTCATTTCCCATCCCAGGGGCTCTCACGACACACTGTGGATGCTGAATGTGGTCCCCAGAAGTTCATGTGTTGGAGACTTACTCTCCTAATTCATGTGTCAGTGGTGTTTGGAGGCAGAATTTTGGAAGGTGATCAGGATTAGATGAGGTGAGGGTTGTGGGGGTCCAAGAAGGGAGACCCGAGCTAGCGTGCTTTCTCGGTCTCCATGTGGTGCCCTCCGCCATGTTAGGATGCGGCAGGAGGACCCTCCCCAGAGGGCTGAGTAGATGCTGAGCGTGGGCTCTGGCACTTCCCGTCCACAGAACCTTGCGGGGAATAAGCCTCCGTGAAGCACCCAGGCTGTGGTGGCCCGCTGCGGCCATGGGAAATGAACTGAGGCCGTCTGTCTTCCAACCGAAAGGCAAGGTCTTGGGTTCCCCTCCTTGAAACTGGAACTTAAGGTCGCACTGCTGGAATGTCACACACGAGATCAGTTCTTAAGGGACAATAGACTTTCCACCTGTTCTCTTGGTGCATTTGCCTTGGGGCCCTGAACTGCCTTGCAGGACGTCTGAGGTTGCCATGACGGGAGGGAGCCCAGTGCACGTGCGGGGTCCAGTCGACTTTCGGTATCGAATCAGACATCCCCGGTGGTCCCACCCCTGCCATCAAGTCGCCCTCATCCTGGGGGTCTTCCCAGAAGAGACCCCAGGACCATAGCACAGCAACTAGCCATCTCTGTGCTGCCCTTCCCAGATCCTTCACCTGAGTCCCATTAACATAATGAAGTGATGGCTTTATGCACTGACTCGGGGGGTTGTCATTTGTGTGCAGCCATAGATGACGGGGATGAGAACCAATGAGACGTACACACGGGAAAAGTTCATTTAGATACATATTGATATTTATCAGAGACAGTAATCAAGCAGGAGCTGCTAGGACGCTAGAGGCGCGAGTCAGAGGTCAGGAAAGGCTTTTTGTGACGATAAGGCAAAAACAGAGCCGTGGTTATATGGGAGGTCTCTGAATCGGGGGGCACAGGGCAAAGGCAGTTTGCTTATTAATAAATGAACTCATAACCCCCATGGCCACAATGCTTACGATAATTACAGGGATAGCTCATGACGGGGATGGTCCTTTGAAATACTTGCTGCTTACTGATCTTCCCTGATGCTTCCCGCTCCCCCTGATGCCACCTGAGCCCCTGGGCCGCCCCACCGCTGGGCATCCTTGTCTCCAGGGAAGGATGTGAAAGAAAAAATACAAAATGTATTTGTGAGCCCAGGGCCTGGGCCCCTGGATGGCCTCAGAAGGGACATGATCGGCCAGAGCCATATCTACTGCTCCCTGGGATTAGACAAGCGCCTGGGGCGGGGAGGGGATCAGAGGAAACCCAGAGGCACACGCAGACCCCGCGGGCCGGGGAAGGGCTTCACCTCGGGCCTAGCCTCCCCAGGCAGGTGAGTGAGGAATTCCAGAGCTGATGGTACCAGCGTCTCCAGAGAGGAGCGAGCCCCCCAGCATGGGGGGAGAGCCACGTCAGAGGTGCACACTGCCCCCAGGGCCTCCCGGAGCCAGCGGAGGACAGTGGGTCCTTCTGCTTCTGTGCAGAGCTGCCCGCAGCCCGGAGAGAAGAGGCAGGTGTGGAGTGTCCTCTGAGCAACCCGGTGTGGCCCATGGGGTTGACCCGTGAGGAGACTTTGCTCAGGCAGGAGGGACATCACAGCAGTGTCCCCGTGGCCAAGTGATCGACTGGGGATGAGGATGACTCAGCAGATGCGGGCAAGCTGCAGGGATGGCCCTCGTCCCCGGAGCACCCCGCTGGAGCAAAGGCATTCCCCGGGGAAGCAGCAGCGAGCTGGCTGGTGTCTAACTCTTGGCTTGGAACCGAGATGAGCTGTTGAGCAAAGCAAGGAGGCCGTGATATGGGTGGCCCTTGGTGACGGTGCACTTGGCTCTGCACCAGCACTTACGGAGCCTTCACCTAATGAGGGCGCCTTGCCGAGCTCTCGGTATTTTCACCTTTGTCCCTGACAGCAGCCCTAGGAAGCGGGTCTAGCCCCATTTTTCAGAAGTGGAAAATGAGGCCCAGAGATGTTAAGTAACTATCCCAAGTCACCCAGTCTCCAGCGGGGATTCAAACCCAGGACAGCCTGACGCCGGAGAGCCTGCTGTCAACACCTGCCCCCCCGGCCTGCTCCCAGTGCCCATTGTCCCCACTGGGAAACCCACGTCCTGAGGCAGGACAACCTGGGAGGACGTGTGCCTATCGTGGTGGAAATTTTACTCACTCTGTGGAGGCTGCAGGCAGCTGAGGATCATGGCCCACAGAGTCCTCGTTAGGGATCCGGGCTGCTGAGGCTTTTCTGGAGCATCACCAGCCATGGCAGGGGAAGGAGGCTGGGGCAATTGCACATCCTATCTTCAGGGTTCTGCCCAGAAGTGATGCATTCCCCTCACGTACTGTGAGTCGAAATAAACCTTTTGTCTGTTAAAGTGGACTTGCTCAGGCATGTTGTTGGAGCACCAGAACGCTGACTGACAATGGCAGTTTTAGTTTTGTTGATTGCTTTGATTCCACCTGTGCTCAGGGATTATGAGCCAGGGAAACTGCTGATGTAATATGGCTGAGGCCAGGAGCGTCTCCCTGGCAGAGGCCTCACATGGTCCCATCACCCTTGACAACCAGAGTCCAGCAGGTCAGGAAGGAGGGGACTGGGAAAGAAGTGGGAACTCAGTGCCAAGATGCCAGCTTCTCCTGGGGATTTCAGTTGACTCTTTAACACTGATAGTAATCCACTGGGAAATGTTAACTAACCCTTATTAGGATTATACTAGGTTCTGAAATTCAGGAAGAAACAACACATCTGATACATCTGAGTAATAATGAATCCTAAATATCTGGTTTTTCATATAAAGGACTCACCACCTTATCATTCATGCAGCCGTCCATTCATCCATCCATCCATTCATTCACATATTCATCCATTCATCCATTCATAAATGCATTCATCCACCCATCCATGCATCCATCCATCCATCCATTCATAAATCCATACATCCATACATCCACCTATTCACTCATTCATAAATCTATCCATCCATCCATCCATCCATCCATCCATTCATTCATCCACAAATCCATCTATCCATCCATCCATCCATCCAGTCATAAATTCATCCATCCATCCATCCATCCATAAATCCATCCATCCATTTATCCATCCATCCATTCATCCATTTATAAATCCATCCATTCATCCACCTATTCATTCATTCACAAATCCATCTATCCATACATCAATCCATACACCTCTTCATCCATTCATCTACTTATTGAACAGTAAGCAAATGTGGATCTGGTTCCTATCTCATGGGAATTACATTTTAATGGCAATTGCAAAATAGACAGATATTCATTATATACTTGTACACATAGGCAATAACAAACTGATATATAAATAAGGTACATATTGATAGGAGAGCAGTAAGAAGGAGGCCTGATCTAGTGTGGAACACATTACTAGTGCTCACCCTACCCTCTTCTCCTTCCTGCCTGGGCCTTCAGGAAACTAATTCCCTAGCCCTTTGGAGTCATGTGATTGGTTTTAACCAATGAAAGGTGAGTATGTATAAGCCATTCAAACATCTCTTCATGATTCTGCAGTCTCTTGTTCCTCTTGACACAGGTGTGTTGAGAAGGTAGCAATGTGAGATGGAAATAACCTGCATTTACTGTGCACAGAAGCCAGACCCCAGAGACTGCCTTAATCTGCACCTAGTGGGCATGAGTGAAAAGTGAACTTTAGCTGAGATGGGCCATGGAGCGCTTGAGGTTGTTACTGCAGCACAACCGAGCCCAGCCTGACTCCTTTAGGGCGGGGCAGGGCAGGGGGTCAACGGCTTCCCGAGGCAGTGGCAACTCAGCAGAAATCTACAAGATGATCAGAAGAGTACAAGGAAAGGCAGGTCAGCTGCCGCTCCTCTCTGCTGGGCTTCTGAGACCCGTCCAGGTCTCTGCATCTGAAGAGAGGAGCCCTGGAGTCCTGGTTTCCAAAAGCTGGCAAAAATGAGCCCATGCATGCACAGGAGTTGGGAGCCAGTGAGATGCGATCTGACCACAGGAAGGCCTATAATAGCTGACGTTTTCATGTTAAAACAGGCTGGACTGGCTCAGAGCCAGCGAGGGCAAGGTTGGAAAGCCATGGTGCCAGGTTTTAAAGTCAAATCCAGCGCTGGCCAGCCCTGTGATCCTGGACGAGCTCCCTCACCTCTGTCCTCGGCACCCTCATCTGCCAGGTGGGTAATGACAGCTGCCACTGTTTACACGTCTGGGGATAGACTGAAGCTGCCCGGAGAGCCAAAGGTCTGGGGAGAACAAGGTACCCAGAAAGCGGGTCTGGCCACCATGGGTGCCCCCTGCTCTGAGGCCCACGAAGCCCACTGAGGTCCTGAGTCAGCCTCTGTTTAGATTAGCACTTCCCTCTCTTGGGAAAGATGAAGGAGGCAGACAGAAGAATAATTGCTCCCAACTGGAAAAAATAAAAATAAAATTAATAAAAGACCTTTATCGTAGAATAACAGATTAAAATAGACCTTAAATTTCAGCCACTAGAATCTTCCCTCTGAAAGTGTTACTTTATTCTAAAATAGCCCTGTCATCCTTCCTCTGCTTCCCTCCAAACAACGGCGGGAACTTCACCATGGGTCAGCCCTCTTCCACCTGAGCAAGACTTTGGAAGAGGAAAGGCCGTCAGCGTGTATCTACCCTTGGGCTTTGCTTGGTCCCTTGGGCCCCATGGATGGAGCGTGTTCTCTTAGCCGTCGTCCCTCAGTAAGAGGAAGGGCAGCCAGGGGCTAGAGCTGCAGGGCAGCCCAGGAGAGGGGCCCGGATGCAGGTCTCTGTCATGGGAAGCACAGGTGTGTTGAAAGAGAACAGTGACCTCCCGCTTTCTGTTTTAGAAAGATCTCTCCAGAAGCCACCAAGACGTCGCTCAGTAGGTGAGTGGATAACAAAACTGTGAGACATACGAACAACGGAACATTACTCAGCGCTGAAAGAAATGAGCTGTCAAGTTATGAAAAGACAGTGAGCAGCCCTAAATGCACTTTATGGGGTGAAAAGAGCAAATCTGAAAAGGCTACAGGTCATATGATCCCAGCTGCTTGACATTCAGGGAAAGCAAAACTCCAGAGGCCATGGAGAGAGCCTGGGGGGCAGCGGGAGGGAGTGGAGGAAAGAACAGGGAGAGGTCAGAGGATCTGCAGGACGCTGTGGTGATGGACACCTGTCCTTATGCATCTGCCCAAACCCATAGAGTGGACGGCACCAGGAGCGAGCCTTGCGTGCTCTATGCACTTCGGGTGACAAAATATCACTGATGGTAGTAAACATCCCTCTCCGATGGCTCTACATTCCTCACAATCCTGCCCTGATCTCTTTTGGCAGTTGTGGAGTGGCCTGCAAGGGGGAGGTGACAGCAGGGACCAGGTGCTCAATTACTGTCCGTGAACTACTGCTGAGCTCTGGGAAAGCCTTTCCTGTAGCACCCTCCGGTCCCGAGAAGGCTCTCCTTGGTGGGCTCCCGATGCTGCGATCCACTGCGCCACCATTATCTGCTTGCTGTCTGAATGCCCTTGAAGCAGAAGTCCCTGGCCGCGGTTCCCAGGCCTGCCCGGCACAGCTAGTGCTCACGGCCGCCCCGGGGCCCGGAGGAGCATCCCGTGCCAGCTGCCCGGCACTGGTTGTTCTGGGGTCGTCGGTGTAATTGACATCAGCATCGTGAGAACGGGCTTTGATTGCAGCTGGCAGGATGTAAGTTAGATGATAAGCAACCTTTCCCAACACCGAGGACTAGGTTGACCTCTCAAACACAACCTGTCCAAAGAGTGAAGGTGACAATACGATTTATCATCTAACTTGAGACACTTGTTGGGGACAAAGGCCAAATCAAGTGTGACACTAAGACAACAGGTATAGACTGGGACTGTCCTGGGCAAAGCAGGATGATGATCACCCTACTAAAAATGCACCCATTATTTGGGGCTGTTTAAACCGGTTTGTTGGTTTGAAGTGATTCTGTTAGTGGCTCACCAAGCCCCTGCCACTGATGCTGTCCCCACCCAGCACGTGGCAAGCTCTGTTCATGAGCGTGGCTGCTTTCCTAGTGGCTCCCCTTCCTGCCTCAATGGTACCCTTTGGGGACCTCTATTTCCGCTCTTAGACAATCACAACAGGTTTAACTAAACAGTCGTGTTCACTGTTGTGATATAAATTTTATGTGTCACCATTGTTGGGCCACAGGGGTATCCAGATAGTTTGTCGAATGGTATTTTGAGGGTGCTCATGAGAGTGTTTCTGTAGGAGATTAAGTCCCGAATCAGCAGATTGCGTTGAGAAGATTCCCTTGACGTGGGTGGGTCTCGTCCCATCAGTTGAAGACATGAATAGAATAAAATGACTGACTCTCCTTGGGCGTAAGACACAGCTCCTCCTGCCCAGATGCTTTGGAGCTGGGACATCAACTTTTATCTACCTTTGAACTCAAACTAAATCATGGGCTCTTCCTGGGTCTCTGGCCTGCTGGCTTTTAGGCTCGAACAATACCATTGGCCCTCCTACGCTCTCTAGCTTGCTGGCTGGGGCTGCAGGTCTTGAGACTTGTCAACCTCTACAATTGTGTCTATGTGCCAATTCCTTACTCTGTGTGTGTGTGTGTGTGTTCTCCATTGTCACTAGAGAACATCACAAGTCCCAAATGGCTGTGGAGACACCTCCCTACCAAGTGCCCTAGTACAACACAGGTTGTCCGGTCTCTGCTTTCTGCCTTCCTGACCTCTTGACTGACTGGAAACCGCCACATCTGTGTACCCAGCACCCACCTGGCACTTAGCAGTCAATATTTGTTGAAGGTGATACCAGATTCAGAGGTTTTGACACCCTAAGCCTCGACAAGATCATGGAGCCCCCAATTCCTGGGAATCAAAGCAAGAATAGTAGTAAAGTACCAACTGTGCCTACCCTGAGCCCACGCCCAGGCCGGGTCTGTCACCAGGTGGTCCCACCCCGGTGAAATGAATGAAGGCAAGGATGAATGAATGAGCTGCAAACATCATCTCAGCTGAGGAAGAGAAACTGACCTGGAAATTACACCTTATGATTCTTTCAGTCCCTTAATCCCAGCATTAGTTTCTTTCTAGTGGGGACTTTTTTTTTTTTTTTTTTCTTTCCTGGTACTGGTTACTTGAAACTTAACCTTTAATTCCTGCCGTGAAGCAATTTAAACTAATTAGCTTCTGGAGAGGCCTCCTTCCCGCTCGCCATCTGATCCTGAAACCCTAGCTGAGCGAGTGGCTGAGCCTCGTCCAGGGCTCCGGACGGATTTCTCGGTGGCGGCCAGCTTCCCCCGGGGTGTGCCCAGCGAGCCACGTGGCTCTGCGAGACGGGACACCAGGGGGCCTCCCTTCTCCCGGCCCGGCTCAGGCCTCTGGCCCTGCCTCGCTGGTGTTCCAGCCCAGCTTCTTCTCTCCAGAAGAGCCACACGGTGTCAGTTCTCTTGAAAATGATCGGGCATCGGCCTGGCGGGACCAGAGATGGGACCGAGATCGCTCCGCCACCACGCCAGGCGCCCGGCTCATTGGGGGCCTCGCCCCTCTGGGGCAACCTATGGACTTTCCTCTGAGGAACCAGGGCTGCGGTTGGCACTTGCATTGATTTTTGTCCTTCGGTGGCGTTCATAATCAGAGGAGACAGGAACTGCTAAGTCACGCGGCCGTTCTTGTTTTTTTTTTTTTTAAGATGGAACAAAATAGCAGCCCCGATATGCATCTGCTGCATCAGCCCAGAGAGAAGCAGAAGAGGGGTTTCGCTCAGTCCCGCTGGGGTGTAGAGCGTCCAGGAGGATTTCCCAGGTGACTCTGATTCTTACAGCGTGAGCCCTTTCCCAGGGTGTCTGAGCATTTCCGTGGCCTTGTGGCCTCAGCCCCCTGAGTGGCGGTGGTTGGAGCCCCTCCCACAAATTGCCCTGGCTCAGATCCCAGCAGGGGCTGGCTGCGCCATCTTCTGCAACTCCCTTACCTTCTCCAAGCCTCCGTTTCCCACTCTGTGAAATGGGCATGGCAAGACACGGCCACCTAAACCGGTGGCTGTAGTGAAGTTCAAACCCCTGAGTCCAGCAAAGTAGTTAACAGGGCCTGGTGCCTGGCAGGCTCCCTGAGCTCCTAGTCTCCCCTTTATACTTCAGGAAACGGACCGCTGCACCCAGAGGACAGGCCATCCCCAAGGTCACCCACCAGGAGGAGAAGGAGCCCCGATTCCACCCCAGCTTGTCCCACGGCAGTGTCCCACTCACAGCTGCCCCTGCCTGGTGGCATGAAAGACCCCGAGGGAGCTGGCCATGGGTAATTCAAGGCCCGCTGGACCAAAAGGGAACAGATCTACCATGTCACAGCATGAGGCCCTCTGACTGGACATTTTCTACGTGACTATTTCCTGACACCTAATATTCTTCAAAGAGTTTGTCCCCTGATTTTAAAAATGACTCTCCGGGTGTTTTCATTTGCTTTCACGCTGGGCTTTGAGCCTCTCACTTCCACTCGTTGTCCCTTTCTCCATATTAAGTTCCTTACCCTGCCGTCCAATGCTCTCCGGTCCCCGTTCTCCGGCAGTCATACCCCTGAGGGTTGGAGGACACTCACTGGCACAACCTCCACTCGTGTCTGAGGAAACCGAGGCCCAGGAGGCCGGGGCATCTCCAAGGTCGCCCACCTTGTAAACAGAGGTGGAGGCTAGAGCCCAGGGTGAAGGTCAGCGCCACGTGAACGCTCAGTGCCGAGACACTGAGCATTTCATCCAAAGGTCCCCGTGATGGAGGCCCTGCGGAGCCTGAGGCCACCAAACATGACCAAGGGAGACAGCCAGCTTTCCTTTCAATCACAGTGATGCTGGGTGGCCAGCACCCCTGCTTGGCTTGGCAGAGACATCGCTGGGGATTGGCCGGTGCTGCTGAGTGCGCCTGGGAATCCCTCCTTCAAGGTGCTGGTCTCTTTCCTGCTCCTCCTGGGTTCATTCAGGAAAGGCCAGAGGCCCTCCGGCTCCCTGGGGAAGCTTGACATGGCACAGTCCAACACTGGTAAATGCAGGCATTTGAGACTTGGTTGTAAACACTCTTGGTCCATCCCACCGACTTCAGCAAGCCACATCCCGAGGTCAAGGTCAAGGTCAAGGTCAAGGGCTCGTTCATTACCCCTGTGGTAGGAGAAGCTAAGAAGTCACATGACAAAGGATATGGGTACAGAGAGGGGCAGAGAATTGGGCCAACAACTCAATCTATACAATGGGCAAGAGAAGACAGTGAGGGAGTCAAGGGCTTGGATTCCAAGGTCGAACATGAGTCCAAGCCTTGGTCCTGCCATTTATGAGCTATGCACGTTGAGTTACCCACTGGGCAGGAAAGGCTCTCAGCCTCTGCAGGACATGGTCCTGACTCAAGGAACCCGGAATGGTATATCAAAATCAAGTCCACCTATGTGGGTCAAAGAATGAGAAACCCAGACGACTCCCACCCAGGGTCAAGGCCAAACTCTGCACCCCTTGTCGAGGTCCGAGGCTTCCCCACAGGACCTCCCCGCAGCCGCTGGCTCTCAAACACTCTAGTCCCAACACAATTCCCCCATTCTCTTCCCAGTTCCCCTAGAAGTCACCTGAAATTCACACTACAGGGTGACTGACTGCCGCTCAGGGCATATTTTCTGAAATGGTGGCACCGTCCCAGAGGCAGAGCGTTCCAACACAGCAATGCTGAGTGCTGTGACAGACCCAGGTCAGAGGGCTGGGGAGGCGGTGAGTGACAGGGTGAAGACTACTAGATTTCATGCCATCTGATCAATGCCACCTGACCCACCTCAGTGCCAGGATCTACCTGAAATCAGAGAGAGGGAGACAGAGAGAGAGAGAGGCGCACAGCGAGCACAGTGGACCAGAAACCAGGGGATCTGGGTTCCATTTCAGTGATGCTTTGGGTCATGGGACCCTGGGTCATTTCCTTCCCTTTGGTTTTGATTTTCTCATTTATAAAACGAAATGCATAAATTGATACCAAGGAGCGCTTCATTTCAAGGGGAAAATAAAAGATCGAGAAAGGAGCCCTTTTCTAGCCCATTTCTTACCGCTCAGGCAGAACCACGGCTGGATGTGCCTGGACAAACTGGGTTTCGGAAAAACTCCTTTGCTCTCCAAAAGCGTGCAGTGCATCCCTTCTGTGTGCGGGGCAGCAGGCTGGACAGCAGGACCCAGGAAGGTGCCACAGGGACAGTTCCGAACCGGAGACGCTCAGCCTCTGCTCTCCCCGTTCACGGTCAAGACGTGCTGGTGGGGGCCGACGCGGCCTGACCCCTCGGTCCCCGAGAAGCGCTCCACACGTGTGAACTCCTTCAGCACGGCTCCGGGCTGCCGGCGAGTGGCCCCTGCAGGGACACCGTGCAGAAACACAGCTGGCCCCAGGTCATCCAGCCGGAAAGTGACCAAACTGGGATCTGGACCCAGGCGGTTTGGTCTGAGTCATTCCGGAACCCTCTGAGAATGGTATTGAGGGTGGGTGTCCTGGGGGGAGAGAGGGGTGCAGGGCAGGGGTGCCCACCTGAGCAGCAGCAGGTCCCCAGGGGCTTCTGCAGGGGGCGCTCTCAGCCACTGCAGACCCCTGAGGGCGCCAGGAGAAGTGAGCGGGCAGCCGCAGGAGGCAGAGGCCTGGAGACCCGGAGGGCGGAGGCTGCGGAGGTTGCTGAGCGCACCAGGAGCCTCCGCCACAGGCACCCGCTGGAGAGCAGCAGCCGGAGCGCATGGAGGTGTGCACCGAAGACCAAAGATGTGCAGACACTACCGCCCGTCCCCACCCAGACCCAGTGGATAATAGGAGACCCCGGGACCCAGGCCGCCTCCCCTTTCCAGCCTCTTCCTCCTCTTCATCCCAAGGGACAGACAGCAAGGCCAGCATGATGCGCATCATGGGCTCCTCTGTCCCCGTCTCAGCTCTCCCGCGTTTGAGCTCTTGACTCTGAGCACAGTATTAAACCTCTTTTGTCCCGTTTCCCTTCCGTGAACTGAAGGCCATCTCCATCACGTCTTCCCCCTTGGCTCATTCTGAGGATAAAAGGAGGTGACGTGAACAGCGTTTTGAACACCTGCTTGCACACAGTAGGTGCTCACCCAGGCTTGCCCATCGTTTGTATTCCCAGGAGACCTGGGTTCCGTTTTATCCCCTTGATGTCCCTGCCCCCATCACAGCCCAAAGACTCTGAGGCCCTAAGAACTGCATGGCCCGAGGTGACCTTCTCCAGAGTCACCTGCAGTACTTGGTGCCTGAGGCGCTCCAGGTGTGGCATCCGAGACCACAGTGCTGAAGAGTTCCGGATCTGTTTCCAGGATGCGAGGAACATGACGGTGCATGTGAGGTGGGCAGGAGGCCATGACGCCCTGCTTGGGTGGGACAGGGCTCCCTGGGTCTCCCGCAGTCCCACTGCCCAGCTGGACTCCCCTGTGATTTCCTCAGTGAGCAAGCACAGTGTCTTCCCAGCAGCAAAGTGGGGTGAGCCTGAGAGATGCAGAGTGAACATCCCTCTGGCGCAGACAAGGGGCCTCACCCACAGGAGAGACCCAGCGGAGAGAAAGCTCCAGAGGACTTTCCGACTCTGCCGCTACGGAACCATGGAGTCTACACCTGCCTGGCCGCTATGTCTCCGATGCACAGGCTCCGGCCTCTCAGCTGCTTTCTACATCCAGAGAGGATGCTCAGACTTCTTGGGAAAAGCAGATGAGCAATTTGGCAAGAGCTATGGGAACTTTAAAGCACAGCCACTCCTAGGTGCCTGACCTTGACCTCAAGATCGCGTGCTCACGGAAGCCTCCTGGTGCCCACCATCTATGCATGGATCACGCCTGATCCTGGGCAGCGTCACCGGCCGTGGCCTGATGCCTCTGTGCCACGCAAAGAGCCAGGAGGCATTAGGAGAGGAAGAAGACGCTGCGGAGTCAGAAACAGCTCTGCTGCAAATAAAGCGAGTAGAAATTTTGTAAAGTTCTGAAAGGACAGACTGGGAGCCAAGTGCTACTCTGGAGAGGGATTAGCAGAGGGTTTCGATCTTTCTTTTAATGGCCCTCAATGGCCTCAGACAGGAAAATCTAAAGCCCCAGCCTATTAATATGCTGATGTACACTTGCACTTTATACATTTAAAAAGAGTAGGATTTCCATACACTTGCCAAGAACACATTTTTGCCCTTTTGGAGACATGACCTTCCCTGCTGGGATGCACAGGTGAGGCGGGAAGATGTCAGGTTTCTCCCTTATTATTATTAGTTGTGTCCTGATTGTTTAACTGTTTAAAAGACAGTAGTGAATCCGTTCACAGCACTGAGCAAATGTCAGGCACTGTTCCAAGCACATTTTAAATCACTGAATCCTGAGCATAGCTGGTGCAGGAGGTGCTGCATTATCCCCATTTTATATATGAGAAAACCACAGTTCAGAGAGGGTAAGTAACTTACCCCAAGTCACAAAGCTAGTCAGTAATAGAACCGAGATTCAAATCATGGCAGCCTGGAACCAAAGTGGATGGTTTCAATACAGGATAACGGCACCACATTTGCAATTGAAGAGAGCAACGAAGAGAAGTCTCCATGGGTCGGGTTGTCTGTCTGTCAGTGGGTTAATGTGGTTGAAAGTACTTTTGAAAGTTGAAGGGCTGTATTCCCTATCGTGATCAATGTGTGGACACTACCACTATGATCGCACTAATAAAATCAAGTCCAGGTGAAACCAGAAGGGAGCCACAGCCACACTTGGGGATTTAATATCCAGTTAAGGGAGGTGAACCCACAGAAAACCAGAGGCAGGATGAGAGTTCCCGCTGAAGCAGAGCAAGGGCAGCTGGGGTGGAATCTGGAGGCTAAATATTTAGGCAGCTGCACTACATTCAGATGGCAGCGGCCGCTGGAGCCGTTCCCAGCTTCCTCCCTCCTCTGCTCAGCTCCCAGGGTGTGCAGCAGCCTCTGGGATCCCCCTTGACAGGGAGGAGTCTCCCAGCTGGGGTGTGATGGATCCTTAGTACACCACACTTAGACCCATCCATCAAGCAGACACAGGGAGGTCACTCCAGCCGAAATGAGGAAGGGGACTCAGGACCCCACACACTCAGTCCTGTTCTTCCATCACCCCGCACAGCCTCTCTGAATCTTTAGAGTGCAAGGAACACAGTTCAAAAAACACTCATGGAGTCCAAAACCCTTATTTTAGAGATGAGGAAACTAAGACTCAGAGAGGGGATGTCATTCGTCGAAAGCCACACAGCCTTCTGGTAATAAGGTTGGAACTCTGGAGGTCAGACCCAACAGCATGCTCTAACTCTCCCGGGTTTTGAATGACAGGTTCATTTTCCTCCTCTGGGCCACCCTGGAAGGGCTTGTCTTTCAAGTTACACCAGAATTATTTGCTCTTTCCAGGGCCTCTCACTACATCATCTTTTTCTTTTTTTTCCTAAGCGAATTTGGCTGAATCACTTGACCTGGTTAGAACTCGATGGGAACTCTCTCCCAGGGTCAAATTTACTAGAGCTTCTTTTCATGGAGCCCTTTTAGAATAATCTGGGAAGAACAGAAATGAAAACCTTGGCAGAATTTCCCTGCACTCAGAAGCAGAGAGTTTGTATCTTTGAAATTAAAAGTCCTAACTTAAGGGTCCTGTAAGAGACAGAGGGGCCTCCACCTGTCCATCTCTGAGGGCGGCCTCGGCCGGGCCATTTGCTAGTCCAGCTTCAAGGCAATCTGCCCAGTGAGACTCAGACGTCGGAACATCTAGTATGGGGGGACCCCTTGGGTACGCATGTCCCTTCTGTCCCTTCCTGTGCCTGACCATGAATTGCCCATGGCACTCTTTCCTCCATGTCTCTGATCCAACTTCAGAATCCTTCTCGACACAGTGCTCCAGGTGGCCCCGACCCGTCGACTCGTGTCAGGATGAATTCCACTGGCTCCTCTCCATCTCGTCCAGCACCCCAGGGTACAGACGGGGACAAAGCCCAGGGAACCTAATGGCGCCAAGCCACTCCTCTGTCTTAAAGGCCAGCGGTGGAGCCCCCATGAGTGTGTGCTTGTCTCATGTCCTACGGCCCCACATGTCAGTGTCGGGCTCACTCAGACAATATCACCCCACTGCCGGCTCTTCCGCTGATCCTGCCTCACCCTCCGGGGCTTGGTGTTGGATTCTGCATTAGTCAGGCACGTGCTGGTAACAAGCAGGCCCCACATGGTGACCCCCCAAAGGCCATCAGCCTTGGCTTCTCTTCTGTAATATCTCAGGCAGATGTTTCTGGCCGTGGGGGTTTCCTTCCACGCAGCTGCTCAGGGGCCGTGTTCTCCCATGGCGTCGCTTCTCCATCCCACGGGATCTGCTCATCTGCATCCAACTGGAGGGAGGAAAGAGACAGTGGCCTGGTCTCAGGCTCATTCCGCACGCCTTGGCTCAGAAAAGCCCCGGTCTCTTCAACTCAGGTCCTGTTGACTGCGACTCTGTCACGCAGGCAGACTAATGGCAGGGCAGGACTGCGGGCTGGGGTCTAGAAGGAGGGCTGGGGAGGGGAGAAGGAAGGTAAGGGAGGAGCAGGAAGGCGGAGGAAGCGGGGAGGGACGAAAGAGGGAGGAAGATGAGGCTCCTGAAGCCTTCTCCACCATGGCGCCTGAGCCCTGAGGACCAGCTGAGCCCTTCTTTGTTTTTCCCTCGTGGGACACCCCATTCCTGGTTCCGCTTCCCAAACCTGTTCCCAACGACCGAGTCAGCGTCCCCCCACCCTTGGAGACAGATTTTGTCCGAGTTCCCACAGCAACATGGTACAAAAACCAGGCCTCCGGGGGCCTTAAGTTTCAAAGTTTTGCAGAGTAAGCGTATTTTCGGAGTAATATCTCCAGCCCTTAGAATATTCTACACAGGCGCGAGTCCAGCCTGCATTTACATGAGGAAGGCTTCTCTGCTTTGCCCAATTTGAAAACAAACATCACCTTCAAACCAGTTTCCTGTGGCTGGCTCAGTCCCTGAGTGGCATGAGGACCGACTCAGAAAGACTCGCTTGGAAAAGGGGAAAAAAAAACTGTCCCCAGGCAGAAGGACCCCCGGGGATGGGACAGAGCCAGCACGTCAAGGGGCCTCAGAAAAAGTAGGCTCACTCCTTGGTTGTTAAGACCTGGCGATGGGAGCAAAATAAAGAAGCTGCAGCGCTCTCCGCGTCTTAAAGACCTAAAGCCACAGTCTGCTGCTGCTGAAAATTTAGAAAACACAGATAAACAAGAAAAAGAAAAACTCTCCCAGGCTGGGTATCTTTGATACATTGATGGGCCTCCTGCTGATATTATATACACCATTCTTCATAAAAAGTAGGGTATGAGGTTTTTTTTTTTTTTTTTTTTTAAGAGATTTTATCTCATTAAGCCAAAACGACCAGGTCCCACCCTGCTTCTTGGGAACCCGCCGATGGTTTCGCCCATGCTGGATGGAATCCTGGAGCCCAGGGACCCAGGCGTGACCTGCATATATTCTTAACATGCTAATTTTTGTTTTGGTTTCTGAACAAAACCGGTCTTTTAAAGAAAAATTTAACAGATTTGAAACCAGAAACCCTGTCCTCCCTGGAGCATTAAAAAATGCAAACTGAAGGTTTCCCGTGTGTGGGGACTATTACTGATTTCCTTCCAAAAACAAGAGAAGTGTCGCCCGGGCTGTAACGCTTGAGGTCCCCAAGCCAGCGACTGTTTGCTCTCTGCGCACTCATTAACCATGGTGTGGGATCCAATGACTGCTCTAATTTCCTACTTTAAATGTTTTTCTTTCCCTCTGCTTTTCAAAAATGTCTTTTCATGTCGTGCATTTACATACACACGCGTATTCAGCCACTTACGCCGATAGGCTGGTCCCTGTCAGACACAATAAAAAGAGACAGAAACCACTGCGAATTACAGTAGCATTAGTGTTGAAAATGGAAATTTAATTTCCAGAAATGAACCCCAGCAATAAAAGCTCCCTTTGTTGCTGCTGGGATCAGAAATGAATCAGGCCTGAAAGGAAGCGAACGAGCAATTAAAGCCATCTCAAAGAGGTATTTGTTATGCGTTAGAGCAGATGCCTTGGAAGGGTGTTTGGAACACAGGGGGCCCTCCATAAATGTTTTTGATGGGGACGAAGATAACCGTAATGCCTTACATGTGTACGGCCATTGAGGGGGACAAAGCGCTTGGCCTCTGTGATGGGTCTGGATTCTCACAGGGAGCAGGGAGGAGGGCAGCACAGAACGGAAACTGAGCCTTGGAGAGGGAAGTGGCCCAATCTCCCTGAGGTGACCTGGTCTAACCAGGCCTAGAAAAAGACCTCCATACTCCAGACCTATTTCAAAGGCCAGAAAGGCCTCAAGTTGCCAAGTAGCATTCCCAGAACCATGTTCACCAATATGGCGGCCTGAGGACGATTTGGGGAGGTGGACCCTGCCCTTCTGGACCAGTTTCCCTGCCCGTACTGGCCTCCAGGGGTGGCCAACATTCTGGGTGATGCCCCTCAGGGTTCTGGAAGGAAAGAGAAAGATTTTTGAGTTTCAGAGCAGACGCTGGAAACCCAAGGCAAGAGCAATGGTTAGAGAGAAAAGGTTCCTAAGCTCCCAACACCTGTGGTTTGAGGTGGTCATATTGAAGAGTACAGCCGTCCTTGTCAAGGACAAGAGGGGTGGGACCCTCCCAGTGCGAGTCAAGACCCTGGGGTGAATGAAAATGTTAAACTTCAGCCATGCCGAACAGGTGAATTTAACTTGTCCTATTTGGTCAGAAAACACATTTTGAATTCAACTATCTTTTTATAAGATGGTAACTTTATATGAGTATATTTTTTCTGTCAATTTAAATTCTAAAACAAAAGCTATAAGATCTTCCCAATAAATAAATAAATAAAAGATCTTGGAGTTAGCTATAAAATCCTCAGGCCGGGTAGGGACCCCAGAGGAAAATCCCTGTGGCTCTCTTCTTGAGTTAGGGCCAGGGAGACAGCAAGTTATTTATTGTTTCTTGGGGAAAATACAAATTGACTGAATTTATCCTAAATTGACCAATTGCTGCCATCTTGTCTCAAATCATCAGAGAGACAATGAACCAGCAAATATTGAACGATACAACCAATTGGAAGAAAAAAAAATAATAAAGTAATACAGAAACAAAGTTAGTTCATATCTCAAACCTGCAAAGTTGCTGGGCATAGTGATGCACGCCTATAATCCTAGCAGCTTGGGAGGCTGAGGCAGGAGGATCACTAATTTGAGGTCAACCTCAGCAACTTAGCGAGGCCCTAAGTAAATTAGTGAGAACCTGTCTCTAAATATAATTTTTTAAAAGGGGCTAGGGAAGTGGCTCCGTGGTTAAGCACCCCTGAGTTCTATCTTTAGTACCAAAACTAAATTAATTAATTAATTAATTAATGTGGTAAATTAAAACTTAATCTCAAATTTAAATTTTAAAAATTAAGCCAGAAGAGCTCCAGCAGTAACAATTGAAAATTGCCTTTATTTTCTTGGAAGAGTAAAGGTCTTTCTAACTATACCTCAAAATCAAGCTATCATTAAAATAGAGATTGATACATTTGATGAAATAAAAATTTTAAACATTTCTGCAAGACCCCCAAAGAAAAAAAAGAAAAGTGTAAATAACAACTATCTACAAGAATAGATAAGAAAAAGACCTGCCATTCCAAAGAAATACAGCCGTGGGAAATATATGAAATTTTTCTTAAAAGTGCATTGAGCCCCGGTTTTTCACCTATCAGATTGGCAAAACCCCAAAGTTGTGTAAACCTCGTCTACTGTCAAGGACAGTGGGTAACAGGCGTGCGTCATGTGAAAATAAATCACACAGTGCTGAGAAAGGCTGCATGAATAAATACCTTAAAGGCAATATTAATCAGAATTACAAAGGTGGATAGGATGCCCTCTGACCCGGCACGGTAGTTGTGAGAGCTTATTCTGCACATAGACATACATGGGGAGAACTGACCTCAACCCAAGTCCAACCATTGCCACACGGTTCATAATAAGAACAGACTGCAAACAACCCAAGCATCCAGATACATCCGGATACTGGGAAACACCGTGAAGCTGTAAAACACTAAAAAAAAACAAAAACTGAGAAATTGTTTTACGTAGTGGAATGGAAAGATTGTCAAAATATCCTAGTTGGGTCCCGCGGGATGACGCGCACCTGTAATCCCAGAGATTCGAAAGGCTGAGGTAGGGGGATCATGACTTTAAATCCAGCCTCAGCCAAAGCGAGGGGCTAAGCAATCAGTGAGACCCTGTCTCTAAGTAAAATACAAAATAGGGCTGGGGATGTGGCTCAGTGGTCAAGTGCTCCTGAGCTCAATCCCTGGTACCCACCCTGCCCACAAAAAAACATTCTAACTGGGAAAAATCGAGATGGTATGTTTTATGAGGTAGAGGAATAAAAAAACAAATGAATCTGTACTATTTGAGTGTGCGAAACACATTTTGGGGTATATGCAAGAAATGAAAATATGATTGCAGGGAGAGTGGGGACCAAGGCAGACAGGGGGACAGGAAGAAAGGGAAACTTTTCACTACATTTTAAAAAATTATACTCCATGAATGTTTCACTGGATGCTGCAGTGCTATTCTGTACATTTAAAAAATCAGTGAAAAAAATATTTAAGGGAAGAGTAAAATTTTACATCACTTAATGAATAAGGAATCAAGATGTAAGTTACAGAATGCATTTTGAACAGTTGTATTTTTGAACAACTTGTGTTTGTGACCAGTGAAATCTGTGCCATTTATAGTATCATGTCAAAGAAGACCCAAAGGTCCAAGTGGTCAAATAGAATGGGAAGCTATTGAATTAAAGGAAATGAGGATTCATTAGGCAGAACTTTCCAGAATCTTAAAAAGACTGATAGACATTGTAAATCTCTAAGAAGAAAGTCAAGAAGGCAACATTGCCCAACATGTGGAACAAGAACCCTTTTCTCCCAGAGTGTCTCGTAGAAATGCAGTTCCAGAACAATCAGAAACCCAGACCTGTGCTACCTGGGACCCGGAGGACCCTGTTCTTCAAGAACCCAATGTCATGTGCTTCGGGAACGAATATGAAATTTCTCCTAAATAAGACAGAATAGCTGTTACCAGACTTTACTAGACTTTCCTTCCCACCGTGGTCAACCAGAAAACTGGAAGGAGGAAAAAAAAAAATGCATGAATCAGCTCTTTTCAAACATTGGACAACAGTCAGAGAGAAACCGTGTGACCCTTATGTAGCATTTCAAGTTCAGCAAGAACCAACCAAGGATGCTCAGCCAAATGTGAATTCCAAGTCAAACACAATGGTGCACACCTGTAAGCCCAGCAATTCTGGAGGCCAAAGCAGGAAGATCCCAAGTTTGAGACCAGCCTGGGCAACTTATTAAGACCCTGTCTCAAACTAAAAGCAAGAAGGACTGGGGATGGACCGTGGTAAAGCATCTCTGGTTCAATCCTTATTATATTCATGAACTTCAGATAAACAATGAATCAGTTTTAGTGGCCAAATCCCATGCCGTATATATGCCATAACAGTTTCATTGCTCATCTGGAAATTGAATTGAAGTGGGTGTGCTGTGTTTGCTCTGAAGACACCACTTTGGTGGAAGGGAAGAGAGGAGGTGAGAGACCACCCCAGCTTCCTACCTGGAGGAACTCTTCAGACACACTTTAGAAAGGAGCAACAAACCAACAGCAACCTGGGCTAATTACTGCTAAAGCTATGGACGAATATGTGGAAGGACTCATGATACCATATTTCTCTACATCTATATTCTGTGACATGTTTCTTAACAAAAAGATGATTTTTTATTTGATGACTATTTCTATTTGGCTGGCAGCACATCAGCCTGGAGAGAGCACTAGCTTGTCAGATGAATGAATTTAAGATCTGGACAAACTATTAATGTGCTGTGTGAGCTTAGGCAAGTCTGTTTCTTCCTCTGGGCTTCCTCAGCCTGAGCTACAATGACGAGGTGGATTCAGTCCCTGGTTTTAAGAATCTCTTGTGGAGTCCCTCGTCCCATGAGTTTGTGTCACAGGCCCTGCTAATTGATGCAGCTTCAGGGCGGGCTTGGGAGCAGGCCTGGGGACAGGAAAGTACACCCCACCACAACCCTGTGTTTTTGCTTTGTTTGGGTCAGGATGGCACCTCAAAGTATCACATTTTTTTGTTTTGTTTTAGTTCCTTCCCTTAGCCTTTTATTATTTTAATTATTATTGCTTCCAAAGAGTTAAAGGGGGTTCGTGAAGAGGGAAGCCCAGGCTGGAGCACAGCTGTTAGAAGTGGTTCAGGCAGCAGCAGCCTTTGTAGCGAGAGGGAGGCAGGTGTGACCTGTAGCCCCCTCTGGCCTTTCCCAATAGTGTTCGCCTGTGTGGAGTCCTGGAGGCCTGCAGCAGCTCTTGAACTGAGGGGGAGAGCAGACTTTCTGAGCAGGGACACGAAGGGAAAGCCTTATCCAAGACCAAAGTGGCCCCAGACTAAACTGGTTGGAAATCTGGCTATGAGTCTGGGCAGAGGTAAAACACATGTTCACACTGAGGTTTGCTAAAAGATCCCTGTGCCAGATGACAGAGGATGTCCAACATGGATGTCCTATGAGATGATCTAATTGAAGCTTGAAATGAACAAATCCCTTACTAAAGAAAATGTCTAAATGAAGGCATAAGATTCTGTGCATCAGTCAGTTTTTCGTTGCTATAATGAAATACCTGAGGTAGGTTACTTGTGAAACAGAAAGGTTTATTATAAGCTCATGGGTTTGGATGCTGAAAGTCCACGACTGGGTGGCTCCATGGGCTCAGGTTCTGGTAAGAGCCCTCTTGACTGCATTGCATCATGGAGGAAGCATGTGTATGAGGAAAAGATTATATCTCCAGATGGGAGCCAGAGAGACTGAGGTCCACAATCCTGTCCAAACACACACCCTTAATTGACCTAGGGCCTTTTACTAGGCCCCACCTATTAAAGACTCCACTACTTTAACATCCAAACCATAGCCTACTGTTTTGAAATTTCAATTTGTTACTTTGACCAAGTTTCTTTTCTCCAACCTTCACAGAGATATATAAGGTAATATGCAATTCTTCCTGAAAACTAATGGTCTTTCCATCATAGAACAGGCAGCCCATTCTCCAGGTCTCTTCTTCCTCATGTGAATATGAAGTAAACATTAAATAACCTTGAAAGTTCTTCCCAGGTCTGGAGTCTTGTAAACTCTGATGCTTTGGTAACTTAATAGAATATATCTTTGATTTTAAATTTGTAAGTAGAAAAGGAGCATGTATGGAAAGAAAAGAAAAACTGAGAGAAAACTGTAGCATATGTGAAAGGTTGGTGCCCTTAATATATAAAGAGCATCTACAAATAAGTGATAAAATGTGAGCATTATATAAAAACATTGTCAAGGCATAAATGGTTAACTCACAAAAGGATTCAGGCAAATCGTTTATAGATATGGAAAAATGTTTGGCATCACTGCGTAGCAGGAAAACACAAATTTTTAAAATAATACTTTTTAAACTACTGAAAAGCAGCATGTTAGAAAAGTTAACAGGGTAGAGTCACACAGTTCTCTTCAAATATGTGTATGACATTAATCTCTTTAAATCTTGGTTTCTTCTTTGCAGAGCAAGCCTAATAATTATACTCACTTCATAGAGTCATTATCAGTTCAGTACCTCACAGTACTGGAAAAATGATAGCTAAAAAAGAGGGATTTTCAAAAATAATAACATTAGCACCCAGCATTTCAAATATTATTAGAAAATTGTTAATTTCAAGTATTGCTAGTCCATGAGCAATTTCCCAATGCTCAAAAGCCTAGCATAGCTGCATAGAGTTTAGATCTAACAATTTCATTTGCAAATATGCATCCTAAAAAATAATCAGAGACATAAATTAATGATTATGGACAAGGCTACTGATTGCAACAATATTTATAATATAGAAAATTTGAAAACAAACTAAATTTTCAAACAACATGAAATTGGTCACATAAATCACAGGATCTCCATAACCAATTCTCCATACAGCCATTAGAAATCACATTGAGGGATATTCAATCACATGGGAGAATGCTCACAATGCACTAAGTGATAAAAACAGATTACACAGTGGAAAGCCCAGTCTGATTTCAATTTTGTTTAAAAAAAAATAAAAAAAGAAAAGAAAAGAAGAAGATATGGAGATAAATATTACCGGTGACAATCTTTAGATAGAAGGTAATTTCTCTTTTGTGCTTTTCTGCATTCTGCAAATTTACTATGTTGACATTGACATACTTATGCAAATCAGAATAAGATAAGAAAGATAGGAATTCATGCGGAGATGAGCTAGGCAGGTAAGAACTGCAGTTATCTACATAGCTGTCTGCATAACCTACTTCCCTGTAATTTAACAGCTTAAGACAACAACCAAGTTATTATTTAATGTTGTAGCTTCAAGTGTCAGGAATGCGGAGGGAACTCAGGTGAGAGATGGCTGTCTCTAGTGCTGTCGATGAGTGGGTTCCTCCATGTTCTGCAGGAGAAGCTGCTCGCTCACATCTCCGGTGCCTTGGTGGGTGGTTGAAAGGCTGGTCACCCAAACCACTTCTCCTCCATGCAGCTGACTTGTTGGAAGCAATGGAAACTGCCAGTCCTCTTAAAGGCTCCACCAGAGCTGGTTTCTTGTCACTGCCAGCGCACTTCATTGGTCAAAGCAGTTCCAGGTGAGCCCAGATGCAAGGTGGGGGAAACAGCCCAAACAGGCCTGGAAGAAGCATCCCGAAATTTGCAGCTATTTTAAATGTACCACAATTGCATAACCAAGCACAACTGCTTATCTAAGCACCGAAGTCCATGATACCCAGAAAGAAAGGTAGACATAGGAGTCTCACCCCACCTCCTAAAGCAGCTAGATAGCCCTACCTAAGCTCAGGCCCTCTGGGAAATGGGCCCTAGCACTGTGGAAGGCTCACTGCGGTGTGAAGCACTGCCCAGCAGTGAAGGGTCGTGTGTGAACCAGGCCTGGCGCACAACCGAACAGCAGAATGTTCACACGGGGCAATGCGCCTATCATGCCTGTAGAGCTTGCTTTCAGTCACACAGCAGTACTTACAAACTGCAGCTCTGTGGCTCTCAGGTGTGTTTCCTGGGGCTGCGTCATCACAATAAAAATCCAGACTCCTGCCGGGGCCCAGGCATTCCTGCCTGGCAGCAGCTGACCAGAGTTGAGTAATGGTTGTTCTCTGAGATAAAGGCGGATCTTCTTGGTTTTCAGAGGCCCCCACCACTCACAAAATGCTCGTGCACAGTAGTGCACCCTTATCCAAGAGGGATGTGTTTGAAGACCCCAGTAGATGCCAAAAACTTCACGTTGCCCCAAACCCTGCCTACCCTGTGCTTTCTCCCTCTATGTACGTAACTATGATAAAGTTTAATTTATAAATGAGACACAGCAAGAAATTAACAATAACTAGCAGAAGAGCAATTATAACAATGTGCCATAATAAAACGTATGCAAATGTGGTCTCTCTCTCTCAAAAGACTTCAAATATCTCTTGCCTATTTTAAGTAATACTTTCCTTAAAGGAAGCACTGTATGGCTTCTCTTCGCCATATCTGAATTGACAATGTCACTACTCTTGCTCTTTGGGCCAACATAGTAAAATAAGTGTAACTTATGATATTGGGAGTTGATCTGATAACTGAGACGGCTGGGTGCCTGCCAGGAGGGTAGCATATACCAGGTGGAGACGCTGGACAAAGGAATGACTCATATCCCAAGTAAGACATTTCATTATGCTACTCAGAATGGCACACCATTTAAAACTCACAAATCATTTGTTTATGGAACTTTCTATATGATATTTTCAGACTGCAGGAAACTAAAATGTCAAAAAGTAAAGTGGCAGGTAAGGGGGAAACTAAAAGCTGGACCCACTTCACCTGTTCAGCCTGTGATTACCCTTCTGGGCCTCATTGGTGACATCTGAAATAAAACATGGTAACATGGTTAATGAGCCACAATAAAGGACAACCGCCTCCTTTCTACTGTATCTAGAGTTACTTTCAACATTTTCCCTAAAATCTAAAAGTGGATCCCCATTATGCCCACAATTAACACCACAAAGTGGGGCGGGGAAAGGGCAGCCTCCACCACCTCAAGCAGCCTTTGAAATCTAGGAACCGTGCAGAGGCAAAATAACCCCCGCTACTCCATGCCTTCCCAGGGCCTTCTGTGGGTGGCACGGGGCACCCTGGCCAGCCTGGTCTTGTAACATGGGAAGCACCAGCCCTGTCAGCGATCCTTGCTGCAAACTTGGAATGCCTGTCTTATTCCTGTTTAAAAACTTCAGGACCTTTTGCCTCCCAGATGCTAAACATTAAATGGCAAAGCTGATAGAGACAGGCCCCAATGTGACTTGATTTTGGCATGTGCAGTGACGCTAAGCTGGAGGAGGGCGGGGGCCGGGGGCTGGCTCTGGAAAGATACTCTCAAGCCCCACCCTCCCAGGAGGAGCCCCGTCCCCCGACCATCCGCAGGGATCACTGTTTAATGCCCTGAGTTCTTTTCCTTTATCATTAATGTTGGCGATAGAAAAATAACCCCTTGACACCAAAGAAAGCAGGCCCAGCAGAAATTACTACTATTATTATTGTAATATTGGTAATAATGGTGGAAACGAATTGGATGGAACAGGAGTGGATGTAACAGACCCTCCGGGCCCTGAGCACAGGCCTGTCACCTCCCCTTAACTGGCTCTTGGTCTCTGTCCCCACTGGAGTCTCCCCTGGAGAGCAAAGTCCTCCTCTTGTCCCTGCCCTGAGTGGCACTAGGCACAGAGAGGGCCTTGAGCCACGCCACCCGGGATGCTCAGTAGGACCTCAACAGCGGGAACTAGCCGAGCTGGATTTTCTAGGCGACTCCCCTCAGAGATGAATGGGAAGGAGGCGCTCGGGGCCCACGGTGTGGTCGCCGGTGCCCTTTGTCTATGAAGCTTTACTTGATTTCTGGAAACTTTATCGAGGCACACTGGACGTAGACTAATCTGCACAGCATACAAGCTGTGTCAGCTCCAGACAGCCCGAGGCCTGACCTGCACACGTCCCTGAAACCCAGTCCGCGCAGGTCCTCGGCCCCACAGTCGCCCGTTTCTAGCGCCCTTGTCCCTGCATGGTGACAGGGGATCCCGGGAAAGAGGCCCAGACACAGGCTAAAGGTCATCCTGAGACCTACAACAAATGTCCACCGGTCCCTGACTGAGCGCCCACGGCCCTGCCCGGGCTACAGCCCCGAGCCGCCAGCTGCCAGGGGAAGACAGGCCAAAGGCGAGAAGCCACAGGGCGCGCGGTGCCCGGCCACCACGGCACTACCGAGGAAGTTAGCTGAGTCAGGGGGCAGCACGAGGGGCCTGCGGGGCAGGGAAACGGAGGGAAGGGGCCCAGGGAAATTGTGCCCTGCCGGGGCTCGCCCCCGACCACCTCCTCCAGCAGTGCCCCACCTGCCCGCAGTGACCCCCAGGCAATCCGTTCCAACTGACATGGGCCCACGAGTTCACAGCTGTGTCCACCCGGTCATTTCACCTCGGACACGTCTGCACCACAGCCGAACCTAACAGGGGCGGAGGAAGTGCATCGCCTGCGAGTCTGGGAGAGGCAGGCAGGGTTAGTCTGAGCAGGTGAGGCTCAGAGAGAGGGAGGCTCAGAGGATCAGAGCCAGAGGGGGCAGGCCACCTGACAGAAGGTCGCAGGGTCTTAACTCTGAGTGAGATGGCTCTTGAGCAGAGGCAAGACCATGATCTGATCCGCAACTTAAAAGCCTCATCCTGCCTCCTGCCTGGGCAGCAGAGGAGGGGTGGTGAGCGAGAGCGGAGGCAGGAGGCCGGGTGGGGGGAGGCTGGCGCCTCTGCCGGGTGCACACTGCATGCACCGTGCGGCTGCAAGTGGGAGTCCCAGCCCGGGGAGAAGGCGCCAGTTGCCAGGCAGGTTCTGGTGGGAGAGCCAGCGGGGTTTGCTGACCGAGGGGCCGAGGGGAGAGGCGGAGGGAAGTCAGGGAGGACCCAGGAGAGGGTTCGAGCCCTGCAGAGCCCGTGTGGGAAGGCGGGGGCTGGGGCCCGGCAGAGGTGGCCCGCGAGTCTGAACACCACACCGAGGCTCTCCTCCAGGGGCTGCGGGGTGAGCCACGCTCCAGGTGCAGGCAGACGCAGCCGGTGGCTTCAGGTCCAGGCTGACCCTTCCTCCCTTGCACTTGGGTTAGAATCCACGCCAATTCCTTCAGGGCTTCTTACCTTTGGCCGCAGACCGTGGTTTGCCTTGTGGGGACAAATCAGAACAAGGTGAGTGTTTTCATGGCCCAGATGCCAGGGCCACCCCTGCCCTGTGAGGGCTGGCTGCCCACGTCACCAGGTCCCCAGGCGTGTCTGCTGTGCCTCAGGATCAAGAGCCTGTGTGGGAGCTCAGGCTTCAGGAGAGACCAAGGAGAGAGGAGGGCCTCCGACTGGGGGCACGAACACCCCTGGGTAAAGAAATAGCATTGGATTCCTTGTCATGAACATGATATATGAGAAATTATTTTATTATAATAATTATAAATTATTTTACTATCCTAAATGCAGTAGGCTATATATTGGAATCAAGCAGGAAGTCCTGATTTCTGAATATTTGTTAAAACTGCAGAGAATATAAAATGGTAGCACTTCAATAATTGTGTGTGTGTGTGTATGTGTGAGAGAGAGAGAGAGAGAGAAGTATACACAATATGTCATAGTCATCCTGGTCCAAGAGGGTTGGTCCCAGGACCCCTGGGGAATCTGCAGGTGCTTAAGTCCCCTGTAGAAAGTGGCAGGGTATTTGTATGTCACACACAGCCTCCCTCATATTTTAAATCATCTCTAAATTACTTATAACACCCAGTACAGCTGTTCTTATTTTTGATCCTGAGTTAGTTAAATCTGTTGGAACACAATCCATGGACATAGAAGGAAAGCTGTATACACACAGATACACACTGATACACACACATCAGTGAACACGGAAAACAGCAGAAAGAACTCAAATTCTAATCAGTCACAGGGCTTCTAGGCTTTAATTTTTATTTAAAAAATTATAAAGCAGCACTGGAGGTGTAACTCAGTGGTAGAGCACATACCACGGGACACCCTGGGTTCAAGCCCCAGTACTAAGAAAAATATTACAAAGTAAGAAGGTTCCAACCCCCACCACTAGCAAGAGGGAAGGCTCCCCAACCTTGACTGTGAAGCACTGCATAGTCCAGCTCCACCACTAGGGGGCAGCATCTCCCACTGTTTCTCTCTTGAACTCGTTTCCACCTGGAATATGGGCACATAGGACATAGTAATTTCTAATATGGAAGGGAAAGTGGGAGGGGTGTGTCCCATATGTCAGTAAATTTGGTGGGTCATCATCCATTCAAAAGATGAGGACATTGATGCTCAGAGAGGTTTAGTGACTTGCAAGAGGTCACACAGCTAGAGATTTGCAGACCAAGTGCCAAGACCCAATTCCAACTGTGGGGACCAATTGGATCACTACAATGTTAAGTACCTCACTATATCCAGGGAAATTATTTCAAACTACGATCAATAGAGTCCTAATAAATTAGCAGGTGCCACTATGTAATTCTTGAAAGATTTTTATACGAGTATAGGAGTTTTATTGGTGTAAAATTGTTTCCTGGCCTATTCACATTACCTGACCAACACTGAAGTCTCCCTGAGACTAAGGGCTATGCTTTTCCCTTTCTGTAGGTCCCCTCTGCTGGCACCCAGCATCCACTGGATGGCCCAGACAAGCTCACTGAAGTGTTCACCTGATTTGTCCCCTTGGTGATGTCAGAGGATGGATTGGGTCCCGCTGTTTGATTACTGTGGCCTGGATCGACGTCCATGCTGACAGCCAGAGGAGCACTCCAGCTGCCTCTCCAATAGGAAAAGAAAGTGGAAGGAAACAGTTCCGTGTCTCCCCACTGAGGCCCTGTCCAGAGCCCGTTCACGGACCTCTGTTCAGAGGCCATCGGGCCATCCCAGGAGCAGCTGCCCACTGCCTGTGCACCGCTGAGCTCAAGGGGGGCTTCCAGGTGCCAATCACTGTGTTCAGCACTTCACATGCACAGGCTTAGTCCACCTTGCCCACTGCCCCAGGATTCAGGAATTACCAAGAGCAGATCCTTATTTTGCAACTGAGGTTCAGAAAGGTCAAGTAACTTCCCCATGGTCAAACAGTTCCAAGTGCCGGGCGCACACCTGCAATCCCGGTGACGCGGGAGGATTGCGACTTCGGAGCCAGCCTCGGCACCTTAGGGAGGCCTGAAGTAACTCAGTGAGACCCTGAGACCCTCTAAATAAAAATACAAAAACAGGCTGGGGAGGTGGCTCCATGGGTTCAGTCCCCAGTACCAAGTAAGAAAAAAGAAGGCACGCAGTGACAAGTCACAGACCGGGATTTCAGGGTCAAGACCGCAACGCGACACTGTCTGACATCTGAACACCAAGGTGTCACCAAACTCTGGATGCCCAACAAGAAGTCCAAGAAGTACACAAACCCCACACAAAGCCCAGCCAGGAAGACTAACATCCCAATCAGTCCATCCGTGTCTCTCCGTCTCTCTCTCTCTCTCTCTGGCAGGAGACATTTTTTTTTTTTCCTGTATTGGATAGAATTCATCTTGTATATTTTGTTTGTGCACCAAGACATTAAAATGGCCAGACAGGGGATCACTGTTACCTCAACGAATAAGTAATTAAAAAGCCAGGGACATCGTTTGAGTTATTGAGGTTCAAAAGTATCTTAGGACACGTTTACTGCTGAGTTAGGCCCCTGCACTCTTGGGAAACAATGCCCAGGTAATTATTTTAAATGAGCATTAATTATGTCATTATTAGAAATGGGGAGAAAATGCAATTTCCTTCTGTCACTTCTTGATATCTTAACTAGAGGAATATTTGCCGTGCTATTATAACAAGTCGCCGTTCGCATAATGGTGGCCAGGCAATAATACCGAGACATGTACATTTTCATATGAATATATCATGCCTAACTAATGAGATTGCTCATTTCATAACTTCAGTTCCATTTTTATTATTTCATAAAACTGGAAGTCCTTATCCATTTTATGAAAAACACCAAACCTTTGTGAAATTCATTAAATAAGCATAAAAAATTCATTAAACAAGTGAATTGCATTCAAGGCTGCTTGGATGCTAATGCCCTTTAAGCAATGTAAAACTCCATATTGATTTAACCTTTCATGTTCTGATATTTCCATGTGGATATAAAAAAAAAAATTCTTTATTCAGGGAATGAAATTAAGTGCTGATCCCTTGATCTCCAGCCGGGCAAGATAGATTGGTCAATTTAAGTAGCTGCGGCTGATCAGCAAACAACTGAATTTAAAAGTATTAAGGCATGTCGATATTTTAAGTATTGTCACCTGCACATCAAGCAAAGGGAAAAATATATATATATTATTCCGGCTCAATTAAGTTTGTGTTTGCCGTCAAGCTGACCTTGAAAGGGCCAGCCCATTGGGTCGCGGCTTCCTGCCCTTGGAAGTTGATAAGGACAATAGTGCCAAGATGTAAAACACCAACAATAGCCTGAATATTTTGAGTTGTGTGGCCGGAACAGCCAGAAAATAATTAGCCTGGAGACAGAGTCCCCTTGGGCTGTGTCCCCTCATTAGTGGGGGGCAGCAGGGGAGCAAGCATTAGTTCAGAGGAAAGGGGACTCGCCCTTCACCCGCGCAATGCTGCTGGGACCTTCATTAGCCAAAGAGCATAAGGCAGCTTTCAGAGGACCCGCGGGCAGGGCGGGCACCTGGAGGTCACCTACCACCCATCCCTTCATCCGTTTATTCAATCAACGCGCGCTGGATGTCTGTTCTCTGCCAGGCGCTGTGACTGGTAAGTACTAATGTCGATGTCTGGGAATAAAGGGTGGGTAACACAGCCAAGGTCCAGGCAGCAATGTGATTTTGCACTGAAGAAGCTGATCCCCAAAGAAAAATCTGGTCCACAGTGCTGTACGCCTGAATCCGATCTCAGCTCTGCCATTTCCTAATGGTACCGTGTGGCCTTAAGCCAGTGAGCCCATCTCTCTGGGCCTTGTTGCCTCCAAGGGCTACTTCATAAGGCCACTGCTCCCACTAAATGAGATGTTACAGGCAAAACCCTCAACAGGACAGATGGCAAGCAGTAGGTGCCTGAGAAGTGGCAATCACTGTCATTCTTACGGTTGTTTGAATGCACTTCTCATTTTATAAGTAAAGAAACCGAGACTTAGAGAAGTAAGGTCACACAAAGACTGGGTCGCAGACCATGACAGAGAACCTTTTCCATGCCAGTTGTGGCCACCAAGCCTCCAGAGCCATAAGCTTTAGATTTCAATGAGCTCGTGGCTCAAACTGGCTTTTGTGACGACAAAATCCATAGCTGGGTCTATGGAGGTTTCAGGTGAGGTGCGATCCAGGAGCCCAGTGATATCACCAGGATCTAGATTCTCCATCTTGATTTATCTGTTCCAGCTGCTCAGTGATGACTCCAACCTCAGTTAGCTTTTTCTCTCCAAGTGACAAGGTAGGTTTCACTCTCTCCAGAGCTTCCTCTTTCTTTGTTCATGTCCTAGAACAGCAGTAATAATCTTTGTCTCTGCATCCCAAATAAGACCAAGACAACTGATGTCACACACCCACTCCTGAGCAATAACAGAACCATAGATGGAATGCTCTGATTGGCTCAGCATGCTGTCATTCACATTCCACCTTGGGCCAGGGATCCAATCAGCTTGCCCAGAACCACAAAAATCAGGGACTGCTGGGCAACTGGGAGATGCTGCTGCTGTCTCCACGGATGTCCTTGTGCATTTAAACGCCACACAACACTAGAGGTCAGAGGCTACTGCATCTAGCCAGCTGGTAGAAAGACAAGGATGTGAGAAAGAGGGAAGTCTAGACTCACCCAGCACGCGGCCGGGAGCTCCAGGAGGCTCTCTGTTCACCAGCTTCTCCCCCAGGGTTTGGTTCTGTGCATTTGGGGCCATAAGTCATGGTCATTCATATAGGACAACCTGGTAGGGGTTCGAATCCCAGCCTTACCTCTTACCTGTGCAAACTCTGCTGGGAGTAGAAATGATCTGGGATCTAGCGACCGAGTGTGCGTGAGCATCCAGGGAGGGAGGGATGAGATCCCACACCCACGCTGTCACCAACAAGGCACATAAAATAAGTGTGACAGATATGAAGGATCCCCAGAATGGAGCTGCCTGGCCCAAACGCAGGCCTTGAGTGACATTTCCTGTCAGGGTGTCCTCATGTGGAAGCATCACCGGCTACAACGTGCCCTGCTCTGTCTTGACCCAGAACCGTGGTCATGGATGTCCCCCCACCTCCTCAAGAGCCACAGCAAAAGCCACCTTCTCTGTGAGCCTCCTCCTCATCTCCAGAGTGGGAAGCAATCGCCCCTGCCCTGCACTCCCACCAATCTGCACTTCCCTCGTCCCCCGGTGCTGCCCTTTCTGTCTTCCCTTCCCAGAGGCCCTCAGAGAACATTTGTGCCAATGCACGAACCTGCCTGTAGCGTGCCTGGTTGCAGTGTCTCAGGAGAGGGCTTGGAGCAACACGGACGCAACCCTGAGCTTTGGGGCCGGGATGAAAGTCTAGAAGTCTCCACACTTGCATTTCTTGTAAGGGCTCCTCTTGCATGCAAGGGCTCCAACCCAGACTCAAACTAGCTAGTAAAATGCATGGAAGGAAAATACTACAGGTATGGTGGTCTCCGTGGGCTGGTTATAGAAGAAATGATGCTCACCGACTCAGAATAGGAAGTTTCTGTCATATTGGAAAGTCAAAAACCCAGAGATTCACAGAACCACTGTGTGAAGCTGAAGATAACCCAGCAGGCACCCATGGGGGCTCAGAGTCCGCCAGCTGTGGGCGACCGCAGCTGTGCAGAGGGAGGACTCGCCAGGGACCGGAAGCTCTGCGTGCCATCTACAGGAGGTGGGATCAGGGGTGAACCCTGTGCCCCTGTCCGAGCTCTGGCCACGCCCCCACTTGCTCACACCCGCACGTCTTCCCACTGACACACTTTGAGTGAAGGCTGATTTTCCAGAACCTAGTCCCAGCAACCCCAAGATTTAGCCGCCCCTGACGTCCACTCCTGAAACTGAGTTCTAAGCATTGGGCTGAAAGAGCTCTGAGGCTGGCATTTGTCACCCTCGCATCACACTGACGAGGGACTGAGGCAAGAGAAGCCCCCAGGTGGCTTGTTCCAGCAGAGTTAGTGATGGGGTCTGTGTGATCCCACACCCCAAGTTCCTGAGTCTAACCCACAGCCTGTTTGCTGCACCCAACTGACGGAAGGAAGGGCGAAGCAGCCACCGCACAGGAGGGAGCAGGCTGCAGGGATACACCAAGGGCCCTCCACCTTGGCCCCCAGCCGGCAGGCAGGATTCATTCCCACACAGATGAGCCCTCCTTCCTCTTGGCAGAGAATGCGGCTCTGACCGGTTCCTGCATTTGTATGCCGTGGTTCCATTCAGAGTCCCAGGCTGGTAAACTGAGGTCGGGATACGGGTTTGGTAAAAATCGGCTGCTCCTGCTGGAACCACAGGGCTGGATAGAGGGGCCATTAGGAGATGCTGGGTCTATAATACCATCGATGCCCCAAAAGGAGGTAAAGTCCCTGCCTCTCTATAGAATTATGATGAATTGAAAAGAAGCAATATACATGGCAAGCATCCTATGTTTAAAAATAAAATGAGATGAAACTAGTCACCAGAGTTATTTGCCATCTTTAAATTTAATAATGAATATTCTTGCTCGCTGCCAATAAGAACAAAGCAAGGTAGGAAAGAGAACCACAACCGATTTGAGTCTGGCGAATCAACTGTGACAAGGTGTGGCCATGAAGCCAGTTACCTGCTTTTGAATCAATAACTCTAGCACGCAGCACCCCTGTCAGGCATTCCTCTTTCCTTTCTGCCCTTGGCAAGCTGTGTGACTTTGGAAAAGTTGCTTGCCCTCTCTGAGACATGGCTTCTATACCTATGAGTGGGGAGCATGTGAGACTAAGACACATTGGCTTTAAGATGATGTTCTGCTGCACCCTGAGGCATTCACAGAAGTTCCTGTAGGAGGGCGAGGCGCTCGGTGGGTGGGATTCTGAACCCCCTAGCCCCACCTTAACCAGAGCTGGCTGCTTTTATCTTTTTTATAATCAGAGTTCTGCATAATATTTTGAGGGAAGAAAGAGTTCTGAGGCTAAAAAGAAAATGAAAACCACTCTGTCGACTGATCTCGGAGGCCTTCCAGCTCTCATATCCTCGCAGTCAAGAGAGATAATTGTCTGTTTTCTAGCCCGCCAACCTCTCACAAATGACTGAGGCTCCAAAACAGAAACCGCGCCCGGCCGCCTGTCTGCAGCCCACATCTGGGGGTACCGGCAGGACCGCCCTCCCTCTCCCTCCAAGCTCGAAGGCCAGCACGGACAGCAGCCCTGTCCTTGTCCTGGACTCTGACGCGGCCTCTGGCGAGCATCTTTCTTTTCCACCTGGCTGCTTATGTTCCCTTCTGAAAATTCAGAGTCACTGCCATGAGATGAGAAGTCACTGTCGCTCTTGGCTAAATGGTTTCAGGTGTGGTTTCCCCGTGTCAGTGTCCGAGAGAGGGAAACAGCTTTCCGAGGCCTCCGTAAAACTAGCTCTTCATTTGCATTAATAACAACGGCAGACAAATAGTATCTTTCCCATCTTGCTGATAAAATATGCCGGCCCAGTGGACATCTGATTGCAAGGCCCTTGGCGACACTTGAAGGCATTTAACTGAAAACCATTATTAGATTTTCGTTTAGCTCTCCCTGGATATCTCAATCCCCAAATAAGGCCTTGAGGTACCTCTGAGATATTTAAGTATATGTCGTCTTAGGAGACCACCCAAACACCGAAGGCAAAGGCTTTAAAAGTCGCTTTGTAATAGTAAAAAAGAGAAATCAAGATAGAGGAGAGAGAGAGAGAGAGAGAGAGAGAAAACCGGGAAGGTTTTTCATGATTACTAATTTAGCAGACTCAGTCATGTTTTATTGATAGCTCTAAACATAAACTTGCCTTTGGTATACTTTGTTGTGGGTGCCTAAAATAAGACGTGTAAGAACACATCATCCTCTGCCTAAGGCCTTTCAGAACCATGCACAAAGGCTCTTTGTGACGTCCCCGGCAGGAGAGATTTAAGTGGAGAAGCGCAGGGCTCAGGCAGTCCTGGAGAATCTGGGGAAAGGGGCGACTGGCGGCAGATCACCGAGTCCCAGCATTCGCGCAGTTGTAAACACGACGTTTCTTCCAGCTTCTTCTTGAATTAAAAATACCGATCGCATCCGCTGTTTTATGATTTGCAATTCGAGAATCATGCGTGTGAGGCCCCCGGTTCACAGGAGAAAAACCATCCATCCTGCACGGTTCAAGGAGGTGGTTACTTCGGATGACAGGCTGCACGGCCCGCCCGCGGTCTGAGAGGCCTGCGCGCTCGGAGAAACGCGAAACGGCGCACGCAGCCCGCAAAAAGCCATCCCTTGAAAGGATTTGCCCTCCGCTATTTTTCCTCCCTCCCTTCTTCCTTTTTCAATCCCGAGTTGCCAAGGAATAATCAAATGTATCTATTTTATCTTCCTAATGCTTATGGGCTTGAACACAGCGGGAAAGGCAGAGAGCTGATTAACCGAGAGCGTAATGAGGCCGTTCTAGGCACTATTTTCTTTATAAATAAATGATCTCGATAAAATCTTTTATCCGCCAGGAGTGCCACTGTGAAAGATGTGGCCGCCTTTGTCACTCTGCCACGGAGCTGAAGACGCTGTCTCCAGCCTGGTGCAGGAGGAGGCCGTGATTTCATGATTTCATGAGCGACCTGGGTAAAAGCTAACGAGTTGGCTTTCTCCAGCTTGCAGACTTCCGGGGGCCGAGGCAGCCTGAATGCCGCGGGTTGGTGGTGCATCCAGGCCAGTGAGCTCTTCTGGTCCCGGTTTCTGCAAATTGCAATATCAGGCAGGAGGGAGAGACATAAAGCCCATCTCTTAGTGTTATTTTAAAGGAGACAAAGTATCTAATCGCGCGCTCCAAGCAAACATACTCCTGCAGACAGACCAGCTTAACTCCCTCCCTGGTATCCGGGAGCACAAAGCATTTTAATAAAAAAAAGATTTTGGTTGCTGCCGAGCTCCGAATGGCAGTTCTCTTTCGTAGATATATGTTCTCAAATAGAGGCAGCGGGTGGCATATCTGATGGCAAATTGAACTCTGGGCCTTGCCTCCAACCCTCCCTCCCCCACCCCACATCCCACCTCAGCCCTATAAGGTCATCTGGGGAGGAAAGAAGTCAGCTTTCTCCAGCCCCACCCTGTCCCTCCCCATTTGGGCACACCATTCTCAAGCCACAGCCTCACCTGGCCTTCCCACTGCCCGTGGGACAGATGGCAGGCTCTGGTTTCAAGCCCCTGACTTTCGCAGCATGGCCCACCAAGCTGTTGGCTCTTCTTGGGGGCTTCCTGGAGCCCCTTGCAGGCTGAGAGAGGGCTGAGTTCCAGGGGTACGCATGCTTAGCCCCATTCTAATAAATGCATCCTGCGCGCCTGCTGTTGGCAAGGCATGGTGTAGACAGTCGTCCCGTCCTGGGCCAGCTCCCACAGTGAGCCACGGTGAAACTGGATCATTACATCCCCAAGAGGAAGATCAGGTGGGGCCAAAACACAGGGTCACGCATTCGCTTGCTCATTTTCCAAGGTGCCTAAGAGATGCATGGCCATAGCCAAATGTGGCCCTGCTGGAGAACCCCCTGCAACGTAATATAGCAATGTAAGCATCAGGGGCTACGAGGTAGAGAGGCAGGGGCGCGGGGTTTGTTTTGTTATGTTTTCTTTGATTAAGCAGATCCTTTTTGTGGGGAGTCCAGTGTTATTCACTAGGAAATCCTGGTAAGTCACTGGGAATCAAAGGGTCCTCCTGATAAACGTCAAGGAAAAAATGTACTACACTACACGCTTGAGAGAGTGAGTGACCTCACGCCTCTAATTCCAGTGACTTGGAGGCTGAGGCGGGAGGATCGCAAGTTCAAAGCCAGCCTCAGCCACTTAGCGAGGCCCTCAGCCACTCAGTGAGACCCTGAGCTGGGGATGTGGCTCAGTGGTTAAGCGCCTCTGAGTGCCATGGAGGCGGGAGCAGGAGGAGAAAGTAAAGGACCCAGGGAAGTGCAGATGAGTGGAGGGGAGGAAAGGAAGATGGAAGAGGACGCTCGTAAATCCAGCCATTCTGGTGGCCCGTTACGGAAGTTCATCATGTGTGTATCATTGCTAAAACTGGGGCAGACCATTTAAACCCCCCGAGAGCAGAGTGAGGACTGGGCTGAGTCCTTGGGGGCACCTAGGTGCAGCGTTTAAGGGGGTGCTCATTCTCAGCAGCATGTAAAGGCAACGTCTCCACCAGAAGTCGAGGAACTCCCTAAATTTCTCCAACTAGGCAGTTGATTTACCCGACAATGCTCTCAACCCTGTGAGGGAGCTTTAAAAAAAATACCCATCCTGAGCCACATCACCAGAGGTTCTGTTTTGATGGGTCTAGGGATGGACCTGGGCAGGGAGATTTGCAAAATCAAGTGCTTCTAACGTGGAGCCACTTTTAAAACCCCAGACAGTGGGTCTGCCCGGGCACGAGGGCAGCCACAGGCAGAGCTGTAAATCGCCGGAAGTCAGGGCTTGAATAGTGATGGGTTTTTTTGCAGGCACTTGGCTCTTTCTTGAGCAGTTTTGTAAGACTCCAGATTATTCCTATCTAGTGATGTATCTGTGCTCTTGATCATAACAGCTCCTGGGGAGGTCCCTGTCCCCCTAGCTCAACAATTCTGATGACAACCCTGAAAAATAGATATTGTCATCTTCCTTTTATGAAGAGGAAACTGAGTCCCAGAGAGGCTCCCTTATCTATCGCACCACTCAGAGAGGAAATGAAGGGCAGAATCTGCCCCTTTCTTCAGAGTCTGTGCTCCTGTCCTACGCTCCATCCTGAACAGAGCCACTTCAGCTGACGGGAACAGTCACCTGGCTCTGAATTTGTGGGGTGAGTAACTTCTGTAAGACCCCTCGCCTTTGCCCTAGAGGGAAAGCAGGCTGCTGCGTGCCTTTTACCTCCAGGTGCCCGCGTTAGCGCTCATGCGGTTCTGCGGCTACATGGGTCTGGCTCTGGCTCTCGGGTTTGCTTCTGGCTCCAGGACCCCCCATTGGCAGATGAGGCAGCTGTGGATGTTCAGTGCACCCTGCTGTCAGCAGTCTCCAGGGCACTCGGTCAAGGGCAGCTGCCACGTAGGGATGTGGAGGTGAGTACCCACGTGAGTCTTGGGATTGACTGTGCCCTTCACGTTACAGGTGCCTCAGAATCCCACGACAGGCTGGAGAAGGCACTTTGAGAGGATGGAACTGGGTTTCCTGAGGAGCCTGGGCCATCCAGGGGCTGGAGCAAAAGCAGCCCAGTGAGGATGTCTCTCCAAAGCCAGCATCATGAGCACAGAGCTGGGCAGAGAGAATATAAAGCCTCAAGATCTCAGTACATCTGTGGGAAACACAGGACGAGCTTGGACTGGGATGCGCACGATTTGCATTCCCCTGGTGCTATTATTTAGCCATAGAAATAGCCTTTCCTTTTTTGTCTGCCAATAGTATCTTTCCCAAGCTCAAGGTCTTCAATGACCCCCGCACTGCTCACTTAGCCAAGGGCAAGGCTGGTTCTTCACTTAGCAACATCAGGAACTTGAGGCTGATACTCACCCTCCTGCAACCACGGTCCCTGCTTCTTTAGTACAAAAATAATAACTGGAGCCGGTACCCGTGGTGGATAGATTACACGGTGAGTTTTAGCACCTCTCCTCAAGAGGTGGAGTCCATTGCTGCATTCCTGGAATCTGGCTGGACACCTGAAGCAGGGACAATCCAGCAGAAGTGATTGTGTGCCTATGCTAAGCCTCGCCTGCGAGACACTTTGTATGTTTCTGAATCCCGCCACGGGCAGGTGAATGAGCTCAGGCTAGTCGACTGAAAGAAAGCCATCGACAGCCCAGAGCAGGCCCCACAAACCAGCCAGGCCCCAGCTGACCCACCCCTGGAGCCCAGGTGTGTGAGTGAGTCTGATCAGCCAAGGTGGCCCAGGTCTGCTGAACCCCTCTAGGCTTGTGATAAATGATAAATGGTTGTTCTTTGAAGCTGCCATATTTTGGAATGGCTTGTTACACAGCAATCACAAACTGACACACTATTTTGGAGAGTTTGTATAATTATCCAGTGAAATCATGTATCCAGCATGCCTAGCGCTGTGCTTGGAACAGCATAAATGCTCAATAAATACCAGTTTGTATTAGGCATAGTGCTGATAGTAGTAGCAGCAGCAGAAAAAAAAAATCCTGAACTTGCCATGACCTTCAATGCATCTTCTTTGTCCTAGTAAACACCCCATCTGGGCTTCAGCCAGCTTGAGGACTCCCTGCACGTACTTGGTACCCACATCTTACACAGTTACTCTTCCTCTTGTTCTTCTCTGCATGTGCCACTCCCAAATTGTCTCCGACCTTGAAGATGTAGCTAAAATGTCACTAGCCCCCAGAGAGCCGTCGCTGTCACTGCTTCCTCTCATGGAATCAACCTCCCAGTCCTCCAGTCTCCATCCATGGGGCTGGTGTGCCCTAAGGTTGGATTTCATCTTGTCTCAGGGTTGGTGGTGCGTGTGCCCTGCTGGACTGGAGTTGTCTGAGGACAGATTGGGAACACATGTTTCTCTGCTATCTCCCACAGACCTCCTAGTACAGTGCCTAAATCGGGAATGGCAAATAAGGTATTTAGGGGTGGAGTCAGCGCTAAACAGAGGGTGGTCACTTCCTGCGGGGCTGAGCTGGGAAGTGGCATGAGGCTGTGTCCAGCTCAGGTAGCAGTGCCTCACATGGGCGCCCAGGGGGAAGGAGTCCGGTCAGCATGCACACGAACCCCAGCCAACAGGCACAGGGTTAGAACTCTGCATCTGAAATGAAATGACATACGGGAAACACTGTTCGTTTCTCCGGCATCTCTAATTGCTATGTCACCTTGGCTTCTGACATTCCTGTATTTGTTAGTCTCCCTTCATGGAAGAGGTGACCCGGCGTGGCTCAAATCACTCACCTCGCAAGAGGCAGAACCCACACTTAAACATAGATCGCCTGGCTCTACACTCGAGGCTCTTTTTACTGTGGGATACAAGTTGTTCTAATTGACATCAGAGCCCTGAGTTTATATTTTCATGCACCATGGAAATTCACTTCAATTATGTAAATTGGAATATTTATTTAAAACACAGGAAAGTACAATATAACCAAAAGCTTATATGCACTTGTGCACACGTACACACAAGAGAGAAACAGAGAATCAAAGAATTTGCCTTTAGTTCTTTGCTTCTGTAATTCTTAATGTGGGTAAGTGGGCATGTGCCATTGTTATTGCTACAATAGCCTCATAAAGTCATAATTTAATGACTGAGTTACCCAGAACTAAATGAAGACAACATTTCTAGCATAGCGGACTTGGCCAGCGAATAGAGATGTTCTGGTAAATCCAATTTTCTGGTTTATAGAAAGTGACTACATGGAATATTATACAGTAGTAAGGAACAATGAGCTAGACATACACAGAAAAGATGGGTGAATTACGAAAATAGGGGAAAAGTGAAGAAATTTTCAGTAAATTCAATTTGCATAAATTAGAAACACATCCAAAAGCTACATCATACACTCCACAGACATCGCCCACATCTCCTCATGGGAAGAACAGAAATGAAAATCATTAAAAAATATAAATACAATTAGCAAGAAAAGGTCTCACTCGAGCAAAGATAATCATGGGTTAAGAACTGAAATATTTGGGTAGCATAATTCTATGACAGAGGTTCATATTTTATTTTTCTTAAAATATGTCAGTTTAATGAAGGTTTCTGCTAAAACATTAAGTGAATTCAAAATATACAAATATTTCAAATACCCTCAAAACTGCTTTCTGGTGCATATACTTTTCTCTGCCTTCCATTTCATAAATAGAGATGGAATGCTTTCTATGAGCCACGCATCATGAATACCGAATAATACAGAATTGAAAAAATTTATGTTTTTTATTTACTGAGCTCCTATTAAATGCTGAGATCTGTTCAAGATATGCTACTTATGTTGCAATTAATTATCATAACATGATAACAATTGTTATCCCCCTTTGAAAGATATGAAACCTAAGGCTAACAGAGGTCAGCAGTTTTACCCAAAGACTCTGCTGGAACATGTCAAAGCTGGAATTCAGACTCAAATCCCCCTGCCTACAAAGCCCAGAGTTTTTTCAGGGAACCACAGTGAGAGAGTCTGACATCGGTCAAGGTGGAGAGGAGAGAAACTTATACACTATCCCGAAGTCGTTTTTATGAACATCAACTAGGCTGTGAGTTCCTCGAGGGCTCAGGCCAGTTCCCGTTGGTTGCCATAGTGGCAGAGCTCAGCATCATGCTGACTCCACATTCTCATTAAATGCAAAAAAAGTCATTAATAACACTAGAAATAGAAATACAGTCTGCAGGCTGAACTTTCTGGTGAATAGTTTTCTAAATGAGACTAATTTTATTGTGTGTATCCTTTTAAGCATAGGCCAGGGAGTTGTGTAAACAGCCACAGATATCAGCAATTAATTGGTACCAAACCATACTTTTAAAAAAATTGTATCAACATGTATCAGGAAAGTCCTCACTGCCCAGAGTAGAGAGCACCTGGCTTCAACTACTTAAATAGAACAGTTTGAATCTGTGACCACACCCGGCTTCTAAATCATCAGCATCATGATCATCATCCCATCACACGACTACCGTGATAGTTATTGTTGCTGCATCATCTATCAAGTACATTCCATATGCCAAACCCTTTGCTAAGCATTTTATATCCATCTTCTCATTAGCAACCTTATGAGTTAATGTCACTATTTACCCTATTTTACAGGTGAGCAAATTACCTCAGAGAAGTTAAATGACTTGCACAAAAGCACATAGGTAAATAAGCAAATGTAACAGTGTATTAGTCAGGATGGGCTAGGATGTGCTGCAAGAACAAATATCCCCCAAATCTCCATGGTTCATCTTTGCAGCAGGTCTGCAAGACAATTGTCCTCCATGTAGTGACTGAGAACCAGTGGTTCCACCAAGTCAACGATTATCACATGCTTTGCCTTGACCCTGTCTTCAGATCTTACAAGACATGTGTGTTGCCATTTAACCCTTACAAGACAGAAATGATTGTCCCCATTTTATGGAAGAGGAAACTGTGGTTCAGAAAGATGAGGTTGCTTCCCCAAAACAGAGTTTGACACCTAAAGCAAGGATTTTCTGCTTCCAAAAGCAAACTCTACCATTCCATAACAGTTGCACTGGTTCATTCTTTCTTTCTTTTTTTTTTTTTTTAAATAAAATTCCAGTTTGTTATGAAAGTCCCATGAAGTTGGTAGGAACACCTTCATTTCACAGGTTGAGGACACTGGGATTCAGCAAGGTTAAATATATCACTCAAGAGTTCATGAAGCCAGGATCACCTATGGACAGAGATGCAGCATACCCAGGGCAAAAAGTTCCCATGCCAATGGAATAAAAGGTATGAGGCCCCCCTACCCTGTCCTGGCAGCCCAATCCCTAGAGAGAGAAGGCAAGAGAAATTTCAACACTTACAGAGTTCATGCTCTTAAACACTTATAAAAGCTTTAAGATCCAGACAAAATCCAGACCTAAGTGCAAAGGTTACTGGAGTTGGGATTTTATTGCCAGATGTAAATCCATCTTCTCTAAGACCTGTTCCAGGTCCCTGGTGCCTCACTTGAAATATTTCATGTGTGCTGAATGGATTTGTTGGCTCCCCGTTGCCTTCGTAAATTATGAAGTCCAAATTTCCTAGGGCCTGGATCCAGCAAGGGTAGCTCTGACTGCCCCAATTCCGTGCTTGGAATGAGAGACCGTGCGTTTTTATTCTTGAAGATTGACCTTATTTACTCTTTTCAAGGGTTAACAAATCACCATCTGCCATTTTGGATTGGGGAAAGGTTCTGCTTGGCTCCTATCAGGTCCCCCAACCTCCAGTTTCAAATTTGTACCCCCACCTCCACCCTTCTGGAGTCCTACCTGATGGGTTCAGCCACAATTGGATCCCAAATTGGATCAATCAGATTCTCTCAGGAACAGGACATTTATTAAAAGGAACAGAGTTGTTGGAGGCCAAGCCTTAATGGTAGACTCCGGGCAAGAAAGGGCCTCTTGCTGAGATCTCCGAATCAGGCCCCCAAGGCAGGATTTCGACTCACTGCCCTCCTCAGCGAGTCTTCTCATGTCACTGAAGCCAGCCAGCAACCATTGGTGCTGCAGCCAAAGAACCTTGACTAGCGTCTATGCCAGCTCGCCTCCATCCACACGGGACGCACTCCATCCGCACTGCCCGCGACCTGCTTTCCCGTATTATTTCTCCCCTAAACCTCGCAGCTGCACCTACTTTCTTGTGGAGTCCCCATGGAAGCTGGGTCGTGGGACACACAGGTCAGAAGCTGAGCGCACGTGCCTGGGCGAGAGTTGTTCATTCTGGAAGGTGCTGCGCCTGAGCCTCTGTCTGGGTGGAGACGCATGCGCTCTGCGTGAGTTCCCAGGGCGCTGGCCCGGCACCACCCGCTCCTCCCCACCACCTTCTCAGGCCCCAGGTGTCCATCCCTTCCCACCCACTCTTTGGATCTCACTCCCGGGCCTTGCATGTGGGGTTCTCTCCTAAATGCCCCCTCCTCTGGTTAGAAACCCAACCAGTTCAGGCGTGGCCAGATCACTTCTGGTCCCCGCCACATATCCACCAGGCAGAACTTCTCAAGATTAGTTCCTCCCGTTCCTTTTACACTGACCCCCCTCATTCCACTTCTCGTGTTGTATTTTTATTCTGATTGAGTGTCTTTGTCCCCCATTGGACCACATCTTCCTTAAATGCCTCTTTCTTCATAGAATGAATGCTACCAAATTAGCTACCACATACCTCTGTCCAGAGAGAACCTCTGGGTTTTGCCTTTGCGCTTTTGTTTTAGCCATCCTAAGACAGGAGATGTGACCTCCTCGGGGGAAAAAGGATCTGGAAAGAATCACTTATTAAATATTGAGGGATCATCTGCCAGTAATGCTGCCCTGTGAGCACACTTGACCTTTCACATAACAAAAGGAAAAGGTGAGACAGAGTGGGAGACCAGGAAGGGAGTCCAGTGAAGGATAGCAAAGAAGAAAAGAAGTTCCATCTCAGCAGATTCTCCTTTTCACTTTGGCCAGCTTCTGTGTGTGCAGAAACCCTTTTGAACCTGGTCCTCCATTAAGAACTTCTACCTTAAGAGAAAAAGTGCTGGTTCCTCCATACTGAGGAATAGTACACAGGGGTCAAAAAGAGGGATAGCCATGTGTATGTTGGAAAACTGTACAAGTAGATTGTTAAGTGAAGAAGGAAAACAACAGGACCATCCTCATTAGCATATACAATAACTAAGTTATGTGAGTTATTACAATGTACCCACCCGGGTCAGTGTGACATCCCTTACATGGTAACTTAGTAAATTGTCAGAAGAAACCCACGTGGTAGCCTTCTTATTCCCATTTTTCTGATGAAGAAATTGAAAAACAGAGGGTAAACAACTTGTTGAAGGTGACATAACTATTAAGTGGTTAGGCTACCCCTATATCATGCCGTTCTGTAATGGCTACCTACACCCAGGGTCCCAACCATGCTATGTACTTCCATGGTGTGTCTGTGTGTGTGCATGTGAGAGAGAAAAAGAGAGAGAGAGAGAGAGAGAGAGAGAGGGGGGGGGGTAGGTCACTTGTATATATAGCTCATATTTATATGACTTGTAGCTTATATTTATATGGCTTGTATTATCATAGGAAATTTCTGGAAAGTAGCCAAGAAACTGTTAGGCATCCATGCCTCTGGGGAGAGGGGATGAAATAATCAGATGACTTATTTGTCTCTTTGCACCCCACCACACTGTCTCAGGAAATCACTCAGCTGTGAGTAATAGAAAACCAGATTAGCAGAGACTTGAACTAAACCAGTTTACTTGTCTTGCATAGCTCGGAGTCCAGGAGTGGTTTGCTGTCTGCCTGACATCAGGGCGACTTCTGTGCAAGGAGCTGGGTCCTCGGCCATGGCCACTCCCTTTGGCAGCCCTACTTTTTTCTCCAGGGAATGTGCTCTCAGCCACCCTCATGTTTTACCTGGACACCTGCTTCTTCTCTCTTTTCTGTGCAATGCCAGCTGCGTGGACACCGCTTTGCTTCCTTCACAGCCACCTCCCAGCATCCTGACACCCCAGGACAGAGGAAGAGCTCAGGGAACCTTTGGTGAATGAATAGAAGGACCAAGGGACGACACAGCGGATGCAGGTACATCCATGTTCTAAAGAAGGGGCAGATAGCGCCGGTGCCTCTATCCGCGGGTACCAGGAAAACAGATCCTTTCCCAGAATCCCCCTGGCAGATTCCCCCTAAGTCTTATTGGCCAGCATAGGGTCAGATGGCATGCTCCCACCCACCCCAAGTGCTAGAAAGCCAGGAGGGGCGTCCATAGCCATGCATGCCCCTCCAGGCAACGCAAGCTATTCTCAGCAAGGAAGCAGGGCATCTCCCATAGGTAGTGTGGATTCTACCATGTGCATGCTCAGTAGAGATGCCTGAACCCACTTCAGTCTTGCTCAGAATCTCAGAGGGTGAGGATGGGTATCCCTGTTTTTTAAAACATCTAATCCACCATTCATGGTTAAAAAAAAAAAAAAAAAAACTTTCCAGAAAGTCCACACTTAAAGATGGCAGATGTGGTGGTGCACATCTGTAATCCCAGCAGCTCAGGAGGTTGAGGCAGGAGGATTGCAAGTTAGAGGCCAGCCTCCACAATTCAGCAAGGCCCTAAACAACTTAGCCAGACCCTATCTCCAAATTTTAAAAAAGTAAAAGGGCTCTGTGATAAAGTGCCCCTTGTTCAATCCCCACTATCCACCCCCACAAAAAAAAAAAGGTAGCAGAAGTGTTTTAGAGTACCAGAATAAGAAGTGCAATCTGACATCTATACATATATAAACCTAAAAGATCTTTGTAGATCATTGATCTCAATGCTTCCATTTTGCAGATGAGCAAACTGAGGGTCCGTGATTGGGGGAATCCTTGTCCAAAGCCTCCCAGGGGATCATTGGCAAAGCCAGGGTAGAGTCCAGAGTTCTATCTCCCACACCAGCGCTCTGCAGCCTTCGACCCCTGACCCCTTTATTCCCCACCATTAAATGTGCACAGCCAAGAGCAGGACCTTCCCATTGCTCACACTTAACTTTTACAGAGACACAGCCAAGTATCGGTTTTCCCTTTCTCCTGTAACTGCGTCATCTAGCGCCATAAATTAGCCCCAGTGCCACAAGATGCCCTTAATCCCCACACACTTCTCCGACCCTCCGTGGTGTCTCCGGTGCGAAGGAGTTTTAGTGCTCCACATCTCCTCTCAGGCTTCCCTTTACATAAGTATGAATTTATATGTCATAATCATCGTTGCAGGCTTCCCCTCTGCTCTGCCCCTGCCCTCGAGCCTAGCGTGACACAGGAGATGGTTTATGTTCTCTGGACTCACTGACAGTCTAATCCCCCTCCTGTATTTCAGGCTGTCTTTGTCAACTCCATTTTCTCCCAGCCACGAGGTAGACATTTTCCCCTAAGCCTCCGTCTCTGGTCTCTGCAGATTCAGAATAGCGCGTGCCTGGAGCCATCCCGACACCCCCTCTGAAAGAAGCCAGGTTCAGGGTGGAGGGGCTCAAAAATGCAGGCAAGGGGACCCTTGCGTGAGTTCATGCCGCTGACTGAATCCCTGGTACTCGGCGCTGTACCCACGTGCTGTGTGAGCGCTGCGGTTGCGCTCTCTTTGGAACTCGAGGTGAGGCAAACCCAGACCACGAGAAAGCAGAGGCACAGTGCTTCTCAAACAGGACAAATCCAGCTGCAAAACCAAACTGGCAAAAGCAAGGTGCCCGCTTTCCCGAGATGGGAAGAGTGCTGGGCTATCCCTAAATCCTGTTCATAACTCCAAGGTCAGATCTCTCTTAAGCCTGTTAGGGGTTGTTTGTTTGTTTGTTTGTTTGTTGTTGTTTTGTTTTGCCAAAGATACTGAAGCCTATGAGGACCAGGCAGGAATTCAGACACCCCAAGGCTCCTGGTTGTCTCCGGTGCTAATCAGTTACACGTGACCCGAGCCAGTGGCTCAACCCTTCCGCACAGCTGTTGCTGGTCTGTGAAAAGAGGGTGAGAACCCTGCCCTATCTGACCCCCAGAGTGACAGGGATGGTCCAAGAGAGCAAGTCAGGAAAGTGTCAGATGTGTGGCTGATGATGTGAGTGGATTTGAGGTTACTGAGGGACCGAGTCCTACCCTTCCAGCCAGACTCCACGTCCTCCTCCACCCCCATCAACTAATATCGATGGGACACACGCTTGTCCTTTGGACATTAGCGATGGCACTAGTCATCGTTGAAGGCAACTGTGCAAAACATCAGCCGAGCATCCAGAGGCACCGGTGTTGAGTGGACCAACACGTCTCTACCTGGCTTCCCTCAACCTTCACATTTTCCTGTATAAATAGTTGGTATTGTGTAGACATAAAAGATTAGGGGAAACCAACCCGTGATATAAAAAGAACATAGCACCATGGGGCGAGGTCGTTATTTCTTGAAGTTAATCATCTCCACAATTAAATATTTAATCTGAGATTTTTTTTTCCCCCAAGACTTTGAAGCCTACAGCTTGAGCTCAACCCCAGATGGTCAATACTAGCTCTATGACACTGGGCAGGTGGATCTCTCTTAAGCTCCAACTTCCATGAAAAGAAACAAATGACATCTACTTTCCAAGTAGATAACAGAGCCAAATTGTGAAGTCTGTGTGGGGACGGAGATTGTCATTTTCTGACCAACAGAAACCTCCAGGCTTCGGCTCAGTGCCCTTTGATAATAAGTGCTCAATAAACGCTTTGGGAAGAAGGAATGAAGGGTCATATGAAATTGCATCATCTCATACTTAGAAACTTTTGAGTATTTCAGTAAACACCAGGCCCCTTTTTCAAATTATTATGGTGATAGACAAGTGATTCCAGGGTGATTGGAAAGTATTTAACTCTTTAGAAGCTACCCTGAATGAGGGCGATCATCTGCCCTTGTTCTAGAACCAGGCTTGGCATTCAGTAGACACTCCCAGGATCTGTTGAATGAATGACGTGTGTCTTTCTTCTCAGAGAGAGAGTGTGCTCCAAGCACAGACAGGCCAGCACCCTGGGATCCTCTTCCGTTCTCACCACTGTCTTGGGCTGTAGGTGCACAAGAGGTATGGAAGCACTTATCCTACCCTAGGACCGCTGGTGGTGGGAGACGACCCAGAAGCAGCGCCGTCCGTTAAAGGCGGATGAGCATGAGGACCCCATCCAGGAGTTTTGACTCTGAAGCAACAGAAACTTCCATCGCCCCTGAAACTCTGCAGTCAGAATGTCAGCAGAAAAATCGCAGCAGAAAATATTCGCTGTGAAATCCCACAACCTCTGTCACGATGAAAAATGTCATGGAAAGGGATTTTTCTTATAAAACAGCGGCATGCAAAAGTAATCAGTGCTGGGAAACTCAAAGATAGATGAAGAAAACAAGAGAAGCTGATCCGATAGCTCTGACTTTATGAATAGACTCTCCCGCCACCCCACTCATTTGTGAGATCCTCTTGAGATCTTTTTTTACGGCGGGTTATGAATCATCTTCATGATATCTTTAAATGGATGATCAATACTATATTTTCCCATAAAATGTTTGGTTTGAAATCCGATTTTAAGTGCATTAGAGTTTTTGTGCACTGAATGGGTGAACGCCATAATAAATCGTCATCAAATATGAAAGAAATATAGCATAGATTAATTGCCGTATTTATTTATGAGTCTATAAAATACCTTGTGAGAGTCCTGGCACATTTTTGGGATACCAATTTGAACCTTCAGGAAAGTTAAAAGCATTAAAAGAGACTGTGAGGAGATTTATTATCAGAATGTTTTTAATTGCAGACCCAAGCAGACTTGTAGGTATTAGAATAGCTATGCCCTTAATAGGCATGTCTCGTGTCTCTCTCTCTCTCTCTCTCTCTCTCTTTCTCAAAATGATATACTCCCCATATTTTTATTGATTTGTGAAGATTTGTCATAAATTAACCTTGGCCGGCATGTGACATCACAAATGGTCCCAGCTTCCCCAAAGTAGTGGACCCCAGGTGGCACAGAAGAGAAGGCTCCTGGCCAATTCTAATGCTCAGCTTTCAGAGAAATCCTAGCAAGAGAGAACACTGGGTGAATGCCACTAATCAGATGGCAATGTCCACAGCATGAAGCTGCTCCTAGTTTAATGGAAGTCCTCATGTCTATGCAGTGAAATTGTTCAGGGTTAAGAATGATAAAACCTCATCCTTATAAACTGCTCCTTAGCGATGCTTCAGTTAGAGCTCTGTATGCAAAACACCCCATCCCTACTGCAGTGGCAGCTGACAATGCTGTGGTTCCCTTTCTCATTTGTCTGGGCCATGATTCTGTTCCCCGACTGTACATTCAAGATCCCAGGCCCTGTCATGTAGGGAAGAAAAGGACGTATTGCTTATAAATTTTCTTTCTCAAAGACTTTAGCTTCAAAACCTGTTTCCTGGTCTTCAAATCTTTACATCTGTTGTTTACTTTAAAGCCTAATTCCCTGAAAACACATCAGATGCCTTGAGCTTATCATTAAAAAGAAGTCATCATTCCCAGGATAAAAATAATCAAGAATTGCTATACATAAAAATGGCTCTGAAATTGAGAAGTTCATGCAGCAAAGCCCCTATGCACTGATGCAAAAAAAAAAAAGAAAAAGAAAAAAGAAAAAATTTTAAAAAGACCTCTTCTGAAAATAGTCAGTAACCAAATTCTATTACTGTTTTTTTAAGTCAGTGTAAATATATAGTCAATATCCCAGCTGGATTTTTTTCAAAGAGGGGTTTTTTTGAGGGGGAGGGGTTGCTGTTTTTGGTTTTGTATACTTATTCACAGCTGGATCTGCTTGCTGTGTGCCATTTTAATGAATGATCCACGTTGAATTTCTAAAACCTCCAAATTATTACATAAGCTCTTTCATAATGCAGATTGATATAAGAGCATGCAGAAGAGACTCTGCACTCATTTCCCCACAGTGGCAACTCTTTAGATATTTTCTCTGCTAAATTACCCTGCGTTATCACGAGGTACTAAACGTGAATTCCCATCATCCCATTGGCACTCACAATACCTCCTGGCTGGCTCTGGCTGGGTATGTGCTTGAAATAAGGTCTTAGAGAAAGACCCCCAGCCAGGAGATCTGGAATCTGGTCCTTTCTGTGTCACCTGCTTGGCTACATGATGATCCTGGTCTTGCTTCTCCCCTCTCCAATATTCTTATCATGAACCTTAAGATAAAGCCGAGGTGTTTCGGAAAGCTACCCAGACCTGACACAATACAAAGGAATCTCGCCATTATGAACAAGCTATTCATTTTCACTCTGAGCTCAGGTTCAATGCTGACAAGACTGGATCTCTGCACCCAATCTCATTTTATACTTTATCTCAGAGAAGTTAATTCTTTCTTTCTATTTGCCACCTTGCTGACAAGCAACATCAACACCCTCATCTGGGAATTATTGCCTTTTTATTTTCTTCTCCTGATGCCAGAGTTGCTGTTGACAATATGTACTCAGGCAAGGCAGGGACGGCTGCATTTCACAATCAGATGCTGCGCACACTACTTCCGTCAAAACAATTAGTGTTCATTTCGGCTTTACTTGGGGAGACCTGCGGTGACTGATCAGTATAAATTATGGATGCATCTGTCCAGATGCACTTGTTCATTCATGCATAGATTTGAGGAAAATTCATTCTTCTCAGTTCAAAAACAGTCAGAAAAATAATTCCATACTTAAAAAATATAATTTAGCACATTTTCAACTGTGTTACTATGCCCATGAACTCACTCATATCATCTGTGATTTGAGACATTTCAAGCTATTTGGGGGAGTTCCAGTTTGCTATTATTCCCTTCTGTAAAATCTGCTGTCTTTATAAATCATTCAGAAATCCTGGACATTTTTAACCACCCAAAAGTGAAATATGATTTATTTTTCCTTTTTTATTTTGGAAGTACCTGCCTTCAAGCTCATTGTCAAACACACATTCTTAACTCTGCTGCTCAGGAACTTCAGTGCATTTCCCACAAAGCAATATGAACTTCAAATAAACAATGTGGATTAGTACTCTCTGTGGTCCAGGTCGGCTTTTGTTTGCTTTGCTTCATATTAGTTTTAATGAGCAGCTAGAGAAACTATCGGGCATGTTGCACAATACAACAAAAGAATCTATATTGTTTGTTCAAAATACGTTCAGTGGGATGACTCCCTTAAATATAACTGAGGGGGTCTGTATTTGATAGGTTTATTTACCTGCTTCAATAAAATTCTATGTGCACACCTATACAATTGGGGATTTCCCCCTGATACTAAATTAATCAGCACCCGAACAAAGCAATGAAAATCCACGTTGGTAGAGAAGCCCAGAGCACCTGGCTGTAGAAGTGAGGGCCCAGGAAGAGACAAGAAGACGAAAACCAATTCCACAGCAGCATTCCTGAATCAGACTTTCCAAAAAGCAGACTCCTTTACACCTGAGGTTTCTGCCACACACAGGTTGATATTGTCGTAACCTCCCAGCTTTGCTTTTGTTATGAGGGTCCCAAAATAACAGGAAGTCTAGACACATCTCATAATAACTATTTTTAGGAAATCCCATTAAATATTCCAGGTGGTAACAATCAAATGTCATCAATACAAGGGAGCTTGGCTGTGGGGTGCAATCTCTGCCTGGGAAAGACATATTAAATCCGGGTCTCCCAAAAGCCAGAAACATGAGGGGGGACAGGGTAGAGCTTTCTCCCTGGGAGACATTCTGATCGAAGTCACCAGAACCATAAGGCAACTTTGAAGACAATAGGTGAGGTGCCTTAAACATAAAACATGCTCTTTGTTTGCGTGTTGTCCATTTCCACAAAAGGAAAAAAAAATACTGACATCTCCTCACTGTTCTACTCCCAGTTTATTTTGCTACAGTTTTTTGTTTTCTTTTCTTTTAAAAAAAAAAATCTAGTGCCTTTCTCTTTCTCTAATCCTAGTTCTAAGACAAGAGGCAAACCTGGAGCCCCTTCTCACAGCATTGATACCACAGAGGTCTTATAAATCAGCTGAAAATCAATAAATCCTATATGGGAGTCTCTGCTTTGCAACCATATTGCCAAGGGACAGGGCTAATGCTTTTTTCCACCACCATCCCCATTTTTCTGTCATAAAAAAAAAAAAAAAAATCTGCTCAGGAACGAATGGGCAATCAAAGTTGCTGAGTAAGTATTTCGACTATCTAATTTTATTACTTTCCAATTGACAGACCTTCCCTCTGGAAATGTTTGCAATTAATTAATTAGTAGTAATCTTCCCCAAGAGACTAATTTAATGAATATTCTTTAATTCTTACTTTAAAAAAAAAAAAGCTTAGATGTATCCAAACTGCAATGGATGGGTGCCTCCAAAGTGCATTTTGAAAAATCAAGGGATCTATTTATTACTGTGATTTTTATCACTAAGTCAGTCTGCCCAGGACTATAATTCTTTTTCTAACTAGGAGTTTCCCGGGTTGAAAGCAAGGTTTCTCCAAGGTAACAGCATTCTGCAGGCAGTCGCGGCTGGGTTTGTCAGTATTTAGAATGGCGCTTGTTCTCATGTTAATAATCTCTTGGAGTCCTCTGCGATTTGTGGGCTCTTTAAGCTCCTTGAGAGTTCTGCAGAATCTGTGAAAGAAAAGGGGGAGTGGTATAGCCAGAGCTGTCATTCTAAAGAGGTCACTGGCCCTGGGGCCTACCAGTTCCCTCTGCAAGGTGCCAGAGGCAAGTTAGTGGTGAGAGATTCCCGGGCCAGGGACCCAGACCTGCCTGTTACTGGGCTTTCTTCGCCTAGTAGGAACCCCAGCGCGGCTCCTTTCCTCTGGGCCACACGGTCTTGTGTTCCAATTAGAAAATAAAACTGAGCCCTTGAACCAACTCCCAGCACTCCTCAGGGGAGCTGCAGAGAGGGAGAGCATTTTATAAAGTGTAAAGGGCGCAGTGACCCGGTTGAGAGGAAGGAAAAGCTTTCTGAGGTTTCTGAACTGCAAACTCCACCTGACCCGGCAACACCCGCCTAAGGCCTTCCCTGCCAGACTGGCAGGCCCTTTTCGCCCCTAGACGCCCTGGGTTAGTGGCCTGGGGATGGCGCCATCAGATGTGCAAACCGATGATTGAAACTGACCACCCCCTGTCCTGGGGCCGGCCCTAGAGGACGAAGCCCCCTCCCCGGCACCAGCAAACGTCCATCTCCACCAGGCCCATCGATGCCCTTTGACAGGGACCCCTGGAATGGGAGCCGGGGTTCCACCGCGGGCCCAGCCCGGCGTCCGGGCGGAGCTCAGGGAATGGGCCGTCCTCCCAGAGCTCTCCACTGCGGCTCGCCAGCGCCACCCCCAGCGGAGCGCAGCGGTTGCAGCCGGGCCCCGACGCCTTCCGCCCGCTCCCCGATCCCGGGCGGACGCCACGGGCGAAGTACTCGGGGCAACCAAGCCTCTCCTTCCGAGGATTTGCCCAGGGACATTGGTCCTAGTCTGAGTTGCCAAGGGTCAGACTTGGCGCTTTTCCAGGCGGAATCCGAAAGGGACCTGAACTCTGGCCTGGAGGGGGCACTATTCGGCCTATTCGAGGGTCAAGCGGCAGCAAAGAAGCCCCAGGGTCAGGGCTCTGGCAGAGGCCGGGGCTTGGAGAGTTGGAATTAGGCAGAGTCCTGGGGAGACTGAGGAGGGAGCCAGATCCCCAGGACAAAGATGGGCGGTCCAGAGGGATCCACCAACGCTGCCCGGAGCCATTCCGAGGAGCGCCGGGCTGGTGGTGCGAACAAACTTTCCTGCAGCGGAGAGGCGGAGGAGCCGGGCTGGAGGCTTCTCCCCCGAGCCTCGGCTCTCCTCCACCTGCCAGTGCTCAGCCTCCGCCCAGCCTTCACCCACCCCAGTTCCCTCCCCCTCCCCCGCGCGCCTCTGTTCACTTAGACTCCTCATCTCTCTCTCCTCTCCCCTCCTCCTCCTCCCTCTTGCCTCTCTCCCCCACTTTTCTCTTGTCTCTTCTTTTGTATTCTCTCCTCCCTCGCCGCCCCGGTTGCCTCTCGCCTCCTCCGGGCCGCAGGGGAGGAGGTGTGCGCGCTGCGCCCGGGGCCTGCGCGGCGCAGAGGGAGGCGTTTCTCCGACTTCTCCCGGGTAATTTGGAGAGCGTCTATGTGTGTGTGCGCGCGCGTGAGCTTGAGGCAAAAAGGGGTAGGATCTAGCGCCGAGCGGAGAGGGTCAGGGTCTTTGACGTTCCTCGCCGATTGCACAAATCTCCCGGAGCAAGAGTGAGCGTGGTGAGAGTGCGCGCGCGCGCGCACGGGCTGGCTGCGCCTAGTACGCCTGGTGGCCCGGGGCCCCGGGGCCCGGGGTCCGGTCTGGCAGCCCGGGATTACCGTGACGTCACATTGAGCCTCTGGCCACCTAGGACTGGGACACCTCGGGAGCCTTACAGCCAGGCGCCGCGCCGCGCCTCACCTAGCCACCGCGCGCCCTTGGGAACCCGCGCCTTCTCCCTCCCCTGCCCATCCATGGGCCCTTCTGTCTTCTGGACCCCACGGGCTGGAGGGGCGCCTTCCGGAGCGCAGGGCTTGGCAGCTGGGCTGCCCTCGGCTCTGCCTCCAGTCGCTCCAAGCGGGCGAAGGAACCGGCGCTGGGCACTCGCAGCGGTGTAAGGAAACCAGACGCCGCAAGGCTAGGGGCGCCGAACCGCGGGGCTGAGAGGGGAACTCCTAAGGGAAGAGGGAGACAGGCCAGGGACAGCCACTATGTCCTTCCCGCACTTCGGACACCCATACGGCGGCGCTTCCCAGGTAAGAAGTGCCTTCACGGGGATTGGGGGGCAGCCTGGGTGGAGGGGTGGCCGCCTGGTGCGCGCGCCTACCCTGAGCTCTCTTCTCTCCGCGTCCCCCGGGAAGCCAGAGGGAGCAGGGCCGGGGTAGTGTATCACAGCTTCCTCTGACACCCCCAGTCCCTGACTGAGAACGTTCCATTCCCAAGTGCATGCTGGAAAACCGTGTGACCGTGGAAACGTGGGCACCCTGACCATGCGTTCAGCGAGGTGGGTGGGATCTCAGGGATCTTCCAGTCAGGCCTCCTGTCGGTACAGATGTGTGAGCTGACCAGAGGACTCTCAAGGGAGAAAAAGAGGACTTCCAGTACGGAGCACTGCACGTCTGGCCATATTGTTGCTAGTGTGTTGACCTCTGTTCTTTTCCTTCTCTTTCCTTCGGCTGGTCCAAGTTTTCTGCCTCTGGGTTCCTCAATTTTCCAAGTGGTGGGAGGTGTTGCGTAGTGACAAGAGGCTCTTGGGAAAATCCCACCACTGTTATTCAGTTTTTCCCCAGAGTGCCTGGAATTCTTTCCTGAGGTCTGGTACCAGCTTGACCTTTGACCTGCTGTGTGATCTTGGACAAGTCTATCACTCTCTGGTCCTGAATTCCCTATCTGTATAACAGGAATAGGAGTGAGAGGTTGATGATGGTCTCAAAGGCTAACTTCTAGCTCTATTTTTGTAGAGATGGAGGGTAAGCAGAGGTTCACTCTCCAATTTAGGTTTCTGACTTTCACATTTCCCCAATCCCTTGGGACTCTGAAACTGTAGTAATGGCATAGGCACATTTATAAGAGGAATTTGAATGAATTCCCCCCCCGGGGGGGGGGATCCTGCCCCTGCAGGTAGCAGAACACTCTGCCAGGGTGGCAGTTAGTTGAAGTGGAATGAAGGAGTGATCTGGCAGTTCCCTACTTCCCTCTGGCCCCAGGCAGGGGGAGGTGGGGTCTTGACCTCCAGTGACCACTTTCTCAACCTTGCAGTTTCTGGTGTCTGCAAGTTCCAGCGCCACTTGCTGCGAATCTGCTCCACGCTCAGTCTCAGAGGTAGCCTCAGGCTCCACCCCAGCACCCACACTTTGCTGTGCCCCCTATGACAGTCGGCTGCTGGGCAGTGCCCGGCCGGAGCTGGGTGCTGCCTTGAGCATCTACGGAGCCCCTTATGCAGCTGCCGCCGCTGCCCAGAGCTACCCTGGCTACCTGCCCTATGGACCGGAGCCACCCCCACTGTATGGGGCACTGGTGAGTAGAGTGGGACCTGGGACTGCCCTGCAGGACATGTGGGGATTGGGGGCATGGGTAGTAAAGACAGGGGAAATCCAATGTGACCTCTCCAAGGAAAATCTAGGAGGGGCACACAGCTCCGAGGACAGGAAATGGTTAGGGTTGTGCACACCAGGTGGAGGATCAACTTTAGAGCACTTTAGAATTCACAGATAGTGTCCATGCTGTTTAGAGAGCATTCTGTAGTTCTGTTACATCTGTGAGGTGGTCAGCCACCAACATTCCCAGCTCACAGATGAGGAAGTTGATGTGAAGTCACGAGGGTGCAGAGGGTCAGGAGTAGCTCTGGAAGAAGAGCAAAGCTGGGACGCACCCCACTGGCGTTTGAACAGTAAGAAAGCAGCTACTGTGTGACCTGGTGAATCTGCCCAGCCTGCGACCAGCACGGGCTTCTTCTGCAACCTCTAGGAACTGGTATCATCAGTTCCTTTTCCCAGGGAGAAACTGAGGCAGAGAGTGGTTAAAGCACTGTGTCCAAGGTCGCAGAGCCAATGAAGGCGGTGGGGCTGGAGGTGAATCAGGCCGGAACCCGGAGTCCATGACCTCGCCCGCCAGCCTCCTCCTCCGCACACTTCGTCCTCAATTCTCTTTTCCTTTCCCACCAGAATCCACAGTACGAATTCAAGGAGGCTGCGGGGAATTTCACACCCAGCTTGGGGCAGCCAGGAGCCTATTACCCCTATGAGCCAACTCTGGGGCAGTATCAGTATGACAGGTAAGGAGCGCAAATCGCCAGCGGGCTCCCCACTGCTTCTGCCTCTGGCCAGATGTGGAGGTGGAGTGGGAGGAAGAAGGGAAAGGGAGGGAGCAGAATCACACTTTCAGGTGACAGAGGTCCCCTGTCCAAAGCCCCTGGTTCGCAGGTGGAGGCTGAGCTGGGTTCTCCCTGCAGGTATGGCGGGGTGGAGTTCAGCAGTGCGGGGCGCAGGAAGAACGCCACCCGGGAGACCACCAGCACGCTCAAGGCCTGGCTCAACGAGCACCGCAAGAACCCCTACCCCACCAAGGGCGAGAAGATCATGCTGGCCATCATCACCAAGATGACCCTCACCCAGGTGTCCACCTGGTTCGCCAATGCGCGCCGGCGCCTCAAGAAGGAGAACAAGATGACTTGGGCACCCAAGAACAAAGGCGGGGAGGAGAGGAAGGCAGAGACCAGAGCAGAGGAGTCACTGGGCTGCCTACACAGTGACACCAAAGGTACCCGCCGTGTTCATCCGTCACCTGATAGGTTTCACAAGCCATCCTGCAGTTTGATGGAAGTTGCCCTGTGGGGCAGATTTTCTGGGAAGGTGATCCTCTCACTCCGAATCCCCTGCATGCCCCAGGACCTTTGCCCATGCACTTCACTCTGCCTGGAATTCCCTCCAGAAACAGCTGCTTCTCTGCTTCAAACTGTTACCCTCCCCCCAAAAAGTGTCACCTCCTCAGCCACACCACAGTAGCTTCCTAGTTATTCTCTATCACATCGACCTGCTTTATTTCTTTTGCCATTTATCATTATAAGAACATTCACATACTTAAGGTCTGCCTGACCCCTTGAGAAAGCCAGCTGTACCAGAAGCTGCCTTACCACTGTGTCCCCTATATACCTAGCACCTAGATGATGTCTGGCACATAGCTGGCGCTCAGCAAACATTTGCTGAATTAAATTATGTAACAGCAGGCACCCGTGGATGTTGAAGTTGGATAAAAACCGTCCTTTGCCTTTTTACAACTGAGAAATTGAGATCCAGACTCAAAGCAGCAGCCAGGTGGCTTTCCCCTGGCTTCTCAGGAAGGGCGAGTCTTCCAAGGGGCGGTGTGTGGGGCAGGCCTGGAGCGAGAGTTGTTTTTCCCAAGGGCGGGCCAGCAGTCCTGGGGCAAGCGTGAGGGTTGGCACCGCGGGTCTGGTGAATCACACCGCGAATACCCCGAGCGCGGGTGCGTCTCGCTAAAAGCTTCTGCGGGATGGGCACTCCCGCGGATTTCCCATGGGCCCTGGGCTTTTCTCACTCGCTCTTGATTTGATTTCCTGCAGACGTAACTGCTAGCCAGGAGGCGCAGGGGCTCCCTCTGAGTGACCTGGAAGACCTGGAGGAAGAGGAAGAAGAGGAGGAGGCCGAAGAAGAGGAGGCCGCGGTTACCGCGGTGGACAGGCTGGCGGGCTTCCAGAAAGGCGCGCAGTCACTGCCCGCGGCGTGCGCTGCCGCTCGGGAGGGCCGGGCGGAGGGCAGGGAGTGCGGCCTGGCGGCGCCCCGCTTCTCCTTCAGCGAGCCCCGCGGGTCAGGAGAAGCGAACTTCATCACGGCGGAGCCAGGGGGACCGACGATGATCATGCACTACCCATGCGCAGAGAAACCGCGCATCTGGTCTTTGGCTCACACCGCGGGAGCCAGCGCGGTCGAAGGCGCATCCTCAACCCGGCCCAGGCCACAAAGTCCTGAGTGCCACTTGATTCCCGGACAGTCTCTAGGCTCCGCCAGGAGACCCGCGTGCGAAGAGTCTTCCCTCATAGCCAAAGCCTTTGGAAACGCCGCGTTTACCCTTCAGGGGCTGCCGCTGAACTGTGCGCCCTGCCCGAGGCGGAGGGAGCCTGCAGCGCAGTGCCAGTACCCTTCCGGAGCAGAAGGTAGTGGGTCCCCAACGCGCTGGCAGTGCCTGCCCAAAAGACACCCACCCACCATCCTGCCCAGGCATCACATACCCTCTCTGCCTCTGACGCCATCCCGGTTCAGACCTGGCCAGGGTCTGTCCTACAGCTCCTCCTTCAAAGGGATGCTTAGGGATGGAAGTTCTAGGCCTCTGGTTTTAAAGCCAAATAATAGTATTAACCTCAGAGAGACAAACTGAGCCAGGATCCACATAGAAAGTCTTTGGAAGGATGGACAGCCTAGATCTGTGAATTCATGGTCCACTGTTCTTCCATCTGCACCCAGTGTGCTTTGCCCCACTCCTAACACAAGCACCCTTGCCTCCTGCCTGCCCTTCACCCAGTTGTACAGGTACCCAGGGCTTTCTGGGGCCCGACAGACACCAGAGATTTCTGAGACATCTGAAAGGGTGGGCCAGACACATTCTGTAAGTTCAAGGTCACTGCTTAAGTACAGCCTGCAGCACTCTCCATGACCAACTAAAACCCTAGGAGATATAGACATGCCCCTGTTTTCCAGAACCTGGAAGCTGAGGTTGGTGCTGTCCATGGACAGCACTCACCAGCAAAGTCTCATTCCTAAGCAGGGTAAGACTGCTAGTTGGTGTTCCCTGCGTCCAGTTGGCTCTTTCTTATGCTTAGGACCTGGTGGAAGGGACTGTTACCCCACAAAGGGACATTCCCCCCAGCACGAGGTGACCTTTAGCAATTACTGTCAGAATCTGTTCTTCGTAGTAATTTCTCCCAGCATTAGCTACTGCCTTAGCAACTTAGGTTCCATTTTTATTTGAATATATACACGGAGAGTCCAAGCCATACCTCTGGCAAGCAAATTGCCTCTAGACTTTTGCTTCTCTTAGAATGAGACACAGCTGACCTGGGAGTCCCTAGGAATCGCCACCAGGTGGTCTTCGGGTTTTAATCAACCTTTCCTTTCTCAGCAGGTTAGCGCAACGGACGCGATTTGCAGAAGAATCTTGGAAATGGGCCCACTTTTTGAACTCACCTCCGCTCTGGGAAACTGCCAGACCTTGACAGGGACCAAGAGTTCTCACTTCGCCTAAGAGACACACAGAAACCCTCCTATAGCGGCTATCCTTGCACGCAGAGCTGGAGGTGGCAGGACAGACCTGTACCTACCCAGATCCTGCGAGGAAGAGGTGGCAGGGCACCTTGAGGAAAGCCGGGGAGTCTGCTGGGCGCAGACTCTGCCGAGTCGGCCTTCCTTCTCTGGATAAAAGGCCTGGACTGCTTCCTCTCCAGCTCACCCCTGCCCCTCACCCCCCTCACTTCGTAGCTTTATTGCTGGTTTGGCCCCTGAGGACCACGTATCTTCTCCCCTTCCCCACTCCTTGTGTCCTTAAAAATAATCAAGCTGAACCTAAACTGTGCAGCCTGTCTGTGCCAGGGACGCTTAGAAAGGTCAGGGTGGCGGAGGATGGAACACAGCCAGGAGTTCTGGGGACAGGGCTGCACGGACCACAGAACTTTAACAGGGAGGGGAACTGACTGGGACCCGCAATGACAGGGAGCCTGCAGTCCAGCACACCCAAAGCTTTGCGACCAAGCAGCTGAGCCAGGCTGAAGTCCCCTTAGGTTGGCCGATGTGGGAGGTGACACCGGATCGGGTAGATGTCAGGATATTTGTTCCCAGGTTTGTAGTTGGGTTGCAAAAATTTACGTGGGGAGTTGAATGTGAGCGAGTCTGGAGGCTCGGCATTCAGCCAGTGAGTGAACGCACCGCTGCAGGGAGGGACCAGGGCCGCGACCTACAGGCAAGCTCCAGGAGCTGATGGAGTCCGGAGGGCTGGAGGAAAGGCAGCCTCCAAGGGCTGCGCTGGATCCTCCAGGAGCCTTGTCGCCCTATCTGGGCGAGCTGATCTTCCAGACCAGCTCTGAGGCCGCTGCAGTGAGAAGAATCACCTCGGCAGATTTTAAACCCTCGAAGCTGCGGAGTGGGAACCTGGGAGCAGGAAATAAGAGGGAAAAGTGACCTGAGGCAGCAGCCATCCCCCAGACCCTCCCTCGCCCCACCCCGTCTACTTCTCTGTAGAAAAGACCCCTTTGGAGTGGGCAGGGTCTTTAAGGATCACAATTACAAAAACACAAACCTCTTCTTCAGATGAGGAAACGGAGGCCACTTGGGGAGGCAGGTGACTGGTTCAGGGTCATGCATGTCCGTGGTGGAAACGTACCCTAGCTTTCCACTCTGGGTCCTAAGCCCCCTTTTCCATTTCCTGCTGGCCCACCTTCCGGGAGATCCCCTCCCTGCTTCTTTTTGCTCCTGGGCAACAGCTGGTCCCACCCCCAGCCTCCCCGGGGACACACTCCAGTCGCCCCCGCTGACCCGCGGCTTAGGGTCCGGAAAATTAAACTGCGAAAAGATAAACATTATTTCCAGTCGGCTTTGCGGGATTAACGCTTGTAATAAAGAGCATTAACTGAAGGTTTCTTTCAAGGCGCTCCCGACCCCACCCCCTCCTGGGGGGCCAGGTAGACCCCTCCAGATACCGCGCAGGCGGCAGAGATTTCCTTGTGGGGCCTCGGGTTGAGGATGGGGCTCCAGCTAGTGGTTGGTGCAGGGGAGAGAGGCCCTTAGCACCACACAGAGTCAGCGCTGGGAGATGGGACAGATTGGAGAAGGGAGTGGCCTACACCCAAGGTCATGTGGCTTAGCAGGGGCTAGGTTGCAGAGGTCAGGGGTGGGGGATCCCCGCCTCCCCACTGCCTGCAGCCTCCTGCAGGCACAGGGATCCTGGACAGGAGACACTCTGGGCCCCGGCAACTGTCTCTCCAGCTGCAAGAACCATTTCTTGACTCAAAGAACTCTCCTTCCTTTCCCAGTCCAGAGCAGCCTAGAATTGTTCCAAGATCTGGGCCTAACTGGAGACAGTGAGGTGTGAGGAGGGCTGGAAAGGGTAGCCTAGAGTCCCCAAGCCCCACACTACCTTCTCAGTTGCATTTCTACCTTGTGTGCTGCTTGGATGAGACCCTCCCCTCTGAGTTCTCCAGCTTTACAATTCTGAGATAATCTACGTCCCACCCTGGTGCTCAGAGTCTCCTCCAGCTCCAGGGGTCCAGGCGAAGAGCCTGAGAATGGCATGTCTGAGCCCGCGATTATCCCAGCCTCAGACCCCCAGCCACAATCTGTTGCCACTATCTCTGTCCCCACTGAGTGCTTCCTGCAAATCTCCCAGTATAATCTCTCAGAATCATATTTTTGAATACAGTTTTGATTAAACACCAGGGCAAGGGGAGGGAGGATGTTCCTCTGCTCTCCTCGGCGGCTGGTACCTACAGACTGCTGGACCAGCTGTGAGCTCTGCAGAGTGAGTGTCCGTAAATGCAGAATGCAGAGCTTGAGTTTGGATTTGCAAGCTCCCCCCCCCCCCGCCCCCGTGGCTAATCCACCCTGTCCATGCCTGGGAAGCACCAGGGACCTACCCCCTGGAGGAGAGAGGAAGCTCCTCAGGGAAGTCACCCAGGCTTCTCTTCCTTTATTGATCACCATGTGGACACTGGACACACTAGATCTCTGTGGTCATTTTAACTCTAAGATTCTATGACCCTGTTAAGAATAACCAGACCTCCTGGACCTCTTCCTGTGTGCTAGACTCAATGTGGTGCATCCTAGTCCATTTGGATGCTGTAACAGAGTGTCAGACACCCGGTAGCTTATAAACAACAGCAATTCACAACTCTGAAAGCTGAAGAGTTCAAGATCAAAGCACCATCAGATTCAGCGCCTGGTGAGGGCCCATTCTAGTTCCTAGGCAGCACTTTCTCACTGCACACTGCATGGTAGGAGAGAGAGAAAGTTCTTTGGGGTCTCTTCCACAAGGTCCCTAATCCCATTCAGAAGGGTTCCACACTCATTACCCAACACTTCCCAAAGACCCTGCCTCCAAATACCATCACGTTGAGGATTTGGTTTCAACCCACGAATTCTTTTTTAGCCTATGTCCTAGCAATGCATGGGCCCATTTATATATCACAACATTTTGAAGAAACTTCATGTTATACTTAACTAATATGGCCACCTATGTATTGAGTGAGAAGACAGGCTCAGAGAGATTCAGTAACTTCATATCATTTATCCAGCAACCAAATAATGAAGTCAGACTCTGGGGAAGACTAATTCTTAACCCTCTGACTCTCCTGCTAATACATTCTATTATTTTTAAGATCCTTTATTTAATTATTAAGAGCATATATTTTTGCTCCGGAATCCTATGTTACTCTCCTTTCTTCTCAGGAATGGCCAGGGGAAAGACTTCTGTTGCTTCCTGGACCCACTCACATCCTGGCTGAGAGCCTCTCTTACCTATCCATTGCCACATTTCCCTGGGACTTAATGTCTCAGATGCCCTTGGTGTTCAGCAAAATGTAACCCTTGGATCTCTATCATCAGAGTCAGCCCATAGCTGAAGAATCACACTAGGAGGTGGGCTGAGAGATCTACCTGGGTAAAAAGCACCCCAGGTGGTCTGATGGGTTTTTGACTTCAGTCCAGGTGGCTGCAGAGCCTCAAGTGGCCAGACTCTAAGCTCAGCAGGAGGGCGAAGGACACCTGCTGTTGGCCAAGAGTAAATTGCTTCCCAGTAACAGGTGCAAACATTTCCGCCTGGATCTAAGCTGGATTCACATTCAATCTCTTCATCTGGTTTGCCCTGCCCCTCCTGCATGCCCCCCTCCACCGTTCTGAAGCTCAAAGGCTTATTACTGAAAGGGGGAGGAAGAGACCTCGGAGAATAATGCCTCCCAGCTGCCTAAATTCACTATTCCAGGGTTGGAAGCTCCTTGGTAGTGCCCTGTACTGTGGTGTCCCCAAACATGTCCTTGCAGTCCAGAATCTATTTGCATTTAGGGAACTGCAACACTTGGATCTCACTAGGGAAGACCAAATCTTAAGCAAATGGAAGAACCAGCAGGGGTGGGACCTTCCACCCTGTCTCCTAACACAGCCAGTCTCAGCTTGAGTGTTAGAGAAAGTTCTTTCTTTTTCAAACCAAATTTTTTCTCCCTGTAACATTTGACATTTGTCTCCAGAATCAATACGTCTTACTCCTCTCCGTGATTCCTTCTTTCTCTTCCCTCCCTGATTCTCCCTGTTGCCCCTTGTTTTGCCCCTTACTCTGTAATCAGGGTAAGAAATGGAGTCAGTCTAATGGTATTTTAGTCAACTTTTGCATTGCTGTGACCAAAAGAACTGACAAGATCAATTAGAGGAGGATAAGTTTATTTTGCCTCATGGTTTCAGAGGTTCAGTCCATGGTCGGCTGACTCCATAGTTCTGGGTCCTAGTGAGGCAGAACATCATGGCGGAAGGGCATGATGGAGGAAAGTAGCTCAAGACATGGCAACAGGAAGCAGAGAGAGCTTCGCTCACCAAAGACAAAATATAAACCCCAAAGGCACACCCCTAGTGACCTCCTTCCTCCAGCCACATCCTACCTGTCTACAGTTACTGCCCAGTTCATTCATATCAGTGGATTAATACACCAGTCGGTCTCACCTCTCTTAATCATTTCAACTCTGAAAATTCTTGTGTTGTTCTGCACATGAGTTTTGGGGGGATAGCTCATATCTAAACCATAAAGATGAGCATCTCCCAATAATATGGCAAAAGAGCCTATCAGCATAATTTTCTTCAATAAAAAAATTAAGTTTTACAGGCAGAGGAAGACAAACACTTCACAATCTCACTTTTATCTGGATGTTAAAAAGTTGACCTCATGGGAGTAGAGAGTAGAATATTGGGAACCTGGGAAGGATGTGGAGAAGCAGAGTGGAGAGAGGATGGTTAATGGGAAAGGGTGCAGCTGGGGAGGAGGAATAACCTCTCGTATCCTATAGTGTGGTAGAATAACTATGGTTGGCAACGATTGTGCATTTCAAAGTAGTGTAGAGAGGATTTTGAAAGTTCCCAACACAAAGAAATAATAAATGTTTGAGCTGATGGATATGCAAAAACCCAGATGTGATCATTACACATTATGTGCATGTATTAAAATGTCACACTGTCCCCAATAAATACACCCCATACAATTACACTGCCTCAGCTCAATTCACAATAGCTAAACCATAGAACCAACCTAGGTGACATTCAACAGATGAATGGATCAAGAAAATGTGGTACATATATACAAGGGAATATCACTCAGTCTTTAAAGAATGAAATGATGGCATTTGCTGGCAAATGGATGGAGCTGGAGAATATCATGCTAAGTGAAATAAGCCAGTCCCAAAGAACCAAAAGCCAAATGTTTCCGCTGATATGCAGATGCTAATTCACTGTAAGGAGGAGTGGGACTAGGAAGGAATAGAGATACTTTGGATTAGACAGAGGGGAGTGAAGGGAGAGAGGGTGTATAGGGGCAGAATGATAGTAGAATGAATCAGACATTATTACCCTATTTGCAAAGATGATTACATGACCTGTGTAACTCTACACCATGTGCAACCAGATGAATGAGAAGTTAGACTCCATTTATGTATGATGGGTCAAGATGCATTCTACTTTCATGTATAACTGATTAGAACAAATAAAAAAGAAAAAAATACTGAGGGGGGAACAATTACTCTGCTTTAATTGAAAATTTAAAAATAAATGTTAAGTTGAAGGGGTTGGGGGCAGTGACCGAAGTTCTTGGTCAAGTCATCCAAAGTCTTGAGACTCAGTTTTCTCCTGGCAGGTTGGGAGATGGCGCTTTCATAAGCTCCACAGTTCTTTGATCTGGACAAAGAGGAAGAGCAGCATCACTTGAATTTTAACTGGTGGCAAGAGTTGGTTGTAGAAGGCAGGTGAGCACCGGGGACGTCTCCTTGGTGTGACCTGAGGATGAAGAGACATTTGGAAGGGAATAAATACTTGGAGTTATTCTGAGAACTCACTACTGTTTCATGCCGTGACCAGTCCTGGTGCCAGCGGTGGCCCGTTCTGTCCTCTGGTGACTCACCTGGGTTCGTGTGGAGCACTGCTGTAGTTTAAGAGTACTCCGCCAGAATTCACAGGTTGAAACTGAATCGCCAAATTTGTTCACGGGCAGTATTTGGAGGCCTTTGAGAGATAATTAGAATGAGATGAGGTCATCAGGGTGGGGCCTCCGTGATGGCATTTGTGGCTTTATAAGAAGAGGAAGAGACTTGCAGCAGCTCACGTGCTCTGCCTGGTCACGTGGTGCCCGTAGCCGTGTTATGATGCAGCCAGAAGGTCCTCGCCAGGTGCCCAGCAGATGCCAGTGCCACGTTCTTGGACTTCTCAGCCTCCAGTGCTGTAAGCCAGATAAACTTCTATCCTTTTTTTTATTTTTAATTTATTTTTATTGTAAACAAATGGGATACATGTTGTTTCTCTGTTTGTACATGGAGTAACAGCATACCATTAGCGTAGTCATACATTTACATAGGGTGATGATGTTTGATTCATTCCGTTATTTTTTCCTTCCCTCCCCCCCTCCCACCCCTCTTTTCCCTCTACACAGTACCTCCTTCCTCCATTCTTGCCTCCCTCCCACAGCCCATTATGTGTCATCATCCGCTTATCAGTGAGATCATTCACCTTCTGGATTTTTGAGATTAGCTTAACTCACTTAACATGATATTCTCCAATTTCATCCATTTGCCTGCAAATGCCATAATTTTATTGTTCTTTATAGCTGAGTAATATTCCATTGTATATATATACACCACAGTTTCTTTACCCATTCATCAATTGAAGGACATCTAGGTTGGTTCCACAGTCTGGCTATTGTGAATTGAGCAGCTATGAACATTGATGTGGCTGTATCTCTGTAGTATGCTGATTTTAAGTCCTTTGGGTATATATAAACCGAGGAGTGGGATAGCTGGGTCAAATGGTAGGTCCATTCCAAGTTTTCTAAGGAATCTCCACACTGCTTTCCAGAGTGGCTGCACTAATTTGCAGCCCCACCAGCAATGTATGAGTGTACCTTTTTCCCCACATCCTCTCCAACACCTATTGTTGTTGTATTCTTGATAATTGCCATTCTAATTGGGGTGAGATGGAATCTTAGTGTAGTTTTGATTTGCATTTCTCTTATTGCTAAAGATGGTGAACATTTTTTCATATGTTTGTTGATTGCTTGTAGATCTTCTTTTGTGAAGCGTCTGTTCATATCCTTAGCCCATTTGTTGATTGGGTTATTTGTATTCTTTGTGTAGAGTTTTTTGAGTTCTTTAAATATTCTGGAAATTAGTGCTCTATCTGAAGTATGAGTGACAAAGATATTCTTCCACTCTGTAGGCTCTCTCTTCACATTGCTGATAGTTTCCTTTGCTGAGAGAAAGCTATTTAGTTTGAATCTATCCCAGTTGTTGATTCTTGCTTTTATTTCTTGTGCTATGGGAGTCCTGTTAAGGAAGTCTGATCCTAAGCCAACAAGTTGAAGATTTGGACCTACTTTTTCTTCTATAAGATGCAGGGTCTCTGGTCTGATTTCAAGGTCCTTGATCCATTGTGAGTTGAGTTTTGTGCAGGGTGAGAGATAGGGGTTTAGTTTCATTCTGTTGCATATGGATTTCCAGTTTTCCCAGCACCATTTGTTGAACAGACGGTCTTTTCTCCATTGCATATTTTTGGCACCTTTGTCTAGTATGAGAAAATTTATTTGGGTTTGTGTCCGTGTCCTCTATTCTGTACCATTGATTTACCTGTCTATTTTGGTGCCAATACCATGCCGTTTTTGTTACTATTGCTTTGTAGTATAGTCGAAGTTCTGGTATTGCGATACCCCCTGTTTCATTCTTCCTGCTAAAGGATTGCTTTAGCGCTTCTGGGTTTCGTGTTCTTCCAGATGAATTTCACGATTGCTTGCTCTATTTCTGTAAGGTACGTATTGGGATTTTAATTGGAATTGCATTGAATCTGTATAGCACTTTTGGTAGTATGGCCATTTTGACAATATTAATTCTGCCTATCCAAGAACATGGGAGATCTTTCCATCTTCTAAGGTTTTCCTCAATTTCTTTCTTCAGTATTTTGTAGTTTTCATTGTAGAGATCTTTTACCTCCTTGGTTAGATTGATTCCCAAGTTTTTTTTTTTTTTTTTTTTTTTTTTTTTTTGAGGCTATTGCAAATGGAGTTGTTTTCCCCATTTCCCTTTCAGCTGTTTTGTTGCTTGCGTATAAAAATGCTTTAGACTTATGCGTGTTGATTTTATAGCCTGCTATTTTGCTGAATTCATTGATGAGGTCTAGAAGTTTTCTGGAGGAAGTTTTTGGATCCTCTAAATATAGAATCATGTCATCTGCAAATAGTGACAGCTTAACTTCCTCTTTTCCTATTCATATCCCTTAAATTTCTTTGGTCTGCCTAATTGCTCTGGCTAGAGTTTTGAGGACAATGTTGAATAGAAATTGTGAAAGAGGACATCCCTGTCTTGTTCTCGTTTTTAAAGGGAATGGTTTCAGTTTTTCTCCATTAAGAATGATGTTGGCCATGGGCTTAGCATAAATAGCCTTTACAATGTTCAGGTATGTTCCTACTATCCCTATTTTTTCTAGTGTTTTGAGCATGAAGGAGTGTTGTATTTTGTCGAACGCTTTTTCTGCATCAATTGAAATAACCATATGATTCTTATCCTTAAGTCTATTGACATGATGGATTACGTTTATTGATTTATGGATGTTAAACCATCCTTGCATTCCAAGGATGAACCCCACTTGATCATGGTGCACAATTTTCTTACTATGTATTTGGATACAGTTTGCCAATATTTTGTTAAGGATCTTTGCATCTATATTCATCAAGGATATTGGTCTAAAATTTTCTTTCCTTGATGTGTCTTTGCCTGGTTTGGGTATGAGGGTGATATTAGCTTAATAGAATGAGTTCGGTAGGGTACCCTCTTTTTCTATTTCCTGGAATACTTTGAGAAGTATTGGAATGAGTTCTTCTTTGAAGGTCTTGTAGAACTCGGCTGAGAATTCATCTGGTCCTGGGCTTTTCTTGGATGGTAGATTTTTAATGACTTTTTCTATTTCATTGCTTGATATTGATCTGTTTAAATTGTGTATGTCCTCCTGGTTCAGTTTGGGAAAAGCATTTGTCTCTAGAAATTTGTCAATGTCTTCGGTAGTTTCTATTTTGTTGGAATACAAATTTTCAAAGTAGCTTCTCATTATGTTCTGTATCTCAGTGGTGTCTGTTGTGCTATTTCCTTTTTCATCATGAATTTTAGTAATTTGAGTTTTCTCTCTCCTTCTCTTTGTTAGTGTGGCTAAGGGTTTGTCTATTTTGTTTACTTTCTCAAAGAACCAACTTTTTGTTTTGTCAATTTTTTGAATTGTTTCTTTTGTTTCAATTTCATTGATTTCAGCTCTGATTTTAATTATTTCCTGTCTTCTACTACTTTTGCTGTTATTCTGTCCTTCTTTTTCTAGGGCTTTGAGCTGTAATGTTAGGTCATTTAGTTGTTGACTTTTCATTCTTTTTGGAATGCGCTCCATGCAATGAATCTTCCTCTTAGTACCACTTTCATAGTGTCCCAGAGATTTTGATATGTTGTATCGTCATTCTCATTGACCTCTAAGAATTTTTTATCTCCTCCCTGATGTTTTTTGTTATCCATGTTTCATTCAATAGCACATTATTTAGTCTCCAGGTGTTGGAGTAATTTCTGTTTTTATTTTGTCATTGATTTCTATTCTCAGTCCATTATGATCTGATAGAACACAAGGCAGTATCTCTATTTTTTTGCATTTCCTAAGGGCTGCTTTGTGGCATAACGTATGGTCTATTTTCAAGAAGGTTCCATGTGCTGCTGAGAAGAAAGTGAATCTGCTCGTTGATGGATGGAATATTCTATATATGTCTATTAAGTCTAGGTTATTGATTGTGTTATTGAGTTCTATGGTTTCTTTGGTTGGATTTTGTTTGGAAGATCTATCTAGTGGTGACAGTGGTGTGTTAAAGTCACCCAGAATTATTGTGTTGTGGTCTATGTGATTTCTGAAATTGAGAAGGATTTGTTTGATGTACAGGGATGCACCATTGTTTGGGGCATATATATTTACTATCGTTATGTCTTCCTGATTTATGGTTCCCTTAAGCAGTGTGAAATGTCCTTCTTTATCCTTTCTGACTAACTTTGGCTTGAAGTCCACTTTATCTAATATAAGGATGGAAACCCCCACTTTTTTACTGAGTCCATGTGCATGGTAGGTTTTTTCCCATCCTTTCACCTTTAGTCTTTGAATGTCTTTTTCTTTGAGATGAGTCTCTTGCAGGCAGCATATTATTAGGTCTTTCTTTTTAATCCATTCTGCCAGTCTATGTCTTTTGATTGATGACTTTAGGTCATTAATATTCAGGGTTATTATTGAGATATGATTTGTATTCCCAGTAATTTGGCTTATTTTTGGTTTTTAAGTTGACTTGGTTTCTCCTTTGAGTGGTTTTTCTCTAAGGTAGTACCTCCCTTTACTGACCTACATTGTTGTTTTTCATTTCCTCCTCATGGAATATTTTGTTGAGAACATTCTGTAGTGCAGGCTTTCTATTTGTAAATTCTTTTAACTGTTGTTTATCATGGAAGGATTTTATTTCATCTTCAAATCTGAAGGTTAGTTTTGCTGGGTATAGGATTCTTGGTTGGCAACCATGTTCTTTCAGAGCTTGAAATATGTTGTTCTAGGCCCTTCTAGCTTTTAGAGTCTGGGTTGAGAAGTCGGCTGCTATCTGTATTGGTCTCCCCCATATGTAATCTGATGCTTTTCTCTCTCGGCCTTCAAAATCCTATCTTTATTTTGAATGTTAGGCATTTTCATTATTGGTGTTCTGTAAGCCTCTTGTATTTGATTTTCCATTTCATTCTTCAGGATTGGGAAATTTTCTGATATTATTTCATTGAATAGGTTGTTCATTCCTTTGGTTTGTATGTCTGTGCCTTCCTCAATCCCAATAATTCTTAAATTTGGTCTTTTCATGATGTCCCACAGTTCTTGGAGATTCTGTTCATGAATTCTTACCAACTTCTCTGTTTGGGCAACTTTATTTTCAAGATTAAATATTTTGTCTTCATTGTCTGAGGTTCTGTCTTCCAATTGGTCTAGTCTTTTGGTGATGCTTTCCATTGAGTTTTTTATTTGGTTTATTGTCTCCTTCATTTCAAGGATTTCCGTTGGTTTTTTTTTTTTTTTTTTTTTTTGAGAATCTCTATCTCTTTGTTGAAATGATCTTTTGTTTTCTGCAGGTGCTCTTTCAGCTTATTGGTATTATCATTCATTGCCTGCATTTGTTCTCTAATCTCATCCTTTGCTTCGCGAATCATCTTAATCATGTATAATCTGAAGTCCTTTTCTGACATTTCTTCTAACATACTGTCACTGGATTCTATTAATATAGAATCTAGATTTGTTTGGGTCATTTCTTCCCTTGTTTTTTAATTTTGTTCATGCATCTTCCCCTCTAGCAGTGCAGATCTGGGGTATTGCAGATTTCCCCCTATAGGCTTATAGTGGCCCTATAGGTTTCCAAAACCCTTTCTTTAAGGGGAGATCAATATTAGCCATGCCCAATTCAGACACTATGCAATCCTAGACCAAATAGCCCCTATGAGGACAATAACAAAATTGTCATAATAAACAGAATGAGTTCAAATATTATCTTCGGTAAACCAAACAGATTTGCAATAAGGTCTGCAGTTTCTAATGGAGGACAAAGAGGATGCAGAGGGATGTAGAATGTGGCTGTTAATGGGATAAGAAAAGAATATACAGAAGTTCTAGATAATAGGGTGAGAGTGTAATCAAAAGAAATTGGATATTAGCATGCAAAAAAGGGAGAAAGAGACTCTGAGGGAACAGGTAAACAAAAGGAAAAGATCAAGAAAAGTAAAGAAATAAAAACTTAAATTTTTTCAATAAGGAGAAAAAAGAAAATCTACAGTATAAGAGTCATATAGTTTTGAAACCTCCCAGTATTCAGTAGCCTGATCCATGAGAGGTACCTGACAATGAGCTTCAAGCCTCCAGCAGGCGTCTCAGGATGGGATTTGCCCCATCTAAAGATCGGAGCTCTGGCTTCCAGGATTATCCAAGATGGCCGCTCTGGCTTTGAAATGTGTTGGCAAATGGGGAGGTGCAGCTCAGGGAGTGGATGTGGTCAGCTGGAGGTCCTGGAGGTGGGATGCGGTTGGTCAGGCAGGGGTCCTGGAGGTCCGGTGTGTTTGGTGTGTTTGTGGGATCCTGGAGGCCAGGTGCAATCAGTTGGTCTGGGGTCCCGGTGATAGGGCGCAGTCAGTTGCTCTGGGGGTCCTGGCAGCAGGGAGAAGTCAGTCGATGTGAGGGTCCCAGAGGCAGGGAGTGATCGGTCGGGCTGAGGGATCCTGGAGACGGGGCTCAGTCAGTCAGGCCAGGGGTCTGATGGGGCTTGGCTGTTTTCTTAAGATGGCGGCAGCCACGTGTAATCAAACCTGCAGGTACTGTGACAGTGAACTTGCAGGCAACAGCAGGCAGCTGGTGCTCCACTGGCGGACCGCAATCAGTTTGCTGACTATTGTCGGATGATCGGGAGGTGAACCTCATGCGTTGGGTGATGGATAGGTGTAAGGCAGGCGATGGACAGGCGAGAGGCAGGCAAATGGTGGATGATAGACGCCTGACAGTGAGCAATCTGCACTCAAAAAAGGCGTCCATATGCTGGCAGACTGCAGGTGATCACAGCAGACAAATGGGGTAAACAGCAGGGGATCAATAAGCAGCAAAAACTGCCTCGCTGAGAAACAGATATCCTCTGCTTGAAACCAGAGTTACGGAGCGACAAGGAACGCAGCCTCCCTCTAGTCCGCCATCTTGGATCTCCTAAACTTCTATTCTTTATAAATTATCCAGTCTTGAGTATTTTGTTATAGCAAAGAAAATAGACTAATACAAGCATGATTATTTTAATGGGATCACCAGGGACCTTGGTCTTCTTTCATGGGACTTCCCTCATTTAGACTGTCTCCAAATTCCAACTGGGCTTTATTTAAAGTCTTAGAAAACCTGATCCAGAACTATGATGCTACCAGTGATAAGGATGATGTGCCTAGGGACATAGTTCTTGACCTTGGTGGTGCATAAAATCAACTGGGGAGGTATTTGTGTTTTATTTTTTGTATGGACACAGAAGCTGTACCCCTGACCAGTTAAATCCAGTCTCTAGGGGTGCGGCCTAGCAGTGTTTTCCAAAGTTCCCAGGTAATTCCAGTGTGCAGTCAGGGTGAGAACCAGTGAGAAACCAGTCTGCTTTTTTGTCCAGCACCTGCATTTTCTAGATATGTATATGTGTACCTGAGGGTGAGGAGTTGACCGAAGGATGTCTAGAAGCCTGTGGCTTCTCCCTGACTCTGTGCTCTGCATATTTTTCCCCATGGCAAAATAGGTTTCAGATTTACATTTTACCACATGGTTTATGAAAAAAATTCAAAGACTGATGTATTCCTGGATTCCAGGTCAGTTTCTAGCCAGGACAGACCCCTGTTGGTCCTTCCTCATTCTGAGTCCCAGATTTCTGCACCTACTGTGGAATTTTGGTGGGGAGATTTCTCACATGAGATTCTGGGCACCAAGTCACCGGCTGGGTAAACGCAGAGGTTGAACTGGGGTGGATGTCTTTTGGAAGTGTTTCTTGATGTTCCAGTTACATATTACAGTAGAAAAATTGCACTCCAAGCTAATGACTAGAAAAACCCACAGCAGTCGTTAATTTTTCTCATGAATCTGCAATTTGGATAGGGCTCAGTGGAAATGATGTGTTTCTGCCTGGGTCCTATTCTTAGAAGACTGGAACGGAGGGTCCATTCCCCCACAGGATCCGGGGTCCACTCCCTGTAGAGTGCTTATGGGCACTTGAGGCTCCTCCCATCATGGCAGCTAAGTGTGTGGGGAGAGCAAGAGAGCCAAGGGCCTGGGCGGAAGCTGCAAGGCCTCTTATCACCTGTCCCAGAGCATAGTTTCCACCGTGTTCTGTGGGTCAAGCAATCATCACGTCTCCATTCAAGAGGAGGGGGACTGAGGAGGGGGATTCGACTCTACTGCTTCATGGGAAGAGCAGCCAATAATTTGTAGCCATCTTGACCAAAATGGTGTGGCCAGCGGAGGTCAGTTTTGTCATAAGTTCAGACTTCACTTCTGCATCGAACGTGCTCTTATGAGGCGCTGACAGACAGCTTGGACGGCCGTGGCACCACCATTTAACGACAGAAATTTATCTTCTCACAGTGCTTGAGCCTGAGAAATCTAAGATCAAGGGACCAAGCGATTCAGTTCCTGGTGAGGATCTTTTCCTGGTTTGCATCTCTGACCATTCTCACTATATGCTCACATGAGAGAGAGAGAGAGGAAGAAAGGGAGAGAGAGAGAGGGAGAGAGGGAGAGAGAGAGAGGGGGGGGGGAGAGAGAGAGGGAGAGAGGGAGAGAGAGGGAGGGGGGGAGGGAGACAGAGAGAGAGGGAGAGAGGGAGAGAGGGAGAGAAAGAGAGAGGGAGAGAGACAGAGAGAGAGAGAGGAAGAGAGGGAGAGAGAGGGACAGAGAGAGATGGGGGAGACAGAGAGAGAGGGGAGAGAGAAAGAGAGAGAGCACACTCTGATGCTTCTTGCTTTTCTGATAAGGACTCAGCCCTATTAGGTCAGACCCCATGTTTACGACCTCATGTGACCTGTATCATTTCCTCAAGGGTAGACCCTATCTCCAAATACAGTCACTTTGTGGGTGAGGACTTCAATAGATGAATTTTTAAGGGGATGTTTTTGTTCTGTCCATAATAGGCTCTATCATAGAACTTAAAATGGAAGAGGGTGTCAAGGAAGCAGGACCCAGGAAAAGGCCCCGACTCTCTGACCAATGGTCTGGGTGACCCCTAGCCACAGAGAGTCTGGTTGAAGCAGAAATCCTGCCATATCCACATTCCCCCATCAACATCCTGGCCTGGCAAACACAGAGTCTGTCCCTTTGGTGTGCAAGAAAAGGGTACCATGTGTATTCAAGCACTGAGTACCTTACGCTTCCTAGAACTTCAGAACAACTCTCTACTCTATAAATGAAGGAGACTTTAAGAAATAAAATCCCTGGTCCAAGATCCAACAACCAGAAAATAACAGAGGTACAAATCCAGGTCTATGTGGCCCCAAAGCCCATGCTGAAAAGAAGAAGTCTGAAGAAACTGGGGGTGTAGCCCAGGGGTAGAGCACTTGCCTGCCACTCAGGAGGCAAGCATATCTCTGTCTCTGTCTCTCTCTGTCTCTGTCTCTCTCCTCTCTTTCTCTAAGGTCACACTATATAGCCAAGTAGTCAGAGCACAACCTTAGAAACCAGGCTACCTGGGTTTGAGTCCCGGCTCTGTCACTTACTAGCCGTGTAACCTCAGGCAAGTGACATACCTCTCTGTGCCTCAGTTTCTGCACCTCTACTCTAATAAAGAAATGACAACAGGATCCACCTCCCAGGAATGTGGTGAGGATTCAGCAGTTAGCATGTGGCGTTAGCATGGTGCCTGACCCACAGCACACATCCTAGAATGTTTTCAGCTGGAACTACTCTCCTGCTCCCGTACCCAGCTGCTTCTGCCATAGGGCCTGGAACCCCTGCTGTGCCCCACCACTCCTTAGGCCAAATCGATGTCACCACTCGCAGGAGTCCTTCTTACCTAGAGTAAAGATACGGGGTCACTCACTCGGGTGTCCATTTAGGAAGAAACCTCACCAAGCAGATTTTATGAATCGCTCGCTCTTCCCCTCATCAAGATTAATGGCGTGGTTGCCCACGGTCAGTCCTTCTGTGGTCACAGCTAATGACTTTAGCCCTCCACACGTTTCCTCTGCATTTGCTTCAGAAAATCACTCCGAACAGCAAGGCTGCTTTAATAGCCACTTGCTACTAATGACGCCTTTTAAGTGCATAAAGAGAATCTCTAAGTACCAAACGGGAGGCCCGTCCGCTGGTGACGACAGCTATTGACATTGACAAGCTTGCAAGGTCAGAAGAGCTGCAGTGCATGGGGTTCTTCCTCTGCCTAACAGTGGGAATTGTTTTAACACCCTGGAAAATTCCTCATTATCCCCACTGCTCCTCAAACGTGCCCACCAGTGCCATATGCCGGGGCCTGCGAGGTGCCTTTCAGAGCTCACGCCTATGCTGGCTTTCATTTCACCTTCCGCATTTAGGCCATATGCAAACTTGTGCTATTTTTACTTCATATTTTTCTTTAAAATGACTCACTTTTGCATATTTAAACAAGTGTTTTTGGAACATAAGGAAATGTTTTGTGGCATCCCACCATTTACGTCCAGCCTCCTCTTACCGACAGGCCATGCCCGCGAGATGCTTTACTGGCCTGCAGCATGGTACTCAGCATGGCGTGAGTACGTTAAGCATGAGGACCCAGGAATCAGACCCGGGGGTTTCATGTTCCTGCCCCGAGACCATGGAATCATGGGTGACAGGGAGCATGTTCCTTAATCTCTCTGAGTCTTAGTTTCTCAGGATGAGTCAGTTGCGGAATCTGAAGTGTCCTCCTCAGGATGGGCACACCGTCAGCAGGAGTTGGTTGTCAGCTTGTTCACCTGAGGTTGGGCTCACTGGGAAGGGACAAGCAGTCTAAGCTGTCCCTCCGTGTCCCTGCTCTGACCAGGATACAGATTCCTCCTGAGTATCCATCTCCCGTGCCACTTCACCGTGAGGTCCCAGCTCAGTCAGACTTTGATCTCTGGGGCATTTGGTGACACTGACTGAAACGTTGCTTAACCGTGTCACTGTTGTGTCCCTGGGAGCTGGTCTCCTCCCTCATCAGGAGCTTGCCCTTTTCATTAGCCAGCTGCTTTCTCCACACAGCTCCATCTCCCATGTGTCCAGATCTGCTGCATCAAGTCCGCCATCTTGTCTAGTCCTTGGTCATTCATCTGATCACTTTCTAGGAAGACACTGACCTTCCAGTTTTGAAACCTATTGTTTCCCACTTCAAGTTCACTCAACTTTTTGTGTCACTGGTTAGTGTTTAGTCCCTGGCTATTAGGCTGAGGCAGAGGAGTGAATGGAGATCCCCTCAGGAAGAGGTTCCTGGAGACCAGCTGGAGCCAGAAGGGGCATTGTGGAAGGATAACCCATAAACTTTCCAAAAGCAAGAAGAGAGGGCAAGGAAATAGGTGGAAGAGAAGTAGAGATGGAACCTGGTTTAGGGCAAGGAAGTGAAAAGGGGACATGAGGATGGATGGACATTCCACACTCATGGAAGAGTATCTGGCAGAGTCACCAGAGTGGAGACCAAGTTCCAAAGTAAGCAAGGTTGGGAAATTCCAGAAATAGAGTCCCTCAATCCTGGACATTCAGAGGGCTTGCCTTTGTGTACAGTAGTGGAGTGTGGAACACACCAGGTGGAGAGAGTTGGGTACTGTTATGATTTTTACAAAACTGAATTCTCACATGTACAAACTGAAGCCCATTGACTTCTACTGTGGGATGTGGCTGTAGGCAGAGGGGAAGCAGGCTCCCCAGGAAGGGGTGTACAAGCGCCATCTGCAGTTCCTCTCACACCCTCTTCATCTAATTCTCAGCTACTCTACAGCCCCATCTCATATCTGTGACATTTGACATATAACACCCATGAGTTTCACTTGACCCCTTTGTCGGGGGCCATTAAATGGCCTGAAGTTAAAATGTTAATTATCATTAATCATGTTTTATGAAATGGCTTTGCCAATCCATAAATTCAGCAGAGAGAGGCCTCTTCCGTGGACCTGACAGTTTCTAGAATGCTGATCTTCAGAGACATTACCTGCATATGTGGATGTTTCTAGAGGCGTAAGTTACAAAGAAAAAAATGAATGTCTACAGGTGGGATGTCAATGACAAAAAGTGACTCAAGACAAGAAAGAGAAACATGAAGTAAATTGGGGACAGGGCTGAGTTGGTTTTGTCCACCTTTTTCCCTACAGCGATCTCCGTGACACACGGTAGACCCCCAGAAACCTAGATTGGAAGAGCGAATGAATGAGGAAGTGGGTAGGAAGTCAGAGAAGGAAAAGAGAAAAAGGACAGAAAATTGGAGAGTGAACCAAAGACAGTTAAAGCAGGGAAGAGCCCAACGGTCAGTCCTTGAATTCCAGATCCTGGGAACCTCAAGTAGTTAGGTGTTTATTTTTGGTTAGGCATATTCCAGTGCAATTGTGTCTCTCATTTGTGTTCAAGAAAAAAACAAAACTTTTAAAAAATAAATTCAATAAAAGATTTGGAATTAAATTTTAAAATATACAAGCCTGAGTATTACAGAGTAAACTCAAAAGACCAGCTCCTTTTAATTAATGTTAAAATTAATCTTTTCATAGGTTCAAATGTGCATAGAAAAGTGGATTTCAAGGTCGTGTGCCCAGATGGGGACCATTGTTATCTCTGGCAGATGCGATTATGAGTGTCTTAATGGTTCTATTTTTATATATTTCTATCTTCCCAAATTTTCTGCAAGATCGTGCCTTATATTAAAAAAAATATGTAATAAATCTGCATGTGTGTGCACATGCGTGTGTATACTAATGTGAACAGTGAGGGTTGGTGTGCACTGGGCCTGTTCTCTTGGCGTGGCTGGCACAGATGGGTCCCTTACTTTGGGCTGGGGAAGTCTCCAGCTAGGGGGATACAGTGACGCCCTGCAGTGCCCACTGTCAGGCTCCATAGCTGAAGACCCCGCTGTGTGACCAGGTCCTGCGGGGTCCTGAAGACACGCTAGAATCATCCCTGAATGAGCACCCAGAAGAAGGACTATTCCCCTGGGATCCACAGGCGAACTTCCGTGACTCTCTGAACCTCTTAAAACTTTCTGAAGAACTGTGCATATTGCGCAGTGCTTGGGAAAAGGGCGTCTGTAGTTGTCACCGGATTCTTAAGGAGGGGGTCAGTGATCTTAAAAAAGATCCTCCTCTCTCCACCAGGAAGTGCGTATGGCCATTAGTTAAAAAATTTTAAAGAGGAAAAATATAAGCGTGTCTCATTACAAATGATATGTATGCACTGGAGCATATACAAAATAAATATATATAAAATATTCATTTAGCAAAGCAAGAAAATAAGAAATCCTAGTGTTTTCTTTTCACATCCTAAAAGAATATATCAGCCCCCATCCTTTGAAAAGAACTGATTCCTTTTTTTGGAGAGTTGCCTCTGGAATCAATAAGAAGTTGCTTATCTCCCCGCTATCCAAAGTCACCCCACTATAGGTTGCCAAGTGCCATGCATAGGAAATAGAAACCCCTGGGTCACATTTGACTTCTCTAGAACGTGCAGGTCTGCCTACGGCATCATGAAGAAGCCGATGACTTCCTCGGCATACTGTTTTCAGTACCTGGGGCTTGTTGGCTAAAGTATTCCCAGGTCCAAAATTTGCACCGCCGTCTCAGCTTTCAATGAACAAAGCGGTGGTTTTATTCTTAGGGTTTAATATAATCAGACAGATGGTGACCGCAGCACGGATAATCGCTCAGAGCCCGTTTCCCTCCATCTCACCCCAGAACGACCCTGGCTCTCACCTTTCTGACCCCCGCCTGGTCTCTGTTAATTTCAGACCACTGGAGGGACACTAACATTTAGTGTGACCCCTCCATTCATCATTGCTAAGTGGAAAGGCACAGAGGAAGAGTCACACCAGACTGCTCGGGACCCACCTTGGCCAAGGAACCTCGCTGGACTTGGAGGTTTGGGGTTTTATCTCCTCTAGGATTCACACCCATAGCCCTTCAGACAGCAGAGAGCAGGAAAATCCAACTGACCTCCATTTATTTGGATTTTTGAATTGACATAAAAACCTTATACAGACTCTACAAAGGAAAATCATAGAACAAACTCCCTTGTAACACTGATGTAAAGATTAGGAAATTGAATCCAGTGATAGAGATGAACCAAAGGGTGGGGGTCAAGAAGAGAGACAAAGGCAAGTGAGAAATCTTAGAGAAGGTCAACAGCAGAATTTTTTCCACTTATATGATTGCTACTTTTTAAAACATAAACTATTAAAAAGGTGTTTTTGAAAAAAATTTACTTAAATGGACAAATAATAATTGCATATATTTATGGAGTACAAATATGTCTATTTGTTTTTGGCAAATGGTACACACTTCAATCAACTACATAGGTTCCATGTAGTTGACTAAGTTCTTTCAGATTCAGGGTCTGGGTTGGTTCTCTCCCCAGCCAGGGGACTTAGACCACCTACTCTCAATGTAAGACAACCCTCAATGTCCATCCCAGCTGCCTGTGGAATCGGTTGAACTCTGTTTTACTGCATCCAAAGTCAACCACACCCTCAGCCCAGTCCTCTGCCGTGCACAGGTCTAGAATGTTCTCCTCACACATGGAAGGCTCTGCGTCTGCTTCCTAGGGAACCTGCCCTCGCAGGTTGCCTCTGCTACAGGTGAGTGACTGACACACGATTCCACAGGTGGTGGAATCAGTAGTTGCGTTTCAGATCTCTGGACTCTATTCTGCTGGTGTGGAGAGTGATTTTCTCTGGGTGTTATGTAGCAGGACTCCACAAAGAGCTTCAGCGAGCCAGAAAAGCATCCACTATCACTCACATTGAAGTCTAAACCCTTCTGAGGTGGGGTTTGGGCTCACTCTGTCTTTGAAAATTTATCTTTAACTGCACAAGTGATACATGAATGCTTTCTTCTCATTTAAAAAGTAAAAACACTTAGTTAACACTAAAACCCCAGTGTCGGGTAAAGCCAGCTCCGAGCACACACAACGCGGTGGAGTTAACACGGTACAAGTCTATTTTCTGCTCTTAGAAGGTCCAGTCTTGGCGCTTCTCTCCACAGACAACTCTCCCAGGCAGAGGGCCGAGAACCCAGCTCCTTTCATCTGTGATCTCACCAACCCAGGTCCCAGCGGGGCAGAGAGGGCTCCCTGTGCTGGGTTAAATGCACCAGGCCCGGAACTGGCACACATCCTTTGCCTGATTTCCATTGAACAGAATTTAGTCACATGACCACACTTTACTTCAAAGGAAGCTAAAAATACTGTCTAGTTGGGTTGCCAGAAAGAAGAGGGGACAGGAATGAGTAGCAGCTGGATACTCTGCCACAGATTTGTTTGTTTGTTTTTGTACCACAGGTTAAACCCCAGGGGCATTTAACCACTGAGCCATGTTCCAAGACCTTTTCATTTTTTAAATTTTGAGTCAGGGTCTCAGGACGTGGCCAAGTGGCTGAGGCTGACTTTGAACTTGCAATCCTCCTGCCTCAGCCTCCAAGTTGCTGGGATTACAGGCATGCACCACTGCACCTGGCCCTGCCATAGTTGTTTTGACTCACCTTCTCCTTCAAAAAAAAAAAAAAAATTCTGGATTCTTCTTTGGCACTCCTGTCGATTTGATGTACTGCCTTCTAACCCTTTCCTTTGCATCACATAAGTATGTATAAGTTCCTACAAATAGGTAGAGGGAGATTTGTTTTTGCATTTCTTCCATACGTGGTGTTAACTGCCCAGGTAAAAGATGTTTGTTTCTGAGTAGAAATGTAAACTCATTCCTGCTGATTGCTGCCCAGTGACCCAAAGTATGCATTTTTCATAGTACATTTTGCCCCTTGGTTGACAGATATTTATATACTTCTTTCTAACCCCCTGCCAATTTAACTTTTATCAACTTTGCTGAACTGGACATCTAGGTTTATGCCTCCTAGGCCGCACGGGTCAATGTATCTATTTGGGGTGAATTTTAAAAGTAGAATAGCTGGGTCATGGAAATGTTTTAAAAATTTCAAGTTAAATTCTCTCCTAAAGTGTCCTCTTGAGATCCCACATTCTACCTATACTCCAAGTTATCTGGTGTTTAAAAGACTGTGCCAGCTAATGGTGAGCAATGGAATCTCACAGCTATTTTGATTCCAGCTTCCTTGTTACAAGTGATTGAATATCTCTTCCTCCTTTATGACTTAATCTCTCCATATTCTTTGCCAATTTTTCTACCGAAAGCCAGTTTCTCTCACTGATTCATAAAATCTCCTTTTATAGTCTCATTATGAATCCTTTGTTTATTTTGTATGCTGTAAATATTTGTACATATTTTCTCCCAGCCTGTGAGTAATCTTTTCACTGTTTTTATTTTACTAATGTCACATTCTTCAGAAACAGATTGAGGCTGAGTCAGATGCAGAAACATGGATTTAAGGAGAAGCATTTGCTCTCTGTACAGATAGTTATTAATCACCCCCTGGATGCTGCATACTGACCAGGCACCATAGGACAAACAGAGATGAACTGGACATGGAGTCCCTCCTTGATGAACTCCTGCTGAGGTGGGGAGGAGGAGCAGAGAGTTGCCAGAAGAGGTGACCCAAGGTGGAAAGTAAGGGATGTGTTCCCCACATACTCTACTTGGAATGTGTCCCCAGATTTCATGTGTTGGAGACTTAATCCTCAGGTTCATCTGTTGATGGTATGTAGAGGTGGACCTCTGGGAGGTGACTGGGTGACAAAGTCTCCGCTTTATGAATGGGTTAATCCATTCATGGATTCATGGATTAACGTGCTATTGAGGGAGTGGCATACTTACTGCCTCAGCAGGTGATGTCCTCCACCATGTTATGATACAGCATGGAAGCCCTCACCAGATGCTGGTGCAATGCTTTTGAAATCCCAGCCTTCAAAATCATGAGCTAACTAAACTTCTATTCTGTATAAGTTACCCAGTCTGTGGTATTCAGTAATAGCAACAGAAAACAGACTAAGACACCGTGCCAGAACTCTAAAGATGGATAAACAGCTAATTAAATGTGGGTAACTTAATTCAATGCTAGTATGGGTTTATGCAGTGACGAATATCTTAACCAGGACTTGGGAACATTAAGATGGCATTTAGGTGAACTTAAACTTGAAGATCTCTTCTGAAACGAGCCACAGTTTTAGGAATAATGTGTTGAATACAATCCAATAAAGATTTCTTCTAGTTAAAAAAAAAATAGATTGCCATCTCTTTGCTTTCATTTCGGCTGATGTAGTCATTTTGCATTTAAGAGCTAGTTGTGAAAAGGATGTCTACCCTGAAACTACAGAATGTTGCTCAAGCAGATTGATGAGGTCGTGAGAGACTTGCAGAACCCCAGCCATTGAAAAGAGAGCACGCGCATATCTCCTTTCACCCCTGAATCCAGAGAACGCATGCTCCAGGTGGAACCAGGGACAGAATCCCGTCAACCCTGGTCACCACCTCCCCGTCTCCTCATAACCCACAAACTCACACGGGTGCATTTGTGTGAGTTAAATGTTTACAATCCTTCTTGAATCACAGATCCACAAACACTCTCTCGCCTCCTCTGCTCCAGCAGACCATAAGCTGCTTGAGTGTGGGATGCCTACCAGGTTTGTCCCTGTGTCCCCGTCCTCGCCTGGCATCGTGACTGGCATAGGAGGTGCACAGGAGGAGCTGGTATAACAGACCAGCTAATGGACCAACCCAGGGGTCCTCCTGTTCTGGACTCTGGGGCAGGGGTGGGAGATGTGCTAAGCATTAGATGCTCACCCTCTTTCTGATGGAGAAAGTCTTCCCAGAAGGGTCAGTATAGAAAAAAATAAAAGCTGGGAGAATTGGCTTCTAATCCCTCATCTATTTCCTCTAACCCCTAAGAGAATTTAGCCAAGTGCTTCCCTCTTTGAGTCTTAGTAAATGGGAGGATAGATTAGTTCCCTAGGACTGTGCGACCCCCCATTGTCTCAAACTTGAGGGTCAGAAAGACCAGAAGTCTACAATCAAGTGTCGGCATGGCTGGGTTTCCAAAGGCCTTCAGGAAAGATCCTCCCCCATCTCTTCCCGCTTCTGGTGGCTCTTGGTTCTGCCTGGCTTGTGTCAGCATCACCCAATCCATGACTCTCTCTTCACATGGCTCCTCCTCCCCCTCCTCCTCTTCCTTCTTTTCCTCCATCTCTTCTGTGTCTTTATAAGGATACCATTCTCTGGACTTAGGACCCTCAGTGCAGGATGATCTAATCTCAAGACCCTTAATTACATCTGCAAAGATCTTATTTCCAAGTCAAGTCACATTCACGGGCACCAGGGATTAGAATTTAGATCTATCTTTATTTCAACTTGGGAGATATAATTTAACCCACAACTGAAGGGATGGATGAAATGATTCCTAAACTTTTTTTCTGGCCTAACACTCTTTTAATTTTGACCTTGGTGGCCTAAGGAGGGAATGGATGAGAAGGAAGGGAGCTCCCAAAGCGGTTGTGGGTTGGTCTAACTAAACATGCACCAGCCAGTTCCAGGGGTGGAAGTAGAAGCAGGCTCTTTGTCCTCAAATGCACACCACCAGATACGGGTAAAAGCAAAGTCACCTCTTTCAAGAACCAACAGAGAGGCAGACAAGGAAAGAGGGACAGATAAGATACTGCTTCTCAGCCCTCCAGGTAAGGGTCAGTTCTTGTAGTTGGGAGATGGGATGTGTGTTGCTCCAACTATTTGGGGATCCCCAAAGAAAATAGATGCTTTCTTGGTTGGTTATGGTGAAGCTGCAATAGTGACAATTGGGACCTATTTACCTCCCTGTTGTCTCCAGCTGCTCTGTGTGTGGAGGTTTCTGGTCCTGCCTTCTTGGGGGGTCACCCAGGTATCATTGGAATCCTTATCAGAGAGTTGCTGCCACCAGATGAAACATCACTCGGTGTTTAATAAATATCACTCTGAAAGCTGGCCCCAGCTTTACGTTTCAAACACAGTGCTGGTGTCCACATTCAATGTCAAGATAGCAACATTTCCTTAGCCAGCTTTATATTTAGGAGCTGCAGGTTTCGACTACTTTAGGGCACAGTCTGAGGGTGTTTGGCAATTTTTGGAAGAGCTCAGATCTAGGATTCTGAACCAGCCCAAGCAGGAATCACAAGCAAAGTGTAACAACCCCCAAAGGAGGGTCACCTGGAAAATACCAAAAAAATGACTATCAGAGAAGAGGGGTTCACCTGTGAAGGGTGGGGAGGGGGCTACCACAGTGCACCACTGCCGAGTGCAGGCAGGCCGAAGGATCAATCCCTCCCTTCCCCAAGGGACAAGGAAAGGCCTCCAGGCAAGGCCATATGGATGCTTCCGGAAGGCACTTCCAGGGGAGCCGCTTGGGAGATACATCAATGAAGATTCTCTGGTGGTAAGCAACAGAAGCCTACACCAGCTCACTGGTGATTAGAAGGTTCTGGAAAGCTGGGAGGTTGGAGGGAAGGGCTGTAGGACTAGGAAGCCACTGACCCGAGAAGCTCTGGAAGTCTGAAAAATAGCCGCTGCCTCTCTGGTTAAGCAGCCAGAGAAAGGACGGTCAGCTCTGCCCTAGGTTAGAGTTCCAGGACAAAGCATCCATTCTCCTGGACGTTCCTGAGCTGTGTGCTGCTCCGCCTGGTCCTAGTCCTGGCTAAAGAAAAGTGGGCCGTCTGACCAATGTCCTGCTAGTTCTATCAAATGGGGAGAGGGTAACTTCTCTAATGGAAATTGGGGTGCTACCTTAGTCACATGGAAGGTGTTCTATTCACAGCAGTGCAGGCTTAGTTAGGGTGACGGCAGGAGTGGGGAGCACCCAATGAATGGGAGTAAACCTTGCCACCCTTAATCCTGAGGGTGTTGGAGTGGGAGTTAGTAGAACCTGAGAGATGTAGGCAGGGTTGCCACGGCAGGAGCAGAGGAAGAGGTCCCTGCCACATGGAAACTCAGCAAGGAAGGGTATCCCCTACATCCTCCAAGCCCCTTCTAATACTTTCCCATAGAAATCCAGAGGACAGGGCGCCTGGTGTTGCAGTGTGTAGAGGTCAGCCTCCAAGGGCACAGAATGGATTGAAGAATGGCAGAGTGGATCTCGAGGGGCAGATTGGAATTATCCAGTACAGGTAGGCGCTAGTGTCCGAAGAATGTAGAAGCCATGCCAGCCAGCCCAAATATGGCCCGGATCGACTTCAGGAGGCCGGAAGAAAAGCACCAAGGAGGTGATGGGAGTTAGAAGAACAGGGACCATGATTTCCCAGCTTGGAGGTCAAGGAAAAAAGTTAGAACAACCGAGAGGAACCCTCAAGCCGCGTTAGATGAGAGTTTGCTTTGCATGGATACAGACGGCCTTGCTGCTTATTTTTAAAAGCCTGGCTTCATTAAGTTGATGGTATTTAGTACACTGAGGTGCCCTTCTTTCCTCTATGGAGAAAATGAAACCAGGGGGAATGTTTGGATGCGTTCAGTCCCAAGAGATGTCCAGTTGAGTACCTCTGACGGAGAACCAACTGTTTATCTTTGTCAGTACACAGAGTATTGAAATCCAGAATGCAGCCAGGCAGACCATTCCGTCCCCACCCCCACCCTTAAAGAATAATAGCTAATTGGATTCCTAGTGCAGTAACAGCCATAAAAGCAAGGCTCTTAGCTGAGATGGAGGGAAAGCGCCACTTTAGCAATTACACTTCCTTTACCTGTCAGAGGAAGGAGTCTCTAGCCAAGGACTCAGTCCTTGGCAAGTATGTACAAAATGACATCAGTGAGGTCTAAACCGATGGCTTGGGGGAGAAAGCACACTGGTCTCCAGCCACGCTATCCCTTTGTCATTCAGTTGGCAGTTGCAAGGTGCTGCCCCAAAGGTTTTGTCACTGACCCTCACACTAATCTACCTGGGTGGGATTAGCACTTCCTTTCCAGAGTTTGAAACTGAAGTTGAAGAGGCGAGTCTAGCTGATACCTTAGCTGGATCTTCCCAGGAACTAACTCAAGGTGGGACGTGACTGCAGGTGGTTTATTTAGAAGACGACCCCAGGAAATACCAGTGTGGGGTGGAGACGCAAGAGAGAGATAGGAAGGACACCAATTCAGATGGACGAGTTAGTTCCGTGGGCCACAGGGGCTCAGTACCACTGGGGAGCCGTGTGAAAGGGGCCTTGGAGTTGCCTCACTCCAGGGCTGGGTGGGGCATGTCGCCTCCATCTTCAATTGGCCTTTGACTTGGGGCTGCTGGGCAGTATAGCTCCCGGCACAAGAGGCCACCTCAGCCCTCGCCACGGAACACAGCGTGCCCGTGCTGGAGGGGCGTGCTCGGGGGCTGGGGCTGGCCTTGCCCTCCAGAACCTGCATGGCTGCTCTCTGCTGGTCCAGGTCCTCAGCTGCCCATCCTCCTTCATCCTCCCTGGCTCCCTAGCCTGGAGGCTTTCTAAGCCTCCCCTTCACCTAAGTAGGCTTGGCATTGTTGTAGCCAATGAGATGTGACAAAATCCACCTGGGGATTTCTGGGAAAGATTTTTTCTTTCCTGATAACAGGGGAAAGACGCCTAAGGAGACATCCCCCCTCTGCCCTTCTGTGTTTCCTGCTTCTGGACACGTGAAGTTTTGAGTCCGAGGATAGTGACCCCCAGAGGGACCACAAGTGTTTTAGTCAGCTTTGCATCTCTGCATTCAAAAGATCTGAAAAGAGCAACTTATAGGAGGAAAAGTTTAGTTGGGCTCACAAGTTTCAGAGGTTCCGTCCATGGTCAGCTCTGGGCCTGAGGTGAGACAGAAGGACGAGGCAGAGGAAAGCAGCTCAGGACATGGCAACCAAGAAGCAGAGAGAGAGAGAGAGAGAGAGAGAGAGAGAGAGAGAGAGAGAGAGAGAGAGAGAGTGCTCCAATCACCAGGGACAAAAATAAACAAATAATAAACCCCAAATGCATGCCTCCAGGGACCTATTTCCTCCAGCCACACCTGCCTATAGTTACCACCCAGCTAATTCATCAGTGAATTAATCCATTGATTATGTGCAACTCTCATAATCTAACAGTTTCACCTCTGAACATTCTTGCATTGTCTCACACATGAGGCTTTGGGGAACACCTCTTATCTAAACCGTAACAATGAGGGTAAGCCTAGTCATCATTTATATTCTGAACTGATACCAAATAAGTCTATCTCCACACTTACTCTCAAGTCAATGATAAATGTCCACATGTTTTAGGTCACTATTATTTGGGATTGTCTATTGCTGGCAGTTACATGTATTTCTTGCTGAAAATTTGATTTTTGTCTCTGAATACCAACTTTTCTTCTTCATCTGCTAGATGAAACACAATATAAAGACCCTCTTTGTTTTATGTTCGCGAGAAATCAAAATAAGGTGTTCATTTAAGAAGGTATAAACCTGTGTCAATGAAATAATGAGACTAGTTTGTGTTTTGTTTTATTTTTTTCAGTTTTATAACTCTGTTTGACAGTCACTTGTTAGTTCTCACCCCCATTGGCTGGTTGTAGGTTTTTCAAAGTGGTAGCAGGTACACAGGCAACTCACACAGAGAGTGTTTGGTTTCCTGGTCTGATATGTCTAGAACATTGCTTATCTCTTCGACCCAGCTTTGTTGAGTCTGATGTCAACACACCTCTGGAGCCCCTATCTCCAGGTCTCTCTGAGCACCGAGAGACACGTTTTGTGACTCCCTCTACCTGGGCGTGGACAGGACAGCCCGCTCCATTGATGGCGTGCTTGGGGCCCCTGATTTACAATGGCTGGACTTGAGTTTTTAATGTAATAATGATGTGAAAATGATATGCGTTCAGTAGAAACCACACATATTTTGAATTTTGGGCTTTCTCTGAACTGTCGATATGTTGTAAGATACTCACCTGTGGTTCTGAGCAGCAGAGAGTCACCAAACAGGAAGGGAAGCCACCCACACTATGGTGCAGCGTGTGGCCGAGTTAGGAGGTATGGCGGGTCAGGTTTATTAAATGCATTTTGACCTACAATATTTTCAACCTAAATGGATTTATGGGGACATAACCCATCACAGGTCTAGAAGCATCCATACTCTCTGGTCATTGATGGTAGAAGGGCTATATTTTTGTCCCTTAGTCTTTAGGAGCCAGCTAGCCAGGCCAAGGTCGAGTCAAGTTATTTTAATGAATCAACTGATGTTGTCTCCCCACCAATCTCTCTTTCTTTTTTCATCCCAGAATTAATCCCAATATCATTGAATTTCCCCCACCCTTAGCTACCTCTTCTCTTGGAGTCGGCTGTGTGCCACTCAGCTTAGCCAGGGTGGGAGAAGGGGAACAGGGCAAGTGGAAGAAATCAAGTTCATGGTCAGTGGAAAATAAAAATAGGAATAAAGAGTTGGTTATTTAAGGACAACGGGGGCAAACCTTGGAACAAGAGGAATAGCAGACAGAGTAGGAGCATGCGTGGGTTGAGTCTTGAGTCTCCAGGATCACGCGCTGAAGCCCTAGTCTACCTAAGGGGATGGTGCTTTGCAGATGGGAACTTTGGGAGGAATTAGGGTTAGGTGAGGTCTTCAGAGTGGTATCCTCGTAATGACATCTGTGCTCTTATAAGAAGAGACACCTGCTCCCTTCCTGCCTCCTTTATTTCTGCAGAGGGCACAAGAGGGTGAAAGTCTACAAGTCAGGAAGAGAGCCCTCACCAGAAACCGACCAAACTGACAAACTTGATCTTGGACTTCCAGCCTCCATAACTGTGAGAAAATAGGTTTCTGTTTTTAGTTCACCCACATTGTGGCATTTTGTTATAGCAGCCCACACTAACTAAGACAGGAGACTAGGGTTTGAGTTGAAGCTCAACCGAGTATAGACACTGAGCTCCTGGGTAAGTTCTCTGCTTATTCTGAGCCCATGTCCTCTCTCCAGTAAAATGAAAGAGTTTTAAGTCCTACCTTTAATATTCTGGCATTCTGAGAATGCCCCAACACCCTTTGTTTTCAGGTTAGATCTTTATATCTGTGTTTCTCCAAACTGAGCAATCTGTCATTAGAAGTTGCAAACAACAGCATCTCACATCACTATTCCGAGTATTGGTTGAGAAAAGGTTCTAGAGACAACAAATAAATCAACCACAGCAGAAAGAACTCCCATTTATTTTAAAGTCTCTGAGTGCTAAAAAAGCAAGCAGCATGTTAATATGACATTTACAAATCATCCCCAACCACTCTCTAATTAACTTATTGTGTGCCTTCTCTAAACTAACATACACAGAATCAGAGGGGAAACCTTTATTTGTTCTGTTGCTAAGGAACAACTATCATTTGCATAGTAAAAATCATTAGATTATTTAAGCTGAAATCCTATCTATTGATAACAGATTTAAAACAGAAGATCAAAGTCTCAGCATTTTTTTCTCCAGTTATAACTAAGCAGCTGAAAGCAGCAGTATGAGTGTCTAATACCTACTATTAACAGGAGCCTTTGTAGCACCGCAAGTTGCAAATTGGCCCCATGGTCATTGGTGGGGACTCACCTGAGGAAGGTCAGAATTGTGCACTGCAGGTGGAGAGGTGGCCTCACCTGGCAGGTTGTGAGCTCCCCGTGTACCTGGATTCCATATGAGTTCAGGTGGGTTGCTTCTCTCAGGCCCTCCATGAGGATGAGAGAATTGTCCTTCTCCCCTCCCTAAACCAAGTTCCTGTTAGTTTGTATTTCTCTGGGGATGATGGGAAGGGCCCAGGATTGGGAGTCAGAGAACCTGGATTCGAGCTAGGAGTTCATGCTGGCGGGTGAGTAGGGACCAAGTTCTGCTTCTCTGAGTCTCAGGCCTTCCCCTGTAAAGTGGCCCTGGTGTTGCTGTCCTTAGAATGTGGAGTAAAAGAGAAAGTGGATAAGAAGGGGCCCTTCAAAGAGGAGGGTATTAGCTTTCATAGAGGTTTTTATTTTTTTTAAGTCACTTGAATAAGGATATAAAATTTATATGGAAAAGCGATCTTATAAATAAACCAGAAAATTGTGAAATAAAAAATAATGAAGAAGACTAGCCTGAGTGTACTTTAAAACAAATAATAAAACTGCAGTTATTGGAACAGCACGGTGCTGGCCCAGAGCTCAGGAGCAGCCCTGTGAGTTCAGAGAAGTCAAGTTCTGCGATAGTGTCCTGAGGACTGACAGCATGGCCCTGGCAGAAATCAAACACACAGGCCACCGGCACAGAACAGAGGACCCAGAGATGAGCCCGTGTCTCTGCAGCAACTGATCTTCAACAAAGTCTCCCAGAACCTACATTGCAGAAAGAACAATCTCTTCAGTAAAGGGTGGTGGGAAAACGGGAGAGGCACATCAGAAGAATGAAACTGGACCCTTACCAGACCCCACCTCTCACCCCCCACACAATCACAAAGGATCAGGAACCTAAATGTAAGTCCCCAAATTATGGAACTATTAGAAGAAAACCTAGGGGAGACACTTGAAGACATTGGTATGACCAATGAATTTTTTGGATAGAATGCCAAAAACAGTCTACAAAAGCAAAACTCGGTAAATGGAATCATATTAAACTAAGAAACTTCTGAACAGCCAGGAAATGATCACTAGAGTTAAGAGACCGCCTACAAGGGTTGGGGACATGGCAGAACACTTGTTCAGCATGCATGAGGCCCTGGGTTCCATCCCCGGCACTGCATGCAAGTGCATGCACACACACACACACACACACACACACACGCACACAACAGCAATGAAAAGACAACCCACAGAATGGGAGAAAATATTTGCAAAATTTTATCTGATAAGGGGCTGATATCCAGAAGAGATAAGGAAGCTAAACAATTCCTCAGCAAAAATCCAATCATCCCAATTTAAAAATGGGCAAATGATCTGAGTAAACATTTCTCAAAAGAAGCTCTACAAATGGTCATTGAGCATATGAAGATGTGTGCAATGTCACTAGTGACCAGGGAAAAATGTGAGTCAGAAACACGAGATATCATCTCACCCCAGCAGGAACAGCACTTATCAAAAAGACAGAAAATAAAAATACTGGCAGAGATGTGGAGAAAGGGGGACTCTCACACAGTGCTGGTGGCAATGTGACTTCATAGCTATTATAGAGAAAAATATGGAGACTCTTTGAAGAACTTGAAATAGAACGGATACCTGATCTAGCAATCCCACTATCGGGTATTTAATAATAATAATAAGTAATAATAATATCAAATATCCACACAGACAAATACAGTTGGGAGGGTAGTGATTCTAATGTTCTATATCTAATGTTCTATAGCACAGTAGGCTAACTATAGTCTAGAACAATTAATTATACATTCCAAAATAACTAAGGAAAGAGTTTGAAAGTTTCCAACACATAGAAATGATAACAGTTGAGGAGGCAGAGATGATAATTATCCTGATTTGATCACTGCATATTGTATGCATATATCAGATTATAATGCTGTACTCTATAAAAGTACAGATATTATGTCAATTAAAATTAAAAAGAAGTCAACCTGGGCTGGGGATACAGCACAAAACCCTGGGTTAAATCCCCAGCACTGAAAAAAAAAAAAAAAAAAAAAAGAAAGGAGTCAACCTATTCTTTTATTCCCCCTCCTTATAGATTTCTCATGTTCTTCCCTTTTACTATCACCTGTTGGCTTCCACATTCCTTTCTAGAACAGAGGAAGTAGCAACTCACTGATTGGGCTGCCTGGCGGGGTCACTGCAAGCCAGCAAAATGCCCGATGGAGCCCCCTCCAACGTCCAGCTGAGTGAGATGGCCGTCACTCAAACACCCGGAAGAATGGTCACGCTCTCGGTCCTGACCCCTTCCTCCCCGAGGTTCAGCTCCCTCTTCCAGGTGGGACTGGAGTTACTGTGTGCTCCTCAAAGATGGAGTTGTGACTCTTCTGGGTTCTCCCTCAAGCAGACCATAGGCTTGACCGAATGAGCCCATGATCACCTGGAGTGAGTGGTCCTTTCCCAACTCGCTGGTTCTCCAGGGTAGGGAAGAGGGAAGTGTTGGATGCTCTTGCGGCGTGTAGACCCCGACCATGGCTGATTCCAGGACGCTCCTGTGGTGGGGTGTAGACCCCGACCATGGCTGATTCCAGGACGCTCTTGTGGTGGGGTGTAGACTCCGGCCATGGCTGATTCCAGGATGCTATCAACATGGCACCACTGGCCGTGGAGTTGGGAGGAGATGAACAGTAGGAAAAGCACACAGTAGGTCTAGCATTTGATGCCAGTCTCCAAGAGCATCCACACAGCAAAAATAATCAGATGAGTTTGGAGTCCGTATTGCTTTTATTGTTAATACGATTTACTAAATTAAGGGCTATACATTTTAATTTTTCATTATGGCTGTGTTTCATAACCAACTGACAAACTTTTGAAACTGGAACTATTAGCTCTGAGCTGGTACAAGGTAGCTGGCGAAAACAGCTCCTCGGTTTTCTTGGCCTGCAGTGTCACGTGCGGTCGGACAGTCGTCTACGCTTACTTGTGGTTTTCCTTTCCACCCTCGAAACATGAATGGTTCAATAATGGTTGAAGTAGGAACAAAAATTTCCAGAAATAGACAACTCAGGAGTCTTAAATGGCCTGTGATTTAAGTAGGGAGATGGAACCGCACGCCATTCTCCTCTGTCCTCTGACCCCAGGCCTGAATCGTCCTGTCAGGCGTATCCGTGGTGTATATGCTACCCGCCCTGGAATCTCTTAGAGGCCATCGGGGTTATTGGGTCATCGATCGTTGCGGTACCACAGTGCTTGCGTTCAAGTGACCGTAATTTAGGTAATGACGACCTGAAAGCCTAAGGGTAGTGATGTTGGTCGTTCTGTTCTGCCAAAGAGAAGCTGCAAAGTGCTTTTGTTAAGTGAAAAGTGAAAGTTCTCGACCTAAGGAAAGAAAAAGAAAGGTGCACTGGGGTGGCTCAGATCAAGGGTAAGAACGAATCTAATATCTGTGAAATTGTGAAAAAGGAAAAAGGAATTCGTGCCAGCTGTGTGGCCACACCTCGGACTGAAAAAAGTCATCTCCACGGCGCATGGTCCGTGGTTATTTGAGATAGAAAAAGTGTTACGTTCTAGCGTGCGGTACTGTCTTCAGTAACAGGCCCTCACTGAGGGCCAGGAACAGGTTTCTCTTGGCTAAAGGGATCTACTGGAGTTAGGAATTGGAGCAAGTTTCTGATCATAAACAAAGATTCTGTCTCTTTTGAACTCTTTTTCTTTCGGATTTTCCGCTCATTTAAAATCAACTTCGACTGACGATCTTAGGCTCTAAGGCACCGTGGCCTGTGAACTTCCAGTTCTCTTTCCATTCTCGGCTCATCCGGGAAGACCTCCTGACTGTGCGCTCCTGGCACTACGTCTGTCCTTCCCTGGCACTTGCCTCTGGTCCAGTGTTAGACTTATTTCTATGATTCACGCGTTGCCTTTGCGCTCGTCTGACTGTAAACAGGTCGAGTAGGGTTATTCTTCTTCGTTTTGTCTGAAATGGACTTAGGGAGGGCTCATTTCTTTCCCCAGCTCCTACACCAGTTACCGGGCACAACAGAGAGACCCACAGAGCATTCACTGAATATATTCTCAAAAAAATATACCAACACGGACGCATTGGGCAGGGTTTCTGAACTAAGGATGATTCAGTTTAGAGCAGCTATGTTTGCTTCTATTTTTGTTTTGCTAGGTTGGTTTTGTTATATTTGTTTTGCTATACTTATATTATATTATATTACATTATACTATATGATAATTTTTTGCTTTGCTGAGAATTGAACCCAGGGCCTCCTGCATGTTAGCTGAACATGCTACTGGGTTATCTCCCCAGATCTGTTTGTTTGTTTAATTCATGGTTGCCAGAGATAACAGGGAACTTGGAAAGGACTCTGTCCCAATACCTCCCATTTCACAGGCTGGCAAACTGAGGCCCAGAAATGGGATATATTTTCCGAAAGACTCACTATCAGTTTAGCAGGAGTACTCAGATTTTCTGGGTCTTGGCTCGGTGCTTTTTAAAATCATGATACATTGTCTTGAACAAGTTACTTATCCTGACTCTGGCAATCAGACAAGAATTGAAAATAAAAACAGCAATAAAAACAGCATGCTCTCCCATTCGACATCACCGAAAAGGAATATTCTGAAACTTGGATAGATTTAAATAGAACTTCGGTGATCCTCAGTGGCAGTCATGAGCCTAGGGTTTTCTTTTACTTCGTTTGTTTGTTTGTCCCCTGTGTTCCCCCCCAGTGCTTGTTCATGGTGTGATTCTGACCGACCATATTCTGGGCTCGGGCACAGAGCAGCCGGACATTGCCCCAGGAGATGAAGGCTGGGCTATGTTTAGCTAACCACACATTTTCAGGACACAGCCTAAGTTCAGGTGCAGGGAGGGAGGAAGAAGGATAAAAATGGAACTCCATGCAACTGTCACTGGGCAGCCTCTGGGTTTGGTGTCTTGAGATGAGATAATGTGGCTGTATGATCGTGAGCACTGCAGAATGCACTTGCTGAAACTCCACACTGACAGGCCCTCCTGAAAACTACTGAGCCGTAATTGACACGGGACTCTATAGTAATCCCTTCTATTTTATCCTATTTTTTTCTTTAGTCATCCTTCTTTTCCTGCAGAGGATATGCCTCAAGTCTCCCAGCACATGCCAGACACTGCAGAGTACAAAGCTCTAGAGAGAGTTTTTTCCCCATACCTACTGTAAAACTTAATTTATAACTTAGGCACAATAAGAGATTAACCACTAAGAATAAACACAATAACCAATCATAACAATATGCTACAGTAAGTGTTACACATGAACATGGTCAGTCTCTCAATAGAGTTAAGACAAAAGCAATGTTGTTATTTTCAGAGTGCAAGAGAGTGTGGTGATACACAACGGTAATTCTAGCAACTTCGGAGGCTGAGGCAGGAGGATTGCAAATTCGAGGCCAGACTGAACAACTTAACAAGACCCTGTTTCAAAATAAGAAAGGTAAAAATAAAATAAAAAAATAAGAAAGGCGGTAGGGTACCCCTGGGTTCCATAACCTTTACTGAAAAAAAAAAAAAAAATCAGAACATAGTTGACCTTGGGTAACTGAAACCATCCTAAGGGCGATGACTGAATGTGTGTTACGTGACTGCCCGGGTTTCTTATTATCAGAAAGGGTTGAGAAATCCTGGGATAGTGCTTGGTTGTGCTAAGTAACCCTCTGGAGGCCTCCACTTCCTCTTCTGTACAATGGGAATAACAATAGCTATCTCTTAGTGATTCTTAGATTGCGTTGGCTCCAGGTTTTGAAAAAATTATCTAATACACAAATTTCCTAGTGAGTCCCCAAGCCGAGACAGCTTAATGCGATGCTTCTAAGAGAGGTGACTTACTCTGGAGTCTCAAGGAATGGGAAATGGGAGAGGGTCCCTTTATTCTACCAGGATGATGAAGTTAGAGGTGATTTTTCCCAGTGGCCACGAAACGTCTTGTGTTCTTGGGTGAAACTGAAGATCTTTGTAATACTAGTGGGACTCAGGCACAATCCCAACCCGGCCCATCAGGCAGGGGGCTGAGAACACTGGCAGAGGAGCCCAGTAGGAGTTTCACCTCCAACACTCACTGGAACCATTCAGTTTTTAAACCATCTCGGAGCCTCATTTGCATTATTGATATAAAGAACGATGATAAGTTGTGCCTTATCCGCTAGGAGGAGACGGTGACAAATGAGATCATAAATGTGGGTATGGCTTTTATTTTGAAATAAGAGATTGGGTCCACAGTAAATGCTCACTAAACAAAATAGAGAGCCTCCAAAATATAGTTTTTAAAAACCCTTACCTGTAACCTATCCAATTCAAAATATCAAAAGATGGAGGGTTTTTTGTTTGTTCGTTTTTAGTTTTTTAACATTCATGATTTGAGGTTGGGTTTTTGGGATGAAAAATTTTTACATTTCCCCATTTTGTTTGAGGGCATATACAGTTTTACATCTTGCTTTCCAATTTAACATTGTATAAGTCCTTTTGCATCATTAAAACAGCTCTGCAGGACCACCATTTACTCAAAGAGTTTCCCATCATTGGAACTTAGTTTTGCTGCAAACCTTGTGCTCCTCTTAAAAAAAAAATCACTGTCATGAACATCTTTGCGTTTTAATATTTTAAAATACATATTTACTTTTTTTTTCTTTTGAAGTCATTTTCAGGGAATGTGGAATTCTGCGTTAAAGGCATATGATTCCAATTTGTAAAATGCTTTTTAAAACCATAAAACGCAGTACAAATGTAAGGCCTGGTTACAGCTCCCATTTATCAAGGGCCTCCTGGAGGCAACTCAGGACTTGCCTTGGGAATAGCTCATAGGGCAGCCAGAAGTCCTCACGTCAGTCCTGAAGGTACTAATACGTTAATAAGGACAGCAAAGATGAAATCAGCAGAAACCCGGTCCTCCAGGAGCTTTCCCTACGGAGAGGAGAGTGACATCCCCATAAATAACCACCAAACAACCCTTGGCCCAAGTACTCGCAAGCTGTGCTGCCTGGGGCAGGATGCTTCACCTCTCTGGGCCTCTTTTCTCATTTGAAAATAAAGGACTGAGATGGATGATCTCTTAGGTCTTTCCATTCTGAAAGTCACCTGATTTCTGCCTTACCTGTGGTCCCTGGCAGGGTTTCTGAACCCTGGCTGCCCAGATCCATGCTCATGGCTTGGGCACATGTAAGATGATACTGATCACGGGGACAGAGTAGCAAAAGTCCTGGCTGCATCCTCTGAGCTGGCAGCGAGTGCCACATACCAAAAGGGTTTGCCCGTGGACTTGACACTTGAACTTCAGGTCCTTGATCCAAAATCATTCTCTGCCAATGCTAGGTTCAGTGCTTAGGGGAATCATGCGTCCCCCCATATACATCTTTTTCTAGCTCTGGGAGGGATGAATCCCAAGTAATTTGCCTGGATAAGTTCACCTACATTGTGGAATTGGCATTATTTCATAAACGAAAGAAAAAAAAATCACCAAGGTCTAAAAAGAAAACTTTTCATGCACTTATGGGTAAACAAAACTAGAATATTTTATTCCACTCACTGACTAAAAAATGATGGGTCACAGAATGGCCTGATATAAATGACTTCACTACTCTTTTTTTGTTGGCTGGTTTTTAAAATACTTGAAAACAGTGCGACTCAGTCTCATTTGCTTAAAGGGGATCCCGTCTTCATCCCAATGCCTAATCTTGGTAACCATGCAGGGGGGTATCCAGAATATCACTGCAGTCCACGTCTGTAAACATGCGTGCTATGCTACTTTTTAGTTGGAATCAAACATTTCGTTTCCTGTGGAGTCCCGTTGTTTCCTCTTTTTTGAAGACAATGACAAGAAACCCCAGTGATTCTGATCTCGCTGATCTCGGCGGTGGGGAGGCAGGCGGGACAGGTTTGGGAGGACCCATTCTGCTCCGTTCTCTGCCACCCATTTGCTCCTGGACCTGAGACAGTTGTTTCTTTCCCTGAACTCACAATGGAAACCAAGGTCTGTATTAGACGCTTAGCGACGATAACATTTATCCTTTCTGTCGTACAGTATTCTCGCCATTGAACTGGGGTTGGATGGAGATCTTCCTTGTAGCCAAGAAAATTAACAATTCACCAGCAGCTGGGGGTCAGGATCAGGGGAGGAAGGCGTAGCCAGCATGTGTGACGTCCGGGGTTCCATCCCACAAAGTAACAGGCAAGACCTGCTCAGGACCTAAGAAGAGGAAGCAGGAGACTGCATTCTTGGCCCTGATGAGACCACTCGTCCCTCCCCGGATCACCCCACATCCTTTGTCATGCATCCGTTCTATCTTCTGTTAAAGGCGACGTGTACTTGCCTGCTTTGGACTTTGAGCCCAGCACTGATCGGCTTTGGCCAATTGGATGTTTGCAGTCAGGATACCACCAGTGACTGGGAAGGTCTGTCACTCTTGTTCACTCAGGCTCGTCATCTTACTCCACTGCCGTTGCCCTAAGAAGATGACATCCCGACCAGCCTGCTGGTCCTTGGAAAAGGACAATGGAGAGTCACACGAGACACAGCTGTCTTGGCTGCTGTGACCTGAAGCCCATTCTCTCCAATTGACCCACAGATGCAGGAGCAATCATAAGTGATTCTGGTTTTAAGCCACTGAGTTTGAGCGCGACTTGTTACGCAGCCTTGTTGTGGCAAGAGCTGACCAACAGAGGAAGCAGCTACTTTTTTCTAGAAGGGAGGTTGATTTTGCCTTGAAACAAACACCATATACCAATGTGTGAGATAAAGACATGGAGACTTTCTACAGGGTAGTCCACCACGATTGAGTTATTACCTGGGTGACTCTGGGTGGGTGAGCTTCTCTTGACCTTAGTTTCCATGTCTGTAAAATGGGATGCCTGTGTAATTAGATTTAGTGTGAAGATAAATGCAAGAGAATGTGAGCAACCTGTAGTCTGGTGCCTACTGGAGAAATCGTCGCTGGTAGAAAGCCAGGTAGCCATATCCTAAGTCCCTAGGGAACTTACAGGGCATACTAGAAAACTCAGCAAACATCTAGAAAAAGCGATGGCGATGAGGCATAGTATTTTCTCACTCGGTAGACAGAGCACCTTCAAGGCAAGATTGTCTTAGGAGTCCAGCAGGGAGATGCAGCCACGAGAGCTATTAAATAAAGTCAGATCTTTCAGACCTTTTTCTTTTTAGTTTTTCCCTGCTCTTTACCGCCTTCTGGTTTTCAAAGCCATTCTCCACTGGCACTATTACATCATTAGCACCTTTCTGACACAGAATCGCCTCCATTTTAAATGCAGAATAAAAAGGCCTGGGCTCAGAGAACCTTAGAGAAGCAACAATTATTTTGGTAATTACTTTGCATGGGTGGCAAGTATTTTTTGTTTGTTGGTTGGTTTTCCTTTATGGAAGTGATGTAAACTTTAAAAAAAAAATTCTTGCTTTAAAAAGTGTCTGAAAAGAAAAACAAGGAGATGGTGGTAAAAGGAATACTTAGATACAGCCAAAAAAAATAAAAAATCATAGGGTGGTATTTACATGATGTTTGGAAATCCCTGAGTTCATAATTACTTAACTAGCTAAAGCAAGATTTCAATTTAGAAATGGAAATCAGAAATTATAGCTGTGTTGCTAAACCAGTTACTAATTCAGACTTGATACCAGTATTGATTGGCCTCTTTCTCACCCTTGACATTGGCAGTATTGCTGGTCTAAATGCATAAGGGACACTTCTAAAAATCACCATAACGTTCCTTATTTCAACGCCCAGGGCTTTGACAACCAGCCCTTTCAATAGCACAGGGAGAAAAAAAAGAAAAAAAAAAAAAAAAAGCAACAACAACAAAAAACCCAGAACTTGTGTTTTCCAGTTTTATTGAAGCCGGCAGGAACCATCTGCACACCAACCAGGCATGCCGGTAACACCCATGACTCCAAATAGGCTGCAAATTAGGCCAAGTGTGTCTTTGTGTCTACAATTATCAATTTCAAATCCCAGAAAGTTGTCTGTAGAACAGAATCAGAGAGAAGCAGGGCCCTCTCTCTTCTCTGGGTGCAAACAGCCATTGTTCAAGACCAATTAGCATGATGGCGGCCCCTGCGTCCCGTCCCGAGAGCTACGCTCGCTCTGGGAGAATCTGCTCTGCATTTTTCATTTCTTTCCCATTTTGAGCAATTTGGTTCCTAAGCTCCATTTCCTTGTGGCTTCCCCAGAGCTCTGATGACAAGCCACCACACTCTGTTCCTGGCCTCTCGGGCCCTGAAGGGCACTGGAGAACACACGAAATTTGTTTCTAATTTTGCATCTGCCAAAACATTCCTGGGCTGACAACTCAAGCCTATAAAAATAGGATGCTCCATCCCTCTAATTCCCCAAAATAAACAAATCCGACAGGAAATCAAACCCAGTCCTCAAAAATGCGGCATAAATATCTCGACACCCATCCCTCCTTTTCTGAGCTGGTGAAAATTCATTCCTGAATTATGACAGAGAGGGCATACTTATCCTTTATTGTGCTCAGCAAATAATACTGACATAAACAAATGAAAAGAAACACGGAGGCTTTCTTCTTCTCCTTGGTTTCATGTTTTGTAAAATGAAGGTCCCCGAGGACACTTTAAGAGAATGCAGAATTCAATTTTCTCACTGGTGTTAGGAGTTTTATTTTTAACTTAACTACTCAAAATAATGGATATGCCCATGTACCCTTATCCACGGTGGTAGCACACATAGATCCGAAGCAGAATCATCTCTCCCATTTTTGATTTTACGTAGTTCAGCGTAACTTAGAGTTCTGAATTCTTGAATCTTGGCCAAGGTGATGTCATTAAATCTATAATGAAAACAGTATCACCGAGAGAATTAATTCATTATGGTGGAATTAAGTTAAATCCTTTATGATATGCCATTAAGCACCCATACTAACTTGCCTGCATCAGGCACATTCAAAGACAAAAACGAAAAACAAGTTCCAACCTCAGACCTCATAGAATATTAGGTAACTTTCAAAGTCAAAGTCATTTAACTATTAAAAATATTAATAAACCTCATGGTATTTAGCATCTTAAGATGTCTTAAATGTTACAGAGGCCAAATACCTTGCGGTTTATATTACATCTTTGCCCAAGGGAGTATAATTTACTGCATAAATCATTATTATATATTTTATAAATGTTTTTGCCTTATTAGTTGGTTTTTACAACAGCCAAAATAACACAAGAATTGCTTAACATTTAATTAATTCTCAAAATATGGTTATCCTCAGTCCAGATGTGATAAAAACAGCATTGCTAGACTAGAAAGAAACTTGGTCAAGATTTAAAGTACATTTCTTTTCCTAAATGTACCAAGTAATTAAGCAATACTTATTTTGTTGAATCCTGCAGAGAGAAATAAGCAAATGGAGTCTTTTCTCTGTCCTCTAGTATTTTACAAGTTCAGTCAGGAGCCATGACATATTTGTGTTAAAAAAATCTGTATATCGCCTAGGACTTGGACAAAAAAAGAGAAAAGAGGTACGTAACTGTTAGCCATGCACTTACAAGGGGCTATTTCTACTTTGACACCAAATTTCTGCTGAGTCCAGAGAAACTCCCGGCTTCCTCTCTATATCCGGGCTCACCACATACTTATCTAGGATAATGACTGCTTACGGAGGGGGTTGGGTTTCTTAGGGGAAAAAAAATTTATGATGGTATTCGCTACAGACACTTGCATGTCAATTGGTTTTCTTTATTAAAATAAAGTTTAGCATTTCAAAAATCAGGTCATTTCTCACTGGCAAAAGATCATGCAAATCTCAGAAGATAACTGGGGAAAAAAAATCAGGATTCATGTTCAAAGCATCTTGCTTCTGACATATGGTTGTTAAGTGACAAATGGAAATTTCCCGAGCTCAGGAAAACGACCTGACAACAGGCTGCATAGAGTTTCTATGGAAGCTGGTTGTCAAAAAAAGTTGTAGCTATCAGACTCCATCATTAATGGTGACCAGCCTAACACTTTGTCTGCAAAGATCATGAACCGAATAGTGTCATCACTCGTCACCAGCTGTGCAAGACTCTTTCGGTTGCCACCTTGCAAAAAGAAATTTTAGTTTTACAGCTTGACTCTCATTATCGCACATAGTACCCCAAATCCTTGAAAAAAATAAAAAAGAATTCTGAGGTCTAGCCAATGACCTGCTTCCTTTATACAATATTGATAGGGCAATCCCCTGGGCAACAAAGGAGTTCTGTGGTGTCTTGGTTCTCTTTGTAATAGGATTTGGCCAGAATCGGGAAAAACATGTATTTATTTTTTATTTATTTAAAATGTGTAGCCTACTGGCTTCCCAAAAGGTTTGAGGTGGCTTGCAAAACAGAGTAGCAGACCCCCCCCCAAAAAAAGGCATTAAGATTGGTACAAACATAAAAAAAAAAAAATGAAAGAAAATTAACAAATACCTCATTAGTGTAGGCAAACAGAGCTCCTGTCGTTGAGCATTAAATGAATTTAGATGCAGCATTTCCTGTCCAAGAAATAAGCAGGACAGAAAATTCATCTGGTATACGAGTAAAGCTGACCGGTAGTTTCCAGCTGGGCTTTACTCGCGCTGGACTAGTTGTTCAGTATTTTTATGGTCGTCATTCCAGGAACCAGGCACAGAATAGGCGCTCAATAAATGGTCACTGTGTTCAGTATCTGTGTCCTTCTTTCTAACACTCGCGTCACCTGCAGCGTTCAGTTAATATCTATTTGAAACACCCAGAAACCGTACTCGTGTTTTCTTTTCAAGCAACTGCCTGCTAAGTGCCCTCTATCAGCAAAAGGAAGAGAGGACTTGAACTTTCTTTGGATTCTATTTTTCTCCAAAGGAGAAATGAGCAGCAGAGGCCATAGCTCAACTGGTATTTACCGAAAATCTGATTTTTATTCCTAGTAGGGTTTTTGCAACCACATTTTAAATAACTTCAGCAATACTCGGGTGCCCCAGTTCTGGTCTATTTCTGAAGAGTGTGCAAACGTTTTCTGGGGTTTCTCGCCTTTTCTCTAATTTTTCTTGTATGTTAGTGTCCCACCTTGGAAGAGTTCAGGCAGCTAATTGTGCATTTCCCTTGTGTGACTAAAGGACGAGGTGTCTGCGTTCCCTTCAAATTGCTTGGCCTTCAATCAACATCACCATAAATGTCACATATGAATATTAAATCCAAATATTTTATTGGTACAGATAAATATGATTTGTAAAAAGAGTCAAATTAACAATCCATTACATACTAATGGGCTCTAATCAATAAGTTTAATTTGACTAAAAGGAGAGGGGCGGGGGAGAAAAAGAGACTCAATTACACCCAAATGGTGCAATTTAAAATTATAAAGGTGACTGACTTCCACAGCTTCGGAGCCGTCTCCTGACTTGAGGCTTTTGGACCCAAGGCCTGAGCTGCGTTCAACGTGGGCTTCGGTCTGCTATTTCCACTCTCATATTGCCAGTTATTTTTCTTTAAAAAATTTGTTTTAAATATAAAAGAGTACAGAGAATCATAAAAACAAACAAGCTTGCCAGTATTTGCTTCAGATTATCTTAAAAAAAAAAAAAAACTATGATCTAAACCTGTAGTATTCCATCCACCTCTCTGCCTTGGCCTCCTCTTTCCCCCTCTTTCCCCTGCAGCTGGGCTGAAAGCTGTCGGTTTCCTTTTTATGTTTGTTTTTGTGCTTTTACTGCAGATACTGGGATCCACCACCATGATTGGTGTGTTTGTAACATTCTACGACTTACTTTTTCTCCTCCACAATTCAAATCCGTCTCTTTTAACAGCAGCATAATATTCTACTGTCGGACTCCATTACTTCCTTCTTTTCTTTCTTTCCTTCCATTTGTCTCCTACTGAAGAACAGTTAGGACCAGCCAGCTTATTATAGCTATTCTGACATCAATTTGGAAAACAGTACTCAGGTCCCTTGATTGCTGAAGTAGAAGTCAGGTCCTCGGACAGGCCAGAGCCTCCCCATGAGATCTACCTCCCTTCCTCTAGGACCCAACCAAGGTGGAAAGAATTCCCCCTTTGCATTGGCCGCTGCTCTTGTGTTTGTCACAGGCACCCGGTTTATGCAGTGTGGCTGAAGTTGGCAGTGGCCTTTGTGCACACAAACTGTCCTTCTTCCCTGTGTCTCCTTCAGCTCTCTTTTCTGGCAAGGCCTGAGTTAAGCAGGAGACTGATGAGCTTTTTTTGTAGGGGCTTCTCTCTGTTCCGACGGGGTAGCTGCAGCACATCCATAATCCTGGTGTCAGCCTGCTCCCTAGCGTCGCAGGCCTGGTCCAGCAGCTGACAGCTGTGACGGAAGCTGCCGAAGCTCGGTTCCAAGAAGCAGCCCCCAGTCCCAGCTGCCCCCACAGAAGGGGAACAAAGCCCAGCGGACTATCTCACTATCTTCTGGGTGGCAAGGAAATCTCAATTATACACCCAAGGGATGTGGTTTGTGAAAAACTAGAAAGAATGTTTAAATTGTATACGTAAATTGTTTTGTTTTACAAGCTGGGGTAAATCAGCACATTTGCAGCCCATATTTATGTGATCCACTCCATAAGTCTCTTTTTGAATGTGTGCCATTGATGTGGGTTAGATGCCTATGCAAAACATAGCCGACCCCTAAATTCAATTAGGGCATTAGGGGGGAAAAAATGGAAATTTTGCTTTGGGGTTAGGCATGACTGCGGAGAACTTCTCGGAATAGTTCCTTGGCTGTAACTGAAGATTAAAATCGAAGGATAAAATTTCCAACGGATGCCGAGTAGTCAGAACACGGGTTTGGGCTAGTCCATTTAAAAGAAAAAGATGGCAAATGAAATGCCTTCCTTTCATCTGATTGAGAGCTCATTTAAAAATACCTATCTTTTTTGTGTCACCCCCAAAGTAACAGATGCAACATTTATGGAGCAGGATATAGGATAATGACTGTTCTCTATCCTGATGGTCACACATGCGGAGGGTGAGCCTCTATAATGCCACGGGGTACACTGTAAACTGGAAAAATACCCCCAGGGGAAAAAATCATTTCAAAACACAGCGTCTCATCTTTACCCCACTCTTAGCAGCAGCCCCCACGCCAGGGATGTGGTTGTTGGAAAAGAAGGAGCGTTTGAACGAGAGACATCATTTTGTTTTGCAAGCTGGGGTAAGTCACAGATAGAGGGCACGGTGATCAGAAAAGTTTGAGGCGGAGTGGAGCCTAAGCGGAATAATCTCCTGGCTCTGGCCGTGGGCTGCCGAACCCTAATCGCAGATAACAGCCGTCACGCGGCCCAGGAGCTCCGGTTGCTATCGACGTGGCATTTACTCTTTCAGAGAGCCCCCCACTCTGGCCGGCACTTATGGCAAGATAATTAATAGTCCCCTGAGTTATAGATTCCGAGCTAAAGGTAACAGTACATAATGGAAGTCAAGGTCACTCATAATACAGTAGCTTCTATAACAAAGGGGATTATTACTGCAATTACCGTCCTGTTGGAAAGATTTTATAAGTTTTCATCATTTTAATTCCTAAATCTTCCTCTTGCCAGGGAAGTTTAAACTCTCTGATTTATGATGGAGAATAAAAGCTCTCTTATACCACCACAAAAGCTTTCTCCTCCGACCATCCTAGGTGGCTTCTAGAGAGGTCGATACATGGACGAAAGGCACCCCCACTGACCAATAAGGCCCTAAAACGTCTTCCCAGACTGGACACGGCTGCTTCCTCTTACCCTTCCCAGGCCATATTAAATACAGCAGAATACACTCCTATCCCATAATACACATAATTTCTCAGCTATAAAAAATCGGCACTTTCTAGTTTTGTATAGAGCATTATTCTTTCTTTTCAGTTGATAATATTCTCCTTCTCTTTTTGGAGACAAGGACTTTCTACCCTCCCCATCAGCCCACCTCCCAGGAACTGAACATTTTCAAAGGGCCTGAAAAGTGTTAGCCTCTGGTCCTTTGCCTGTGTGCCCTGCAAAGAGCAGTCCATTTGCAAGACCTCAGCTCAGGCTGAACACAGGAGAACATCTCCCACCCAAACCGCCTTAGTGTCTAAATTTGTTCTTGGTTGGACAAACTCCAGTTCCAATCTGCACACACATACACACACACACACAGCAAACAAAACAAAAACTGTTTTAAAAGAGCTTAGGTCTAAAAAAAAAAAAAATCACAATTAATTTAATAAGACATCCCGCCCAGAGCAGTTCGGAAGTTCCGTGGGTCATTTGGAAGAGACCCATGAACCTGGTGACAGGCTCACTCCAAGCGCTTTCTGAAATGGTTTCCAGCTAACGCAGCGCTCCTTTTTATGACCGGGACAGTCTTGCTGTCTTTCTGCTCTGGACAAAAGAGCGAGCAGACACAATCATCTTTTGAGAAAGATGGCATCGTCATTGTCTGCATAGCAGGACTGTAATTAAGCACCAGAAATAGGACAGCCCAGAATGGACAAAGAGAGGGGAAGACAGGGATGGGGAGACGCGTCGCGGCGAGGCTGAGCGAAGATAGCAGCTGAAATCGAGTACGGGCTCGGATGAGGTCATCGTGGGAAAGAGTGCAGGGCCGGATGGGAAAACAGGAAACCGAGCAGAGGAAGGGAGGCCCCGGGAGCTGTTTAGTGTGCAGGGCCCAGGGCCTAGGCCGCCCCCTCTGGGCAGCCCTCAGGGATGCCTCCTGAAAAAAATGTCCCAAGTTATGGAATATTTATTAAGGGCCCACCACGTGACATTCATTGCTTTAAGTACTGGGGATTCTTAGCAGTGAGTGAGACAAACCAGGTCCCCCTGAATTGACCCCAGAAGGAACCAGGGAAGAGCCTTTCAGGAAGGAGACCTAGCAAGAGCAAAGGCCCCAGGAGGGAACAACAGTGGAAAATCCTTGCCGTCTAAAGAAAACCAGGATGCTGCAGCTGAGGATGCTGGGAGCAGAGATCAGAGAGGGAGCAGGCCTTCCTCAGTGGGATCTGCAAGCCCGGGTAAGGAGTCAGAATTCCCGTTCCAACTCTGTGGAAGGGTTTCCATACTGAGCTTACGCGATCTTTCTCTGGTGGGGGTTGAGAGTATTCCCAGGTGAGAATGTCCTTTCCTCGCTCCTCTCTGCCTCCCAACGCTCATGCGCAGCACACGCCCACAGCAGCTGCCTGATCGACCATGTACATGGAACTGAACCCCGGGTCAGGCCTGGGATGGACATGTGATCTGAGAAGGTCCACGTGCTCTGCTGCCCGAGGGCCTCACTGACCACTTAGCAGGTTGTTGGAAGGTAGGAGAATGTGAGCTCTTTTTGACGCTCAACTTGCAGGGCGAGTTCAAAAAGAGAGAGAGCCACAAAATCTTAATTGTTTTTGATGCTTCTTTCTCATGGGTACCTAAAAAGTGTATTTTCCTCCAGAATTCAAAAAAGTCACTTAATAGCCACCCAACAGAGCCCTTGTGGGGAACTGGACAGGAACACAGAGATGAAGTGGCCCTCGGGAGTCGGTTGCACGCACGGATGGGTGGATGGATGGATGCGTGATTTCCTCATCTGTTCAGCAGAGGTTCAGAGGGGTTTGAAGTGGGCTGAGATACCCTGCTGTGGGACCTGAAGAAAAAGGACTGGCTCCTTCCAGCTCCCGGCGATGTCCTTGAGCTATTTAGAGATCCTCTTGAAAGAGCAGAATGGGGAAGCCTCCGGGCAACAAGTCCAGGCCCAGCTGGCCTGGGGGAGGCGGTGACTTGCCCAAGATTGCACAGGCGAAGGGGACTGGAACACCACACAGTTCCTTCCTTTCAGGATGAGGAGGAGGGGAAACGGGCTCAGAACACACCCCACGTGGGCATTAACTAATAGAGGCCGACCAGTCAGCAGGTCGAACCGCCCTCTCCCACAGGCCCTGCTCTGCAGGCCCACCCAATACCAGGCCCTTTCTGCAGGGAGTCCTGGCCTCCTGGTATCTGGGGTGTGACCTGGAAGAGTGGCCCAGCTTTCAGTGGCACGCCCTCCGTTTCCTCATCTGTAAAGTGGGCACAGTGAGAATGCCCGTCTCTCACTGTGTTGTGATGAATTACTGGACGTAAAGGGTTTATCGCAGTGCCCGCCGGGTGAGAAATCCTCAGTGGAGAGTAGCCATTGTCAACACCATTTTGTTTAATGGTAGAAAACATAGAAAAATACGTGCACGAGAAAATCACCCACTATCCCAAACCCAGAGGGAGCTAGAATTAATATTCGAGGGACTCTCCAATCTTTCTTTCTCCAAGCCAACATAATACTTTTGCAAATGCATGTTTGCATATAAATGTATAGATACACATATATATTTATGTATACACTATTTCATAATTTGCCTGTTAATTTCAGATGTACCTTAAACATTTCTCACATCATCGGATCCTTCTCATGTCTCTCTTCATTGATCCCTATTATTGAGAAGAATGGCTTGTCAACTGTTTGCTCTTGCAAAAATAAGTCTTTAGTCATTATTCCTATACATAAAGACTTCTATATATTTCTACTTCTGTCAGGGTAATTCCCAAATATGGACTTGCTGGGTCAAAGATCATGCATATTTTTGTAGTTTTAGATAGAAATGCCAAATTGGCCTCCAAAAAAAAAAAAAAATTTGGACCCTCCATACCCTCCAGAGCAGTGTGAGGTAGTATGTGCCCACATTTCACCTACTCTGTCTTAGGGACTGGAGGTACAGCTCAGGGCAGAAGAGCTTGCCTAGCATAAGCAAGGCTCTGGGATAGATCCCCCAGCACTGAAAACAATAAGAAGATAGAGTATTTTGGGTCCACTTTTTAGATGGGCCCAAAATGTTCCAGCGTATTATTTCGGATTGCATTTCCTTGATTACAAGGAAGGTATTCATTAATGAACTGCCTGGTTAAGTCCTTTAACTCTTTTTCTACAAGGGTATTTGTCTTAGTCAAACTAAAATGACTTAGTTGAACAACTCTGTATGAGGATGTTGTATAACTGGGACGCTCTTGTTTTGTCATTGAATTTGCTGAGAACACCCCCCCACCCATGTTTTATTTTTTGGTGTCTTTCAGTATCTTAATCAAAATAAAAATGGTAGAACTCAGTCTAGGCCTGACGCCCATCGGACCCTGACTTCTCTCACGGGTGATGACGCAATCTCAGTTACGTGCATTCCTGTTTCTAAAACTGGTTTCCACGTGGGGCAGAAGCCGGCGTAGTAGGACTCCGGTTTCTGACCAGCTGGGCTCTTTTACTTCTCGTTGGAGTGCTTCTCTGAGCCTGGTCCCTTCTAAGCAGGCCGCCCCATTTCTTATCCATGGGGCACCCAAGGGCTCTGAGAGTCCCAGAGCAGGAATATTGTCTTTGAACAAAGCAAGGGGAGAAAGGGAGAAGAAGGGAAGAGTAGCCAGCTGTTATTGTTGTTGTTTTTTTTAAGCAACCTAATTTAAGTGTAAAAATCAACTTCCCTTCTGAACAATGTGGCGACAACCTGGAAGTGTGAATGGCCCCACTTGGGGAAGTTGTGAGGCAAAGCTTTTATCAAAGCCCAAGGGGGGAGCTGTCTGTGTTTACAAAGGGCATTCCTGAGCTGGAGGGAGGGCCCTCCACCTGGTTCCTCAGACTCTTCAAGAATCTTCCAGTTGCCCCAATGGCGACCTCTGATCAAGTGGCCACCAGTCTTGTCCTGTGGTGGACCTGCACTGGTCCCCTGGACCCCCCAGCTCCCACTCTCCCTCCTTCTAGTCACACCCCCCACATGCTCCCACCTCTGCAAATTTCCATTCTTGGCTCCTATTTTGGCCACATAGGCTCCATCGCCACCTTGGTGGTGGCTAGGCTCCCACTGGCTGGCCCGAGCTCCAGTGTGTTGGACCACAGTTCTCCATGCAGGGAGGGGCCGTGAGCCAGTTCAGGTCCACCAGAGTCAGGACTCTCCTAGAATTTTCTTCCAAACCATCAGGAACAAGAGCCCTGTTTCCCCTTAGGCAAGCGTCAGAGTAGCGATCTGGAGATGTTGGTGGCCATCTCACCATGCTGGGAGCCAACAGAGAGGAGCCGAGCGCCGAGATGGAGGTGACGGATCTAAAGCCACTGCTGAGCCCACAGAGACGCGGTGTCTGGTGCCCACAGCTGGGCTCTTCGGTGTGTGAGCCTACCCACTCCCTATTTTGGTCAAAGCCCTTTGGAGTTGGCTTCCTGTCACCGTGGAAGGAACCCTGATTCATATGAGCCATTCCAAACACCGCACCTTTTTCTTGAACGAGAGCTTAATGAAGCTTTTACCCATTCAGCAAAACCCAGGCAGGGTTCCGGGCTTCGCAACCAGGAGGGACACGTGTAGTCCCATGAGATCTAAGAAAGGGACCTGAAGACAGGCAGGTATGAAATGGCTGAAGACACACAGAGGATAACTCCAGTGAGATGGACGACCTGTCGCGGGACCCCATAACAGAACACTGGGTGCAGGATCTTTAGAGCTGGATTTTAACTCGAGATGAGGAAAAGTGACTGACTCTCGGCCTTGAGTTGGTGATGTGCTCACCTCCCCGCATGGTGGCATTCAGGAGGAAAGTGCCTACCAGCCTGTCACTCGGGAGACTGCAGCACCTGGGTCACTGGGACCAGATGCCCTCTACACCCCTGCTCACCCTGGCTTACAATGAATCCATCTTCAGGTTGAAGATGTTGTATTGGAATCAGCCTTTCTCATTCACCACCCAACTTTTCCAGCACAGAAATTATGTTGATGGAGGTTGAGTTGCTAAGGAGAAAATTAAAAATGACAGAAGCATTTCACAGCTAAAGAAGTGAGAAACGGTCTTTAAAGTGTGGGCCCTGTGACCCCGTCTTACCTACTTGTGTTACCCTCCACGTAGACATGGCGGCTTCCTCTGCAGGGGAACATCTTCTCAGCGTCTTCCACCTCTTCCTTTTGGCGATGGGGAATCATATTGCAGGTTGCGTAGAGCAGCCAGGACGTTGGGTACAACGAGAGGCCTTGCAAGGGCCCAGAGGCCAAGGCCGGGCTCCCAGTGAAGAGTGGTTTTCTTAGTTCCCACTAAATGTGAAACCTGTGACTCTAGTGCCACCTCCCTCTTCCTCCTCTTTGCCCAGAATTCCCTGTTCATTCTAAAGTCGAAGAAGCCGAGTCACTCAGTCAGTCTTCCTGTGTTCTTAACACAAATATTCACACTGTGTCTCTTTTAGACTTTTGTTATTTTTTGGCAATATTATAAATCACCATTGTACTGTACGTTCTTACGTAGGACATTATTTTGAAAATCACTTAACGTTAGACATGAATTGGGCGGTTGACGGTGTCTGTTTTTCCATTCCGATGCCTCTAAAGCGTGTGTTGGGCGCGTTTGCCTGAGAACGTGCACTCTGTTACCGTTGTTAAACCCCAGCCACGGTTCATGGAAAAGATCTCCAAAATACAGATTAGCTGTTTGTGGGCGCTTTTTTTTTGGTTTTTAAAGGAATCTATCTATTGTGCCATGTCAGCGATACCTGAACTGCAGGTGTTTTATGACATTTTTGTAAGTCTAATAGAACTCCTGGGAGGAAGTCAATTTTTACTAAACTGCCTTTAAAACAAAAATTAGAAATTTTCTTCTTATCTCAGCATCTTCCGCCTCTTCCTTTTCTGTTAGTGATTTCCCCCCTCTCTCCTCATTGGGGTAAATATTTATCATGCCTGGGACTCTTATGATCCATAATTCACCAAAAATAAAAGTTGCAGATGTTGTGTTTTTTAAAGTGGTCAAAATAGACACTTTTAACGTTTTATTCCCCAGAGTCTTTTATGGCTGATTTTTACTTAGGGGAAGAATGCGTCATTACTTTTGGCCATGAAACCAAAAACTATTGCCTCCTCTATAAAAGCAATACCCTGGTGAGGCTCACGAGAACACCTTGCTTGCGCAGAACCGATCATTGGGCAACTTTTCCTTCCGTAAAATGCCAACATAGCCACGGGGCCATCTCTGGGGTGGAGGAAATATTTTTGGTTTTATTTTTAGACTTTTTTACGGCTTTTAGGTTGTCTAGAGTGATCTCGTGCTAATTTAAGAATAATTTTAATTAAAAAGCAAATATGTGACAGTATATATATATTTCTAGAAAAAACCTACGTGTAAGGTTCAAGTCTCCTCGGAGCCCACTTTCTCCCACTCTGGGTCCCTGTCCAGAGATAATCATTACTGTCATCAGTTTGATCTGTATTTTTCCAGAACTTCCTTCCAGAGCACATGTACCTGAGCACTCATTCATTTCTAAAAATCATGGGCGAAAAGCAAACAGTGAATTTGGTGGGAGCACAGCCTGGGGTACTTACAAATGCTTTTGGTAAAGAGTTTTAAAGACTTCCTAATCCAACTCCTTCATTTACCAGGCACACACTTGGGGCACCGGGGCCCCTCTTCCCGTGAAGTCGCGGGCGCCGACAGCCCCGATTTTGATGCGCGTGTCTTCCGATGAGCAGGCAGGTGTGCGAATGCTCGTCTCTCAGGCCTGAGTATGATTTTTAATAACCGAATATGGAGCTCGAGCCAACATTTTATTCAGGCACTAAATTTAAAAGTGGAGCCAAGAGACCTTAAAAAATTTATGATTCCACAAACGCAGGGAATTCTCCCCCAAGATCACTATCTCAGAACTAAAAGCGTAAAACCAGCCCTGCGTGGCTTGGCTTTCTTTCCGGAGCTCCGGCTCAAGGGTGCTCTTGTGTCTCGAGATGGGGTCCCTCCAGAGGGCTTGGGCAGGGAGCCAGTGGCCTCCTCCCACCGCACCCTTGCCTCAGGCCCAGGAGCTCCTGAGGGCCTGTGTTATCAACCTTCTCCTTCCCAGCAACCCTGGGAGCCAGTGCCTGAGTGCCCTGTGATAAAGATAGTGTTTTGACTTGAAAGAGTAATTGCTGACACACATTACTGTTTCCCCGGAGGAAATCCGTCCAGACAAATCCTCTACAAACCTAGGACCGCAACCTCTGCAGTTTATGATGGCAGCCCGAGCGACTTTTGGTCTCCCTTATGAAGTAGCTGTGTCTCCTTCCAGGGCACGCAACCAAATACCTGCTGTGCCAACGACACAGACACCCCTTCCCCTCCTGCCCACCTGAGCCAGGTGAGAAGCAGCAGCTCCTGACCCATGGCCAGGCCTGCCCCAGCCTGCCAGGCCCATCACCAGGATCCAGGCTTCAGAGACACAGGTGAAGCTCTACTCTTCCCCTACAACCCCTGGACCCTTAGGAGACCTACGGAACACAGCAAATCCATGCACTGAGGACCACCCCAGAGGTGGTTGCCCTTCTACCCCCAAAGGAAAAAGCCCAATGGACAGACAGGACTTTCCCAGGAATTTGTGCTTGCTGGGCCTCATTCAATCATTCAGTCATTCAACAAATACTCAGAAGCACCTACTATGTGCTCTGCACCAATAAATATATGGCAGGTAGTAATAGGCTCCAAAAAGAATAACAAATCAAGGCCGAGGGGAGAGTGAAGAGGGTCAAGGAAGACCTCAGAGTCGGGCGACATGAGCAGAGACCTGAAGGAAGTAAGGTGGTACTCCACGCCGAGAGTGGACAAAAGAGTGACCCAGGCTGACAGGTGCAGACGCGTAAAGGAGCAGGGACAAGAGCAACCAAGAGCCAAGTCTGGGCGGAGCAGGAAGAGCAAGGGAAGTAGGTGGAGGAAGACTGGGTGGAGGGGAAGACGGGTCATGGCCTAAGGCCACTGTTGGGCGCCACCGCCCTTCCAGGTAAGAGAGCAGCCTCGGGAGGGGTTTTCTCAGAAGAACGATGTGATGGAATTTAAATTTCGATGGAACTTTTAGGACTCTTCGCTTCATAAAACACTGCGACAATCATGGAAAGAGGGAAGCCAGGTAGGAGGCCATTCCTGTTGCCAACAATGATGTTGAGCTTCTGCTCAAGGATCGTGATGACGTGGTAAGAAGATACTATTGGCTCGGACCTGCTGGGTAGGAATTTGGGTTTTGGTATGCTCAGTGTGAGATGCCTTTGAGACACCAAGTGGAGATAGTCAACGGCAAAGGAATAGATTAGCCTCAAGTTTGCGACAGAAGTCTCATCTGGAGATTTGTATGAAGATGGTATTCAACACCATGAGACTGGATGAACAGCAAGGGCATAGGAAAGACGAGAGAGAGAGAGAGAGAGGGGAGCGGAGGGCAGGGAAGGAAGAGGTTTGAGAACTGAGTCCAGAGGTGCTTCAGCATTCCCAACTTGGTGAGCAATGCAAGACCTCAAATTAAAAAAGGATTGCCGCTGGGCGAGGTGACACACGCCTGTGATCCCAGAGGCTGGGGAGGCTGAGGCAGGAAGATCCAGAGTTCAAAGCCAGCCTCACCAAAAGCGAGGTGCTAAGCAACTCAGTGAGACCCTGTCTCTAAATAAAATACAAGATAGGGCTGGGGAGGTGGCTCAGTGGTCGAGTGCCCTGAGTTCAATCCCCAGTTACCACCCACCCCCCGGCAAAAGAGAAGACACAAAGGATTGCACGGAGCTCTGGGATGAGATCTGGGGAGCGTGGTGTCCTCAAAGCCAAGGCGGAAAATGCTTTCCAGAGAAGTAGAGGATCAGCTGTGTCGAACCCTGGGAGGCTGAGACGCGCTCTGAGACGCGACCATGGGATTTGGCAACACAGGGGTCATTGGTGACCTTGATGAGAGCTTTCTCAGTGGAACGGAACCTGCTTGGGGTAAACTCAGAATGGAAGAAGCCAGAGGGAATCAACGAGAGGAAATGATTGTTTTGAGGCTCTTCCTGTGAAAATCCATAACCTCGAATCTTCGTGTGGGCCAAGAGCCACCTGTGAGAGGGTCGCGTGGACCTGCATGGAAACGTGAGAGCCAGCCGCTCCCCAGGCACCATGCTCCACCTGCCGCCTCCGATGAGTGTCCTGAGTGAAGACTGTTTTGAAGAAATAAAGAAAAGATGTTTCTACGAAGGATGACATCGCTACTGCCCTCTGGTCAGCAGAACACCTCCTATTACACAAATGAGACCATGAGAAGAACCACGTCCCTTCTGGCGGATGACCAGTGCCCGCACGTCCTTGCTCCTGGTGCTGAAGGATTCTGGATCTCTCACTAAAGTATTGAGAAACTGACTCCCCCGCCGCCCCCAGATCGATAAGGGGGAAACATCTGGTTTCCAACAGTTCATCTGTAGGAAGCGTCGTGGTCCAGTTGGAGTCCTCACAAGCATCATTTGTTGAAGTGCTCAAAGGCTACTGAGCATTGTGTTTTTACATGCACCATCTTGCTGGATCTTCAACTTCCTAGAAGATGGGCCGGAATTATAATTTCCATTGCACAAAAGAAAAAAACCAAGAACAGTTCAGAGAGATCAAGGATTTGTGCAAAGTGACTCGGGAAGTAAAAGGGGACCCTTCACACACCACCACTTCTTCTAGCCACAAACCCCAACGGGATTCCAGCAATTCCCAGTCCACCTGCCACAGGGTGGATGCATTCAGCACTGATTTTGAGACAAAGAGTCAAAAGATTTGTCCCTCATTGTTAGCCCTGAACCATGTGGATTTTTCCACGTACCAAAGTGACTTCCTTGGCCCAAACTGTCATGGACCAACATGGAGAGAGCATGGCAAACCAACCTCTTGAGTGCCTCTGGAGGGTTCTTAGAAAAATAGAGCTTCACCTTCTTGGCGTTCAGTGAAAAATAGAGCCTTCACCTGACCAACTGGTGCTTTTCTTTTACAAATGTCCCAGAGATGGTTGTCAAGCCTTCCCGCCAACCATCAGGAGAACGAGTCCCATGAGTCATTGGCAAACGCGATGTTTTCCATCAGAACCTTGGCGACGGCTGCACCGACTGGTGGGGGTTGCCCAGGGACTCCCAGTCCTCGTGGTAATGGGTCCATGCTGTCTTTGACCTCACACCCAAACGTCTCGATTGAGAGTATTATTAATGTGCAGCCATTGCGTATTGATTTATTTTAACCAACAACAACAGCAATCATCTTATTGAAACCCAAGCAGGCAGGCGTCCACAGATTAAAAGAGAGTTCAGAAACAAAGTCAAATTTACATATCCATTTGTTTGACAAAGGAGGTATTTCCAAGAAGTCAGGAAATTAATAATGATTTAATGAAATTATGGGGAGGAAATTGATTTAGAAAATACAAAGTGAGAGTCTCAACTCACTCTTGATGCCCAAGTGCATTTCAGTTCAATTCAGGGTATAAATGTAAAGCTAAAAATAATAAGAGAAATAGACCAGATGATAGGGACCTCTTCAGAGGAACCTGACTTGGGGAGGATCTTTGTAAACAGCCACACACGGAGGGGAGCTTTACATGAATATGCTAATAGCTCAACACCTTACAATATGTTTATATTTTTATTGAAACAGAGCCCTGCCTCTCTTGGCCTCCCCCAACCCTTATTGATAAAAACCCTTTTCTCTCTTCCCCATCTGTAAGGTTTCCCAGGATCAAGGAGGATGGGGAAGAAGGGGAGCTACATGCTCATATTGAGAAAGAGAAGCCAGAGAGAGCAGACTGAGAAAGGAGGCAGCTTGTCTAAAGGACAGTGTGACAGTAGCAAAGAGCTAGAATCAGGGGTTTCAGTCCCAACTCTGCCATTTGCAGGCTGTGTGACCTTGAGCAAATCACCTCCTCTCTCTGAGCCTCAGCTCCTCATCTGTAAACAAGGAGCAGAATACCTGTCCAAGTAGCTTGCTATGAGCATTAAGCGCGTTAACCTGCAAAGTGCTGGGGATAATGCCAGCTCTGTCGCAAGTTCTCAGTAAATATCAAGTTTATTACCAGACTAAGGTCAGTCTGACCTTGACCTGGAGGATGGGGTTGGAGTCCACGCATCTTCATGGTAGTGGTAGGTTCTGGCGAGCATCGAGCCCTCAGTGTGTACTTATTTTAAATAGAAACTGAATAACTGTGTATAGCACTTGGGACGATCCTTGGAGATCCATTACTTTAAGTTGACTGTACAATGTTGGGACACAAACAGGCCCAGAATGATTGCACCCATTTCAAAGTAGACAGAAGCCCTTGCCTGGGGCTGCAGACTCGGGACCGGACTGCACTGACCCGGTGTCTCCACTCTGCTCTTACCCCGAAACCTCAACTGCTCAGAAACTTATCCCCAGCCCCACCAAACAAACAAGAGCCACAGGGCGTCCGTTTTTGTCATCGACAGCACCATCTGTAGAGCGTGTTTGGTGCTCCATCCAGGCACCTAACATCAGAATGGACCCTGTCGTCCCCATTTTACCCATAAAGAAACCAAGGCCCGAGGTGACATAGGAACAGAACAATATCCCTGTTCAAACAAGGCCTGTGCAATAAACCCAGCTTCTTCACCAATTCTGTCAATGAGGCGAGGAACTGAAAAGCGCAAGACCCTGATCTTGTGTTCAGTCGATAATCAGCCCCCGTAGGAGGATGACGCAGCTCAAAACTTCTGCAGAATTTAAACTCAGTCCACCTGACGTGGAGGCCTATACTTAGATCCCATGTGATCTCCCAATTCGTCCAAAATAATAATACTAAAATACTTAGTGGTATTGAGATACTAAAATAATACTGAGACAAATCATTGCATACCTACAAAAACCCCAAAGTACTGGAGCCAGCTCATTGAGCAACCACAGGTGAATCCCTGGAGTCAGCTGAGGTACGTTGAACACCTGCTGTGGTCAAGCTTCGTCTTGACACTCTCGTGCCACAAGCCACATCCTACCAATGAGTTTGCCAAAAAGTTGGAAGAAGGAGACACAGAGGTGACAAGTGAAGCTGTCGTGAGAGATTAGACCCAGAGTTCAGGGAAGGAGCTCTTTGGCTCCAAGAGATGGATTCAGGGTCTCTGCCCTCCAAACACTTGGGACCTGTTGGAGGGCAGGAAGCATATGGATCACCAACAGGTAAGTTCAAAGTCAACAGTAACCAGTGTCCACGAGGGTGGTGAGGTGGTCAAAGGAGGAACTGGAACAAAACAAGGTTCTGGAAGGGCTAGTGGAATTTGGAAACTGGGGGAGTTCCACGCAGCCTTCAGGACCTGCTGCTAAGCCCGTGGCTTAGAGCAACACCCGGCTATTGTTTTCCAGAGTTTGAAATGAAAAAAAAAAAAAGTAAAATAAAATAAGGGAGGAAAGACATCCTTCTAGCTCCTGTGCCCATTTCCACCCGCACGAGCTCTGACATCATCGCGGGTCTCTGTCCCGGACCGCCTGTGTTCCATAGATCCCCACGTCCGATGGCAATCGAGGCAGGGAAGAATTGCGAGGCCATTCCCTCCTCCCTGCTTACCCCCTCCCTAAATCACTTCTGACCCCACTGTAAGGAGACAATATTGAAAATACTCAAAAATAACCCCACTAAAAACATGAATCAAAAAGTCGCGGCTCATGGACATGTTTTTAAAATTGCTTAGTTGCATGCAAGTCCCTTTAGTGCTTGAAGGACTTTAATAAAATTGATTTTCTGAGTATAGCCTTTTAGCAGCTACTGTATAAGCTTGAAATATGAACCCTTCATTGTTCAAAGTGTTTCATTTTTGCCCTGTTACTAATGATGAAGGGAAAGTGTGGGTCTGGAATTCTCCATGGCTGACATTCTCATAATTAAATAGTGTTAATAATAAAGCTTTGCAGATTTTAAACAAACTGGCACAGAGGTGGAACAGTTTGCCGTATTTCATTTGGAGACCCCAGCAATTAGCCCTTAATGAATAGTACACAGGGACATATAAGGGACTTATTTCTACACATCGTTTATTTGCCAGATCACAAAAGGCGACATTTTCATTCTGCTGATTGAAAATGATTCTCTGGATTTCTTCTGAAGGCCTCTTAAGTAATTGCATTGTGAAACTTAAATAAATAAAAATGAAGAGAGGAACATTAATTGCTTTTAATATCTCCGGTCTAATTTCAGCAAAGCTTAGCACACTAAGAGCTCTGGATCTCAGGCTCTACGACAAGGGATCAAAAATAGAAGGCTCATCATGGTTGGTATATTTAGATGTTGTTGTTTTTCTTTGATAATATTAAGAGATTTGCTCCGAGGTGCATTGCGACTCTTCTCTGTGAACTGGCCTGGGGCTGTTGTTCTAGAGGTCTCTGGGGTCGGGTGACTGCAAAGTTGCTGCCAAAGGAAAATGACAATGCTGATCCCGAAGGTGAGGGAGAGAAAGAACCGCTCAACTGTCAAGGTCACGCATGACACAGGAATGTTTATCCTTCTATGGTCTGCCCCAGCCCGAAGCTTTGAAAGACGGGGGTAAATTATTTTTTTATAAAAGATAAGTGAGTTTAAGAACTGCTTTTACACAATAGAAAGTATTATTTCTTGTCTTTGAGATTTAATATTCTCATCTGCAAGTTGTGTGGAGGAAAGAAAGGGAGGATCGTGTGACTTCACCAGACGAATCCTAAAATCACCAGGGTGCCATGAAACATGCAGATTCCCAGTGTCCATAGGTAATCTACTGAGTTTCCAGTGGGGTGGATTGGAAGGTGTCATGGTGGTCATTTAGAATTTCTTTGGAGAATTTGTCCTAAGACAAACATATCTAGAGCTCTAGGTAGAACGGATCATAGCTTCAACCTGTCCAGTTTTTAAACAACTGAGCGGCCTCCAGATAATTCAGACACTGAGATGCCACCCCGAGTCAAGGGCGGAAGTCAATCACCTTCCCCGACCTCCTGCGATTGGTTCAGAGGTGGACAGGCAGTCTTGTCAGAGCCAATAGGATCCTTGGGAGAAAGGCCTTGTGCTCTGTTCTGCAGGCCTAAACCCAGGGTAGATGATGCTGGCAGCCTCTTGCCCTCGCGTGGAGACTGACGGTATGGAGGACAGCTGAGTCAAGAGACTGAAACTATACCTGGGCACTTTACAGTTACCTGAACCAATGACCTTTCTTGCTAAGCCAGTGTATTTCAGACATTTAGATCACTTGGGACATCGAATAGCTCTCGATGCACGAGTGGACCCGATGTGTGTCCTTGGACTAATCTCAGGGCTTCTCTGACTTCAGTCTCTCCATCTGAAACACAGAAGTATTAATCCATGTGATTGGGAGGCTGCGCTCCAGCTGGCGTTGTCTGACGCTGTCATTCTGTGGACTTTTGCACCTTGGTCTTTATCTCTTTGGTTTGATCTCCTGTCCCTGGCCTTACAACAAATACTATATCACTGTTCCTCACCCAGAGGCATTTCCCGAGGAAAATCACACACAAGGAAAGACTTCTTACATTGCAGTGTAGAGTTGGGTTTAGACCATCCTTTCTGGATGCAGGGAAGTTGAGAACATAAACACTGAGGTGCGAGATTCAGTAACTAATATTCAAAACTGGCTCCAGCCATCATCTGGACAGGGTGGATTTCTGTAGATGGAGGATGCAGATAACATATAGAATTCTAGAATCAGAGAGAATTACAGAAACACACACACACACAGTGGATAATCATCAGTCACCCGGAACTCTCTTGAAAATATTTATCCTTAGGCCCCAACCTACATTTTCTACAAAACTCTCACTGTGTGATTTTTTGAAAACCTTAATTGTGATAAAATACACATAACATAAAATTTACCACCTTGGCCACTTTTCAAGTGTGCTGTTCTGTGGCATCCAGAACTACAGTGTGGTGACACCATCTATCCATCCATCCTGCAACTGGAACACTGTACCTGTGTCTTAGTCAGGGTTCCCTAGAGGAATGGAATCAACAGGAAGTATGAATACAAAAAGGGGATTTACTAGATTGGTTCACACAACCAGAAGCTGGGTAGTCCACAATGGCCGTCTGCAGCAGGAGAGCTGGAAGAACCAGCAGCTGCGCAGTCCAAGAGGCAGAAGCCCCAGAACATGAGGGATCAACAATGCTGCCCTAGTCCAAGACCAAGGCTTCTGGAAACTCCCTGGAGAATCACTGGCAGAGTCCGGTTTGGAAGAGTAAAGAAGCAAGAGTCCAATACCTCAGATGATCAAGAGTTCAAGAAGAGTCGAACTTGCATCTGCTTCCTTGTTCTTCCAGCTTTTTTTTTTATGTGTTACTTTTTATTTTATTTATTTTTTATTTAATTATTTATTTATTTTTTAATTTTTTACAGACTGCATTTTGATTCATTTACACAAATGGGGTACATCATTTCGTTTCTATGGTTGTACACGAGGTAGATTCATAACACTCGTGTAATCATACATGTACATAGGGTAATGATGTCTGTCTCATTCCACCATTTTTCATACCCCCCCATTTCCTTCTACATAATCTAAGTTCCTCCATTCTTCTCTCACTCCCCACAACCCACACCTCCATTATATATCATTCTCCACTTATCAGGGAAAACATTCCACCTTTGGATTTTGGGGATTGGCTTACTTCACTTAGCATGATATTCTCCAATTCCATCCATTTATTTGCAAATGCCATAATATTATTCTTCTTTATGGCTGAATAATATTCCATTGTGTATATATACCACAGGTTCTTTATCCATTCATCTATTGAAGGACATCTAGGTTGGTTCCACAATCTAGCTATTGTGAATTGAGCTGCTATAAACATTGAGATGGCTGTGTTACTGTAGTATGCTGATTTTAAGTCCTTTGGGTATAAACCGAGGAATGGGATAACTGGGTCAAAAGGTGGGTCCATTCCAAGTTTTCTGAGGATTCTCCACAGCTTTCCAGCTTTTATTCCATCCAAGCCACCATCCTATTGGACGGTGTAGCCCACGATTAGGGAGGGTCTCAACTTCAGTTCACTATCCCACATGCCAATCATTCCTAGACACGCCCTCATGGACACACCCAGGAACCTCTTAATCATCAGCATCTGTTAATCCAATCAAGTTGACAATTCAAATTAACCATTACAGCCCGTTAGACAATAATTTCTCCATCCCTGACAACTGCATTGTACTCTCTGTGTCTGAGTCTGACTGCTCTGGGTACCTCATATGAAAGGAATCACGTGACCTTTGTCTTTTTGTGACTACTTCCTTCAGTTAGTATAACGTCTTCAAGTTTCATTCATAGTGTGGCAGACAGCAGAGTCTCCTTCCTTTAAAAGCTGAATACCATTCCATTGTCTGTGTGTGCCACATTCCATTCGTTCATGGACTCTTGGGTTGCTTCCGCCTTCTGTCTATCATGAATAAGGTCACTAGGAACATGGGTGTGCCAACCTCTCTTCGAGTCCAGGTTGCCAACTGTTTTTGAGCAAACCCAGAAATGGATTGGCTGGACCATAATTCTGTTCTTAATTTTTGGAAGAAATGACATACTGTTTGAGCCACTTGATATTCCCACCAGCAGTGCACAAGGGTTCCAGTTTCTCCACAGCTTCACCAACACATGTTATTTTCTATTTGGTGGTTTTTTGTTTTTGTTTGGTTTTTTTTTTTTTTTTTTTTTTTTTTTTTTTTTTTTTTTTTGCAGTGCTGGGGATTGAACTCAGGGACTTGTGCTTGCGAGATGAGCACTCTACCAACTAAGCTATCTCCCCAACCCCTATTTTTTGTTTTTTAATAAGAACCATCTTAATGAATGTGAGGTGATATCTCACCTGGTTTTGATTTGCATTTCTCTAATGATTAGGAATGTTGAACTTGTTTTCATGTATTTGTTAGCCATTTGTATTTCTTTTCTAGAGGAATATCTATTCAGATTCCTTGCCCATTTTTGAATCACATCGTTTGGTTTGTGTTGCTGAATCGTAGGAGTTCTTTATATATTCTAGCTATTAGTTCCTCATCACGTGTATGATTAGTAAATATTTCTTACTTTTCCCTCTGTGGATTGTAGTCTTTGTTGTGCCAAAGTTTTTAACTTAAATTTAGTTCAGCTTCTCTATTTTTTCTTTTGTTATCTGGGTTTTTAGTATGATAGCCAAGAAATCATTGTCTGAGTGATTATTGATGCGGTCAAATTTGGGAACTTTGAAATCCATCCACAGTTTAAAATTTTTTTTTAAGTGCTCTCCTCTTTCCCCACCCCCGCCTTTTTAGTTTTCTAAACAAAATCTTGCTCCGCGAACCTGTCTATAAAAGAGAGAAGAACTGCTTGGAGGAACAGCTCCCCTGTGTCCTCTCCCTCCATGCCCCTAATCTAATGTCCTTAGAAGAAAGCCCTGAGGAACCTCCATAAGTTTAAAAGGCATTGACCTGATGATCTCTCTGCCCTCCTTTTTGACTGGGGACACTGTGTTCTCAGGAAGGACACTGAGTTTCTGGATGTGGGAAGCCTCTCCTCTGCATGCTCTTTTGTCCACAGGCCACCAGCTCCCATAAGTCATGACTGGTCGAGATGACCCATTGGTGTAAGGACCAGTGAAGAAGGCATTCTGTGTTCCATGCTCTGGATGTTTAGCCCCATTCATACGTTAAAGCCTACGCCACCATGTGGTGGTATTTGGAGGTGTGAGTTTGGGAGGTTACTGGGTCCTGGCTCGAGCCTCCAGAGTGGCTTAGTGCCCTCCCTCTCTGTCGTGGGAGGAGGATACAAGAAGGCAGCCCTCAGGAAACCAGGAAACAGGCCTTCACCAGACACCAGATGTGCCAGCACCTTGATCTTGCACTTCTCAGCCTCCAGAAATATGAGAAATAAATGTTTGTTCTTTCAGCAACCTGGCCTCTGGTAACTTGTTATAGCAACTCCAGACGGACTAAAACAATGCCTATGGCTATCTTTGGAACAAAAGCACAAGGCTAGCACAAAATACCATCATCGATACCTTAGTGCTAACATTTCCTTCGCAGTGCAGTCTGTGGATAATAAGGTGAGGAAAGATGTTTTCTATTTTTTAAGGAAGAAAAAAACCCTCAAGTTTAACTAGGTAATTAATTGATTCACAAGTGGATCCAAAGTGGGAGCAATTATGGAACAATGACTCATGAAAAGAATAAACCCTAAGGTCTGTGATGAGCAAGGAGATGAGACATTTGTAGTTTGGAGTCCTATTACAATTCTCTTTCAATATAAATAAACTGACACCAGAAACCAGCGATTAACCCCAAAGCCGCTGGCTGTTCATTAGCTAAGGAATAATTTTACATCTCATTATTATTCATATTGGCTAAATTTCCATTAAAACCAATTTAGTAAACTGGCCTTCTGATGGGCTTGAGATTAATAGGAGGGAGACAAGGCAGAGAGGGGACGCGGCTGAGGCCGTCACTTAAGCATCTGGGGATGGGAGACTCGTGGGGGCAGATTGCCATTTTAATTAAAGATAATGTCTCAATTCACTTTCAGAATTAGTCTTCAGAAAATGCCTGGGAAAGTGTCCCTGGCCAGAATGTCTGGCTCACTCACCAAATGGGAGATTTTCTTGTGGCTGGGATTTCTGAGGGAATGGGGGACCGGTGGCACTCCCTTCTAGTGACCTTCCTACCTCCCTTCTCGGCTGCGCAGTCTCCAGTGGAGAAGAGAGAGCCTGGGGCTCCTGAAGCTGATCTCCAGGCGTCTGAGCATGGAAGTCACTCCTCTTTCTTTGGTCCATTGCTCAGCCTTACTGCCTTTATTTAAGGTGTAAATGTGACATTGAGATTACTGACTCCATTTGTTCCCACTAAGCAACACTCTCTTTGGCCCCACCCTGGGCTAAAGCCTTCTGTGAACCCCTGTAGGCATCCTGATCTCTCCAGTGTGGGAGACTCTGCTCTTGTCCCCATTTTACAGATGAGAAAGCAGAGACACAGAGGAAGAGTTGCAGCTATCACTCAGCTAAGTCGGCACAGGGCTGGGATTTGAGCCCAGACCTTTCCTTAACCACCAGGTCACACCACCTCTGGATAAAGTAACTGAACATTGTATTACTTACTAAGTTTCAGAACAAGCAGGGCGTACATCACCTGGGGAGTCGGCAGTGAGAGATGGTGCTGCAGAGGAGAGTGGGGGATAGTTTGGGGGGGTCTTTGAAGCCACGTTGAGGGCTGGAATTAATATTTTGGGGGTTTCCCAAAGTATAACGCCCACAATTCCTGGGGGCCCGTGAGCAGAATTTAAAGCAATAATTATTATATGTTGAATGTAAGGTTTATTACAAATGAATTTACCTTGCATATACGATCGAGTAAAAAAGATACTCCTTATTTAAGAATAATTAATATGGACGTACGTAAGGTCACTATGGATCAGGCAGCGTCCTAAATACTTTGCATTTTAACTTTTCTTGTTCTTGTGACGATTGTGCACGGCGGGTAGTGTTGTTATCCTTCCTGAAAAGTGACGCCGAGGCAACCGGAGGTGACCCTCTGCTAGATCTCATGGCAGCCGATGACCTAGCAGGCTGGGAGTCAGGGGTTTGTCCCCATGCAGTGCTTTTATGAGGCGAAGGGGAAAGGAGGGTGGGAAGGGTCACAGCCAAGAAGGTGCCTGTCCACGCGGTCACCTGCAGGCGGTGCAGCCCGCCAGGCTCACGTCACTCAGAAGCCAGCTCTGGCCCATGCGAGGGGCGCTGGCAGCAGAGTGGCACTTCCTAGCCAACAGGGCAGGGTGCCCAGCACGGTTCGAGGATCAGGTGTCCCCATCAGGAAGGAGCCCAGCCCTTCTGGGTGCCCCAAGCTTCTTTGGGGAAGTGGAGCTTTTTCTTTCAGGCGCCTGAACCCGCAGCCCAGCCGCTGGAATGTGGCAGAAGAAAGAGCAAGAACGTGGGTGGCTTTGGATGGCTCCCCTCCAGGATGCGTCCATCTACCAGCAAAAATTCCCGCCGCCTCCCCAGACCTGGGAGGGATGGGAAGGACGGCTCATCAGCCAGCCGGGGCTGGATGGAACTCGGCCTCCACAATGCAACAGGGGATGCGTCCTCTGCCCTTGGCAGCCCTAAGGGTTACCATCACCAAGAGTCCCCTCATGCCCCGTGGAAGCAGAGCCCATGTCCTGGACATTTCCCTGGTCCTCTGGGGTCCCTGTAAGGATCTGATGCCTAAACCAGACCAGCAGAGTGGCCACCAGCCCAGACTGTGTCACCAAAAGGACTTATCGGCAATGCCCACTTTTCCATCTCCACACAAAATGGCCTTGGGAAAGCCCTGTCACCACCTCTACCCCTTCCTTTCCTCTGGAAGGGAGTGACTGATGGCAGACCCTCTTCATATGGATATGGGGGAGGTGTGGGCACTAAAAAACGTAGACGAAACATTAACCCCCGGACTGGGCACATATGAAAGACCAGAGAGATAACAGCCAAGGCTGACCGCCATCTTCACCCAAGTCTCAAGTCTGAGGGAGGAAATCTGGAGTTGGGAGACTCCCGAGGTGCCTGCTTTACGAGGCTGCCACTCACTCCTGGATGGGTGCTGACGTCAAGCAGCTGGGTGACCTTCCAGACTTCCAGACTAGGGCCAGCTACCCTTTAATGGCTGGACTTTCCCTTTCTGGTCCTCAGGAGCCCTCACTTCCTTACCTAACGGGAGGCCATGAGAAGCCATCTCTGCCGGGAGAGGGGGAGTCACAGGTCACTCCCATTTATGGTGCAAAGAGAAGGCCACAGGATTCTCAATGACACATGCACAAAAGCTCTTGTTGTGGACACAAATAAGAAAAGTTGAACCCCTCACCCGGTGTAATTCACTTCATTTATTAACCAGAGTTCTTTCCCCGAAACCTCTGATTCCTCCACATTTGTCAGGGGTTCAGAGACCCCTGGCATTCAGCATGATTTGTAATGTAAATTATATAATTGTACTTTCACATATTTTAACATCAAATGAAATGATTGACTACAGAATCGGAGCTGTCTACAGGTGGGGGTCAATTACCATCTGAATAATCACAGTGCCACACAAGAATAGCACAGCCGCTGAGCGTGACATATTTTTATCTCTATGCATTTCAATGAAGTCAGGCTGGTACATAAAAGGTTATCACCTAGGAAACATATTTTCCTAAGCACAAGTTAAACATGCAAGTGAGATCAGCAAAGATATTCAATTTAGCCAGTCAACCCTAACCTATTAATATTTTAACAAAATCCACTGAGGATAATTTTTTTCTTTGATCCCATTTCATGTGAGCAGCCGGGAAAGGGAAGAAAAATTAAAAACAAAATAGGCAAGCATACAGAATGAGGTTATGTATTAAGTGGGCTATTTAATGTTTCTGGCATTTCATCGCCCAGGGGAAAGTATGGATGGATTTAACAATCAAGAGCTGTGTTCCCTTGGCCACAAAGTTCGAGAAACATAAAATAATCTATACTTCCAAGCTGACAAATCGTACCTGACACACAGCTTCATCTCACCGGGACTCCCGAGATCAGCATTAATCATATGTTACAGGGAGTAGAAAGAAAGTAAATCACACCACGCTGAAAAGTGAGATGGAAGGTCTTCGGGCAAGGATTTTAATCAATAATATGTGGAATGATAACCAGAAGCTGTTGTTTTAATCTTCCAATATGAAAAGAAATGAATTCAAGACCCAAAGCTACCAGGAGCCCAAGCAGCGTCCATGGTGTCTTCAAAAGAACCAAAATCAGTTTGGAAGCTCGACTTTCTTTTCTTGATTCATGACAGCAAAAAGTCAAAGATTTCGTTTTAAAAGAATAAAGTCCAGCCCATCCTGTGGGCTTCCTGTTCCCCGGACGCGGGCTGCTTCTCCTGCTGGCGACTCCTTTTTCCTCTAGAGACGCTCCCCTTCCTCCACCACGGTCCCTGTGGAATTCACCAGGTCCCAGGAGAGACCTCATCACAGTGACCAACTTGAGGACAGGGATGTGACTGATCAGAGCCGGAAGTGCCACTGAGAAGTCCTTGGAAATACTGCTATGGCAGATTTCTTAGGCGTTGAACTGTGTCTCTGCCCCAAATTCACAAGAGGAGGTTCTGACCCCACAAACTCAGAATGCCACCTAATTTGGAAATAGGGCTGTTGCCAGTGTGATTGGTTAAGATGAGGTCATACTGGAGAAGGGTGGACCCCTAATCCAATATGGCCCGAGTCCTCAGTGGAAGGGACCTGTGGACACAGACGGACACACGCACAGGGAGAAGGCCGTGAGCTGTGAAGATGGAGACTGCAGGGGTGTTTCTATATGCCAAGGAATCCGAAGATGGCTGTCTAGCCACCAGACAGGGAGGAGAAGAAGGGAACAGACTCTCCCAGCCCCTTGACAGAACCAACCTCGCGGGCACTTGATCTCTCAGCCTTCTAGTCTCCAAAATTGAGAAACTGCTCACTTTCTATTGTTTAGGCCACTCTGTATGAATTTGTTAGAACAAGTCTAGCAAATTAATACAGAGGCCTGCTCTCTTATATTCCCATGAGGACTTACACTTGATAAGACTGGTATCATCCTGGGTTCGCCTGAAACTTGCAAAGTCACATCATTAATCCATGTCTTGGGGACCAGCTGATGCTCTAGAAGTTGGACTCTTGGTGGCCAGGGGAACACAAAGCAGGGAACAGTGCCCATCTATGGGAAAGCTGAATAAACCCCTTAGATGCCTTCAACATGTTGCCTGATCCAACCATACCTGAAGTTCTACCCCTGACTTTGAGGTTTTGTGATTTATTAGACCCTCTCTTTTACTGAAACGTGTTAGAATTGAATTTTTACCATTTAGAATCAAAGGAACCCTAAATTATTTATTCTGAAAGCAGTTGATATGACCTTTGGAAAATCCCACAGCCATGAAATCTTAAGAACAAAGAGTAGATTGTGTTCATCGAACCTCAGGAAGATTGAATTTGGATTGAAGCAACATGTTTTTAGGAAGCATGTGGATAGATGTGAGCAGAGTGATCTGGTGGCACTGTACCTACAGAATCCTAGGAGGCACGAGGGATGATTGTCCAGGAGAGAGGAAGAGGTAAATAGGAAACATGATAGAAGACCTCAGTGACCCACTGAGATGGCAGTGTAAGGGGGGATGGGCCGTAGAGAGCGAAGGACTCCTCCAGGCAGAACCGGAGTTGTGGGAAGGGGAAGGTAGGTTTAAGCAGAATCAGAGGAGGAGAGAGAGTCCCCGAGGGTAGTGGACACCCTGTCTTGGGGGGATTTCTGCGGCAGAGGAGATTCTGTCACCAGATGGTACCTGGCGAATGGGCTTGTTGCCTGGGTGGCTTTAAGGCGCCCCTTCCAGGTTGGCCATTTAGCTCGAGGAGTCTTCACGGAAGCCCCAGGGAACCTGGACATGCCCTTTCTGGATTTTAGACCTCAGTCTCCCCATTTGTAAAACGAAGTCGTTGGCTTCGACCATCTCTAAACACGGGCCATCTGTCCACGACTCCAATCCAGTTCTTCCCACTTCAACTCCTGTCCCCACCCCCGGCAGGTCCTGGGCTCGCCTGGAACTGGCAACGTCACCTTATTAAACTCTGTCTCGGGGACCAGCTGATGCTCTAGAGGCGGGACTCTGGGTGGCCAGGGCAACACCAAGCAGGGCTCACCTTCCAATTCTTTTTCTCTTGGCTTTGATTATATTAATTCACAGCCGAGAGCTGAGTGACGATACTGAACTTATAGTCAATCTGGCTGTAGATTTTTCCACGCGTAGCCTGATCTTGAAACCAAGTGTCCAGTCAGGACACAGTGGATGGACGCTTACGATCGACTACATCAGAAGCCCTCTGCAGCCCTTCTTGGGAAGAGCCTGGGACTTGATGCTTCAGGAGAGGAGGTGGACGGTCAGCTTCTCTCCCAGCCCAGGTTCCCGTCCCATTCCTACCCTCGTCCTTGGTTGTGATTGCCACAGTGCCAGGCGCCTCCTGCATGGCTCCACGTGCAGAGCAGCCCAGGCGGTGTAACAGCGAACCTCCCACTTCCGCCCTGCCTGGCTGTGGCCTGGGCCCACAGAGGGAAGACATTTCTGTTTATGATCAGAAGGGAGGTCAAGAGCTGATCACAGGATTGGGAGTGTGCGGGGCAGGTAAGGGGCCCATCTTTGTGAAGAGTGACTGTTCTCCCTGACTTTAGAATCTGCTTATTGCTTTCACCAAATTACTTTTTTTCCTGGATACCAAATGATAACGATGATGATGATGATGGCAATTATTTTGGGGGACTAGGGATTGAACCCAAGGGGCCACGTTCCTAGCCCTTTTTATTTTTTATTTTGAGACAGGGTCTCTCTAAGTTGCTCAGGGCCTCTCTAAGCTGCCGAGGCTGGCTTTGAACTTGCAACCCTCCTGCCTCAGCCTCATCAGCGGCTGGGATTACAGCATGCACGACCACACCAAGGCCAAAGTATTTTTCAAGTCAAATCTCAATCTGTGTGTGTGTGTGTGTGTGTGTGTGTGTGTGTGTATCTTAAACATAACCCCTAAACCTGGAAATCAATCCATTATAGACACCCACAAATTGATTTTACTTTGAGAACTTTTTCTACTATGGTAAGTAAACCCATCTCTTAGATTGGAGGAGTTCTGAGAGACTGAGGAAGCTACATTTTCTCTTAAATAAAGATGAACACTTCTTTAAAATGAATCTTTTGATCTCAAATCCTGATCTTCAGTTTGCAAAACACATGCGCACCCCAAATCACTGGAGTCCCCCGACCCCTGATGAGGGAAAGAAGGATGGGATCGTTATTTTTAGTTTCCAGGTTAAAATCTGTGCTGAAGCAGGGTCAGGGCTGGGACCCAGGTTTTCCTGATCCCATTTCCACTGGGATTGGCTATCTCTAAGCACCATGAAGGGCAGCAGGTATTTTAAAGGGAAGTGCTTTCTGATTTTTAGACACCTGTTTACCAATTCCTTAGAACAATGTTCCTCAAAGTGTGGTCCCTGGACCAGTAGCATCCACATCACCTGGGGACTTTCTAGAAATGCAAATTCTTGGGTCCTGCCCAAGACGTTCTGAATCCAAATCTGCAGGTAAGGTCCCAACCCCATGTTTCAAAATCCTCCCAGTGATTCTGCTATAGGGAGTGGTCAAATTTCCGAACCACTGCCTTAGAAGGTGGTGATGTTTTGTGAGTTTTCTAGAAGGGCAGCTTAGAAATATGGGCACCCCAAATTCAAACTCACCACCTCCCAGTGCTGCTTAGTGAAGGCCAGCGTCCAAAGCCGAGCAAAGCTTGTTACGATTGGAAGCTTGGTTGGCTTTGAGAATGTGGGAATAGAGATCCGCTCACACACACAGGCCTGGCCCCAAATTCTCTGCCTTTCACCCACCAATGCTGCAAAATTGAGCTCAGCGCAGTCATGCATCTGATTATATTCTGGGACAGAGTGACCATTTTCTTTAATCCTGTAATCTTTGGAAAACAAAGAGCCAAAGTCTTCTGGCTGTCTGGGGTAAGCACAGGAGGCCCGGGTCTGATTTCATCTGCACGATGCGAGGCAGACCGTGAATGTGTCTGTATGGTCTTTCCTCTGCCCACACTTCTCCCTCTTAGATTTAAGCGCGCCGCTCAGGGACGTATTAATATGCAAGGAAAACAAACATCCCAGAAAGACGGAAAGTACAAAGAGTCAGTGATTATTAATGTTGGGAGAGCGAGACCGGTTATTTTCTCCATCCTCTCGTGGACTCCGAGGCCTACCCCAAGGCAGGCGAGCGGGGGCCGAGGAGAGTGGTCAGCTGCCCAAGCTCTGTGGGTTGTCTGTGGATGCGATGGGTCAGCACAGAAAATCTGTTTGCAAAGATCTACTGGCCCGAATGACACCTGGGAAAGAGACAGATGAAGACAAGAAAATCACAGTGACTTATTTCCAAAGGCAGGGCAGTCTAAGGCAAAATCACACTCAATGATAGAAATGGAGACCTCTACAAACCAACGGCTCCCGGACTGAGACAGATCTTAGGGGATTGTCCTCACCCACACCTGCCCAGCTCAGGAGTGTCATTTTAAAGCGAATCTGTTGCCACTCGTCAAGACTCAGAAAATGTTCTACTAAAACTCTAGATTGTCTCCTGTCTCAAAAAGATCAGAAACCTTGGGCCTACTTTGTCTTCTATTTGGTGCAGGGTCTCTGGTCTAATTCCTAGGTTCTTGATTCATTTTGAATTGAGTTTTGTGCAGGGTGAGAGATAGGGATTTAATTTCATTTATTGCCAATGATTTCCAGTTTTCCCAGCACCATTTGTTGAACAAGCTATCTTTTCTCCATTGTATGTTTTTTGGTTCCTTTGTCTAGTATGAGATAACTGTATTTATGTGGTTTTGCCTCTGTGGTTTTGTTTCTATTTTGTACCATTGGTCTACCTGTCTATTTTGGTGCCAATACCATGCTGTTTTTGTTACTGTTGCTCTGTAGTATAGTTTAAGGTCTGGTATTGTGATACCTCCTGCTTGACTCTTCCTGCTCAGGATTGCTTTGGGTATTCGAGGTCTCTTATTCTTCCAGATGAATTTCATGATTGCTTTCTCTATTTCTATGAGGAACATCATTGGAATTTTAATTGTAATTGCATTGAATCTGTATAGCGCCTTTGGTAGTATAGCCATTTTGACAACATTAATTCTGTCTATCCAAGAACATGGGAGATCTTTCCATCTTCTAAGGTTTTCTTTAATCTCTTTAATGTTCTGTAATTTTTTTTTTTTTTTTTTTTTTTTTTTTTTGCGGTGCTGGAGATTGAACCCAGGGCCTTGTGCTTGCAAGGCACGCACTCTACTGACTGAGCTATCTCCCTAGTCCTGTAATTCTTATTGTAGAGGTCTTTCACTTCTTTTGTTAGATTGAACTGGGCAGACACTTCACAGAAGAACTACAAGCGATCAACACATACGTGAAAAATGTTTAACATCTCTAGTAATTAGAGAAATGCAAACCAAAACCACCCTAAGATTTCATCTCACTCCAATTAGAATGGCTATTATCAAGAACACAAGCAATAATAAGTGTTGGCAAGGATGTGGGGAAAAGGACACACTCATAAATTGCTGGTGGAGTTGCAAATTGGTGCAGCCACTCTGGAAGGCAGTGTGGAGATTCCTCAGAAAACTTGGAATGAACCCACCATTTGACCCAGCTATCCCACTCCTTGGTTTATACCCAAAGGATTTAAAATCAGCATACAACAGTAATGCAGCCACACCAATGTTTATAGCAGCTCAATTCACAATAGCTAGATTGTGGAACCAACCTAGATGCCCTTCAACAGACAAATGGATAAAGAAACTGTAGCATATATACACGATGGAATATTATTCATCCATAAAGAAGAATAAAATCATGGCATTTGCAGGTAAATGGAGATGGATGGAGAATGGGGAATATCATGCTAAGTGAAATAAGCCAATCCCAAAAAACCAAAGGCTGAATGTTTTCTGTGGTAAGCAGATGATGATATATAAGAGGGGGAGATAATGGAAGAATGGAGAAACTTTGGATTGTGTAGAGGGAAATGAGGAGAGGGGAGGAGGTGCGGAAGAAAAGATGGTGGACTGAGACAGACATCATGACCTTATGTACATGTATGATTACACGAATGGTGTGAATCTACATGGTGCACAACCATAGAAATGAAAAGTTATACCCCTTTTGTATACAATGAATCTAAATGAGGTCTGTAAAAATAAAAATAAAAAATAAAGATCAGAAAATCTAGGCTTCCTGGGTCTACTTCCCCAGGGGCGGACATCTCCCAGTCCCCACCAACCAACTCTTCTCATTTATGTTACCCAAACCCCGAGTTTGTAGTACCCAGTGCCTGATATGCAAGCTGGTTTGAGTCGTAGGCTGATGTGGATCCGCTGCTTGCCAGTAAGCAGTTGGCAGTGAGATGTGGGTGAGACCGGGAATCCTTAGATGAGGAACCACGTAGAAGTCTGAAGTCAGTGGTCTAGTAAGTGTTCACAGGACCAATAAAATCAAATGAAAAGTAAATAACCTATAACATTACCGTTATTCAGAAAAATTAGCCAAAGCACTTAAATTTTTGTGTGAATTTATGCATTTGTTGTCTGCATCTCTATGTGACTCTGCTATCATTTGGATTTTAAATGTCTCCCCAGATCTCATGTTAAAGGCTTAGTCTCCAGCGGGACACTGTTGGAATGTGGTAGAAACTTAAGGGTGAGGCCAGGTGGGAGGTTGAAGGTCACTGGAGGTGTGTCCTTGAAGGGGATCATGGAATCCCAGTCTCTTCCTCTTCTTCTTGTCAATTTCTGTGCACAATTTGATCTACTATGTGCTCCTCCCCTAATGTGCTGCCCAAGTCCCAAAACAACAGGGCCAATGGGTCATGGACTGAAACCTTCAAAACCATGAGCCAGAATTAACCTTTTCTCTTTATAAGGTGACCATCGGGTATTTGTTATAGTAACTGAAAGCTGACTAATACATCCCATGAGGGCAGGAACTTTATTCTGGTCACTGCTATATATGCCCAGTACTTGAAACATACCTAGCACACTTTAAGACACTTACCAAATGTTGGTTGAGTGAATAAACATTTGTATTTATTGAGTGTTTACTTATGTTAGGCATTGTTCTAATTGTGCTTTACAAATATTATTGTTTAGGAGAATCCTTGTGAGGGAGATACTCTAACAGATGAGGAAACCAAGTTGAAGGCCAGTTGACCAGCATGCCCAGTACTGCCCAGTGCGTGCACAGAGCAGAGGGATGCAGAGGCAGGGAGCCCATGTGCCCAAGCTCTGTCCCTCCCACCTCCTCCCTAGGTTCTGACTGTGGCTCCGTTTCTTGGGCTGCTGGAACCAGTCTGGGTCTTTGTATTTATTTCTGGTGCAAAGAGCCTGTTGAATTTGTTATTAAAATTATTATTTCTCTGAGAAAAAAAGGAAACAAAAAACAGAAAGACTGTTAAAGAGACCCTGTAATCTAATGAAAAAAGCAGCAAGTTACAAAGTTAGAGCCCCTCACAGGGTTCCATTTCTGTGTCTTCCCTCAAATAAGTCACACAGCTTTTATAGGTTCCTGTTTTCCCATCTATAAAAATTGGAAAAAGTTTTATTTTTTTTCTATCCCTTTTCACAAGGACATTTGAAGGACAAATTGTGCCCGAGGAAAATTCAAAACATGTAAATATTTATAATCATAAAACTCATTTTTCAAATTTAAAACATTGTTTTCAAAGTCCTTTCTCCTTGTTTCTACCCAGGAACGTGGTGAGCAGATCAAGGATTGTTAGCCCCATTGACATGAAGTGAGGCCAGCATTGGGCCAAAGACCAGAGTTTGCAGAGTGGCCCTGCAGCTGGAACCAACCCATTTCTTCTGGGCCAAGGATAACGGGTTGACAGAAAGTTCAGGGAGAGATGGGAGGTTGCTGTGGATGTGCTCTGTGAAGAGAGGGAAGCAGAGGGGTTGGCGCAAGAGGCACAGGCTGAACCACGGTACCTGGCACGACGCCTCCAGTAAAGCCTGGAGAGCAGGCTGGGGTCTTGCTCAGAGTGTGGCAGACCCCCAGTAAGAGAGGAGACGGGGTAGAGGGCCTCAGGGAACGGGCATGCGTGAAGTGGTATTAAGGAATGTTCCAGAAATGCTTCAGAGTGTCATCCCTGCTGGGGAAGAGATGCAGGTGGACAGAGAGGAAGAGAAAGGTCAGTCGGGACCCCAACTGTCTTAAGGAATTGGAGGTTTTACCTCCTCGACAACTGGAAACCCAGGTGGAAAGAGACTGGGCATTAGAAGTTGAAGGTCCTGGGTTCGAATCCCCCAAGGGGCTTCTTTTTGTTTCTGAGTCTCGATTTCTTCAGCGGATTGGCTGGTTGGAAAGAGGTGCCAGCCCGGAGCTTGGCACCTAAAACCTGGCGGTACCTAAGCACAGCTCCTGAACGATCCTGCTGGGAAGGGGCAGGCCGAGGAGCCAAGGAGCGGGGAGGGGAGGCCGGCCGGTGGCCTGCTGCGGCTCCGTGCCGCGCAGTGACATCTCCCCTCAGGGTTCTGCTGCAGCAGAGGCGGCTCAGTCGGCCCGGGCTGGGGCTCCAGGCTCAGCGCTCTCTCCTCACCAGCGCCAGGACCCTAACTGCGCGGACCTTGCACTGATCTCTCTCCCGCCTGATGCATCTGCCCTGTGACAGCATGTCTGGGACCTCCCTTCCCCCTCGGCTCCAGAAGCAGAACATCGCCTTCCTGACCGGCTTCACCCCTCTGGGCAGCTCATGCCTTCTGCCAACTGGGCAAAGCCTCCAAAATCCGTTTTCTGGCATGGAAAGACCAGCGTCGGTGTTGCCTCTATGTTTTGTTTTGTGGTTTTTTTTTTTTTTTGCGGTGCTGGGAATTGAACCCGGGGCCTTGTGCTTGCGAGGTAGGCACTCTACCCACTGAGCCATCTCCCAGCCCTGCCTCTATGTTTTGAGATCCAACGTCTAAGGAACAGATCATTCAAAGGGAAGCAGGCCGCTGCCAACCATTAGACCAGAGGAAATAAATAATTGCTCTTGAATTCATTATTGATCACCCATTCGCTTCTAACGTCTTCCTTGGGCTGCTCACAACTTCAGCAACACTGACAACACTCAAAAGCTCTTATTTATTCACCTTTATTTAAATGTAGACCATGGAAGTGTTTGGAGACTCGTGAGGCAAAGACAGGGCTGCTTAAGAAGCCTGTGCTTTGCTATGGTTTTCTTTTCTCTGCTGCGTTGAATATTTTTCCCTGGGTCCTTTCAATGTTGGAAAATAACCTTTCTGGGCCAGCGCAGAGTTCTTCATAAACAGCATCCAGTACATTCCAAGGATGTGTGTTTGGACACAGGTGTGTGTCCACAGAGAGGAGATGAATTTTCTGGGGTGCCATCGGTGTCTGGGGGGTGCGACATGCATTTTCTGAACTTGTCCTTCGGGATTGAACCCTCTCCAAGCCCAGCCACAGCAAGGAATGAGTGCCCAGACTTTGTGTCCCCCTGGCCTGAAGGATCCAGCCCCTGCCAGGTTCAAAGTGCTGGAGGCTGGCCCAGGCCAAGCCTTCCACGCTGACCAGAGGGAGGGCTCTTTGCATTTGCCATGGTGACGGTTGCGAAGCCATCACTGGCTACCGTTTCCAGAGACCTCTGTTACCAACCTGAGAAAACACCTTTTGTGCATGTGTGAAAATATATGCCATGTCCTCATATGTCCCAGACAGAGGACACTTGAAACACAGCCGTCTCAAACTGGACGCCAGCAACAAACACTGTCCCCAGAGTTTTTAAAGTTTTTAACCTACCCAGTGTTTTCTGTTTCGTTTTGTTTTGTTGATGATACTTTCAATTCCTTACCGATGCTTAGGCAGAGGAAGAATTCTTATTAAAATAGGACTCTCTGTTTCTCTGGAGAAGTCAGGTCTGGCTCCGCTGGTGCCTTGCCCATGGCCACGGTTGAGTGATTTGAATGACAGCTGTCACTTGGAGTGGACTGGAGCGCTCCAGCTTCCCATGTCCCCAGGGTTCCCTTTTGATTTACTCCCAACCCATTTGAGTCACTTATGTTGCTTATCTGGTCCTGTAGGCAATTAGAACATCTTAAAAATTTATTTAATTTTTAGCTGTGGAAATCATGCGTGTGGACAGTGCTGCAGGAGTACTATAGGAATATGCAGTGGAGAGAAGCCCCTCTCCCACCTGACCTGCCATCTCCCAGGACAATCACTGATGTCTCTTTCTGGAGGTCATGCATATGCAAACATTTAACAACATTACCTCCTTAGAAAACAGAAACGTGCATGGTTTTCTTTTGTCTTCTCTAAGAGTATATTTGAGTCATCATATGTTCTCTACACACAGAGATCTGTCTCATTCTCTTCAGGGTTGTATAGTAGTCCATGGTGAGGATGCACCATAATTTATATACCCAATCCCCTATTGATGGACATTTAGGTTACTTCTACTCTTTTGCTATCATGAACAATGCTAATATGAATTCTTTATGCATACTAATCTACACATTTGTGTGTAAGTACATCTGGAAGGAAAATTTTTAGAGGTAGAACAAAGAGAATGTGTCTGTTAAATTGTAATAGTTATGTAAATGACTCCATATGTTCTGTGCCAACTGACAGTCTCCCTAACACTATATAAGGATGTCATGCTTCCTAGATCTAGAGCTCCCAATGGAATCAAATCCATTAGACAGATGAGGAAACTGAGGCACAGAGAAAGAAATTGATGTGTCTTACAAATAACACACCCCAGAAATGAATCAATCCCCAATATGGAATGCCAATCATCACCACCTTCTTGCTACACCCCATCTGTTCCTCCATCCAGCCTCCCTTCGTAGGAAAATAAACCAAGGGGCCCAGGGATTAGCTCTGGAGTTCGGCAACTGGACCTGGGCCAGGTCTGGGGGAGCAGATGTTCTGCTAACGAACACTTCCACTGTGACTGGCTTGCACTGTCACCTTGGTGAGCTGGCTCAGTGGCAAAGGCCAAAGATTAAATGAACCGTGGAAGTTGAATTACCAGCCCAGCCTTTGGTGGTTTTTAAATTATAGATTTTTAAACAAAGGTAAATATAGAGCAATTAAGGAATAGCTCCACGTTCTACCCCAAAGAACAAAACAGCTGAACTGGAGCCGGGGCCACAGTGCATATGCATGAGAAATAGGAGGTGAACGGAGGGAGCGGGCTGGAGTCAAACCCAAACCCTTCCCTCAGCGCTCCCAGCCCAGCCCGCACATTCCTGCCTCCGGGCCTTTGCACCTGCTCTTCCCACACCCTGATCAGAATCCCTCCCCCATTCCACACTTCTCTTAGCTAGCTTCCTCTTCCTAGACGATAGATACCACCTGACATTTTCCCACTCTCAATTCTCGTTGAAGTCTCATTCTGTCCTTCCTCTTAGCTTTCATGACGAATGGCAACTTTTCATCTTTTTTTTTTTGGGGGGGGGTCTTTCCCCGACTAGAACTCAAAGTCTGTTTCCTCGTTTGCACGATGATCATAGTATTTCCATTCTGCCTGCCGCTGGGAGGAAAACGGGGACACAGGAGACCTCCCTACCCTCAGAGATCTCTCCTTTGAACTCAGTCACACTTCTTGTCTGTGGCAGGAAATTTAAATACTGAATCTGTAACATGAATATGAAACCGTGGTGCCTAGACCAGCCTGGGTGTTGAAGGCGAGGCTGGATGTGGCAGGGAAAAGAACTCTGGCTGTCTTTCCACTACCCCGCGGTCTCGGCCTCCTCGCCGGGCTCTCTGCCCGCCCATCCCTGCTTCCAGAGCCTCTTCTGCACTCAGAAGCCACAGACTGCTGAACACACTGCTCCTCTGCCCAGAGCTCGTCCGTGGCTGCCGTCTCCTACGAGAAGAATTCCAAGTCAATTCCCCCAGGTCCAAGATGACTGTGATCTGTAGACGCCCACCTGCCGTGCCTGCTCAGCCGAGGTACACAGGTGTCCTCGAGCACACCAGGCCCGGGCCCTGCCGTTCCTCTGCCTGGAACCCGCTCTGTTACCCAGTGGCTCAAACCCCCATCAGCTCCAAGACCTCCCTCAGCTGCCAGCTTCTCGGAGTCCTTCGCCAACCCCCTTATTTAAACTTGCCACCCCACTCCACTTCCCGTCCCCTTTCCTGCTCCTTCTTCTTTCTCCAAAGCACTCACCGTTTTCAGCGCTGCCCACGCCTTCCTGATTGCTCTCCTGGAGCGTCTGTCTCCCCCTGGAGAACAGAGGCTCCGGGCGGGCAGGAGTTCTCACGATATTCCTCACGTCCAGGGAGCACCTCGGGGGCGCTCAGTGGGTACTGCCCAGCGGAAACTGAACTCGGGTCACCAGGAGTGTACGAGTTGGGGTTCTCCAGAGAAGCAGGCCATCGTGTACACAGGAAGGAGGATGTCCGGGTCTGACCTCACAGCTGGGATGTCAAAGATCCCGGGGCTGCAGACCCAGAGCCAGGGCCCACGTAAAACTGGTGGAATAGGTTCAGCCCCACGCTGGAGCCTGAGAACCCCAGGGCCCGCGGCCGAATCCCAGTCCCAGTTGGAAGGACTGAGAGGCAGGAGTGCTGGTGTCCAAGGGCAGGAGAAGATGGGCGTTCCAGCACGAGCAGAGGGCACAGCACGTCACCTCCTCCTGCTCCGGGTCCTCTTTGGGTCCTCAACAGAATGGACGATGCCCCCCACAGCCCCCCACGCCGGGCAGTGTGCTCAGTCTGTGGATTCACAGGCTGACCTGTTCCAGAAACAGCCTCACGGATACGCCCAGGGATAATGTTCTGTCCCAGCTGATCTTAGAGAAGTAGAGTGTAGAACAGTGGTCACCAGACCTAGGAAAGGCCTGGGGCATGGCTGCAGACCGTTACAGGGAGCCGCGGGACAGGAGACCGAGTGTCTGATGTTTCATGGCACAGTAGGGTGGCTGTGGTGGACCAGAAGCGAGCGTGTGTTTCAAAATGGTCACTAGAGAGGACTTGGAATGTCCTCAATATGCCAAGTATCGGTTCTAGCCATTACACATTGTACGTCTGCACTGAAATGTCACTCTGTGTCCCATACATAGCATCAATTAAAAAATATATATTCAAAAAAAATATTATGAATATGTATATAAATGTATATATTTAAAAAGAAAGAATGTTATATCAACTATCTGGGCATCCATTAGTCCAGTCAAGTGAACACATAAAATTAACCATGACAGAGAGTAAGCAACGGAAACTGATACTGGAGACAATGAATAGCAGCTATCGGTTACCTGGAAGGTTCCTGGGACTCAGACCATAATAGTAGACTTGGAACCAGCAGGAACCAGACATTTTTGAGGTGCGGGGGGGCAAAATGGAGCAGAGCTACCTGGAAGAGCAGGTGGAACAGCTCAGCACCATTGCTACTCATGGCACATGACCTCCCTGTGTCCTTGAGTCACACGCTCAAGGTCCAAGGTCTGGAGAGCTTGTTCCTGATCACCAAGTTCTAAGTGTGTTGGCCGCTATCATGACCAGACCCAGGAGAATTGGATTCGGCTCGTTCAGGTCCTGTACACCGGGACATTCCCCAAAAGTGTAATGGAAACCCTGTGGGGAAAGGGAAGTCAGGTGCTGGGCAGAAAAAAATAGACCACAACAAATACCTACCTTCTTTATGTCACTATCTAGTTATACTGTGTGGGCAAGAGGGTCATCTCTGCTTGAATAATTGAGGGAGGAAAAGGTTAAAAACCCCACATGGGTAAATCTGTCTTATTGTTCACAGTATAAGACATATTAAATGGTCCTTAAACACATGAAGATGCTCAATTGAACTCATAATCATGGAAATGCAAATTAAAGTAACACCTAGACACCATCTCTCCACGATCGCTTTAGCATCCATTTGGAAGCTTACAGAACACACTTTGTTGGAGGTGTTATACAGGGAGACGGGTCATCTCAGAGATGGTTGGAGGAAATGCAAGACTGCGCATCCTGAGATGGGAACTTGGCAACATCCAACAACACTACCTACGCCTCTACCCTGGGCCACAGCCGTTTCTGAGAATTAACCAGGGAAATGCATCTTTACAAATACGAATAGCAGACGCATGAGGTTTTTTGCTGTGACTTTTTGTTGTTGTTGTTAAAGTAAAATATTGAAAACAACTTAAGTGCCCATAAATTGAATAAAGTATTGAGTTTCCACACAACAGGATCCTACACAGTCACCAAGAAGAATGTGTCCTGACTAATATGGAGGGAGTTTGGGCAAATCAGTAACAGAGCAAAGTATATATAACCTGGAGGATGTTATGCAAGATGAAGTAAACAGCCGCAGAAAGTCATCGTGTGACTCCATGTGTATAAGGTGTCATCCAAAGTCACCAAATCCATAGGAACAATCAGGAGAGCAGTGGTTTCCAGAGACTGAACCAAGGGGGAATGGAGGATTGCTTTTTCATGGGTATTGAGTTTCAGTTTTGCAAGATGAAAAGTGCTGGAGACGTGTAACAACACGATGTCCCAATGTGAATCCACTCACTACTGAACTGCCCTGGTCACGGGGCTCAGTTTTACATCGTACATGTTTTTACCACAATCGGAACATTTTTAAATCTATACACTATGAAAAACGAGAGATCACACTCCACTTACATAGGATCTATCAAATGTATAAATGTATCCTACTGTCATGGACGACGGATTAGAACAAATGAAAAATTAAATAAAAAAAAGAAAGAAGGGGAAATAAAAACACATTTAGTATTTGCTTAGGTTTGAAAAAGGAAACTTAGGAAAGAATAAGCTGGAAATGAAGGCAAATGGTTTCCTCTGGGGTCAGTGGGAGAAAGCAAGGCAGACAGCACTGAATGGCTCCTGCTAAGTAGGGTTTTGATATTTAAACATGATAAATATTTTTAAAGAATGAGATTAAATTTAGGAGGATATAAAAAGCAGAATGAGATTAAATTTAGAAGGATATAAAAAGCAATCACTAACATTGAACACCAGCAGAAATGAAATGGACTGAGCTCAGATGCTACTATAATCACACATCCAGGCAAAAAATAATCCTAATAGTTTTGAACACAACATTCAGACTGTTCACTTATAGAGGGACGAACTTCAAGAACAAAAAAACAATGCAGAGAAATATTGAACTTTACTCAGAACGTTGCTTTTTATTATTTTTTTATTTTTACAGACTGCATTTGATTCATTTACACAAATGGGGTACATCTTTTTGTTTCTATGGTTGTGTATGATGTAGAGTCATATCATTCATGTAATCATACATGTGCATAGGGTAATGATGTCTGTCTCATTCCACCATTTTTCATACCCCCTCCCTCTCATTTCCTTCTACATAATCCAAAGTTCCTCCATTCTTCTCTCACTCCCCACACTCTCCACCCCCATTATATATCATTTTCTGCTTATCAGGGAAAACATTCCACCTTTGGATTTTTGGGATTGGCTTACTTCACTTAGCATGATATTCTCCAATTCCATCTATTTATTGGCAAATGCCATAATATTATTCTTTATGATTGAGTAATATTCCATTGTGTATATATACCACAGTTTCTTTATCCATTCATCTGTTGAAGGGCATCTAGGTTGGTTCCACAATCTAGTTATTGTGAATTGAGCTGCTATAAACATTGGTGTGGCTGCATTACTGTTGTATGCTGATTTTAAGTCCTTTGGGTATAAACTGAGGAGTGGGATAATTGGGTCCAAAGGTGGGTCCATTCCAAGTTTTCTGAGGATTCTCCACACTGCTTTCCAAATCAATAATGTGATGAGAGCCTACGGAGTGGGAGAAAATCTCTTCCATACGCACTTCAGACAGAGCACTTATCTCCAAAATTTATAAAAAACTTACAAAACTTTACACCAAAAGTACAAAGAACCCAATCAATAAGTGGGCCAAGGAACTGGACAGACAGAAGAAGACATACAGGCAATTAAAAAATATATGAAAAAGTGTTCATCATCTCTAGTAATTAGAGAAATGCAAATCCAAACCACCCTAAGATTTCATCTCACTCCAATTAGAATGGCTATTATCAAGAACAAGCAACAATAGGTGTTGGTGTGAATGTGCGGAAAAGGCACACTCGTACATTGCTCCAAATTGGTGCAGAGCATTGTTTTGGGGTGGGGGGTCACTCTAGAATTCTGAAACTGGTTTGTATGCATCATAGGCGAGAGCAAGCAAGTAAATATATCAGTGGTGTTGGAACCTAGAGTTCCCACCAGGAGAAAGAGGAAGCGTATACATGGATGGGGGACAGTGAAGAACCCTGTGAATTTTGGAATTGAATTGAAGGTATCTTATCAACTCAAGAATTATAATGTTGCCAGGTTCAGTGTCACAAGCCTGTAATCCCAGAAACTGGGGAGGCTGAGGCAGGAGGATTGCAAGTTCAAGGCCAGCCTCAACAACTTAGCAAGACCCTGTCTCAAATTTTTAAAAAGGGGGGGTGTGTGGCTCAGCAGTAAAGCACCTCTGAGTTCTGTCCCCAATACCACAAAAAAATAAAAAAATATAAAATAAAAAAATCATAATCTTGAGTAGAAATGACAAAAGGTCAAAATTGGTTGGAATCAATCATTCCCAAATATGACCCCAGAGGAATCACTTCCCGTACTCTTGCTATTTGGACTTCCAGAAAAGTCCTTGAACCTCTCCATGTAGCTTTTTCTTTCTTCTTGGAACCACATCACGTCCTTCTGTAGTGGTTGGCTCAATGTGTCAATTTGGCAGGGCTATCGTAAGTTCCCAGTTGTTTAATCAAACACTACTTTAGGTGTTGCTGCAAAGGTATTTTATAAATGTGATCCAAGTTCCCAGTCGGGTGACTTTTACTAAGGAAGATGATCCTAGATGATATGATGGGCCTCAGATGACAGGCTTTAAAAGCAGAGTAGAGGTTTTTCCAGAGGAAGAAGAAATTCAGCCGATAGTCAACTGGTGCCCAAGAATTCCAGCCTGCTCTTCCCAACAGCCCACTCCCTGGACTTTGGACTTGCTAGCCAGTTCCCACACTACATAAGCCAGTTCCTTGCAACAAACCTCTTCTGGGTCCCTTCCATTGGTTCTATTCCTCTGATTGAACCCCAGCTGATATACCTTATCATCGCCTTCATTTGTTTCTCCATTAATGTAGTTAGTTTCTGTTACTTATCATCTAAGAACAGAACGCTGCTTAAAGTACAATGTTGATGACGTCTTCCCATAAGACATGGGCTCCCTGTTGGCCCAGGCCTCCTCCTTCCAGATTTGGGGGTCCCATTTAGGATTAGCAACAGGCTATGAGGTCGGCTGGTGCTGGGGTTCCTGCCCCTGCGCTCTGCCAATCAGGCTCAGGATTGCTCCGTGGTCCTGAAGTATTCATGGACGATGCCTTCAACAATTTTAACAGCCACACACAGAAGAAGAGGGGCCCCCGAGGAAGAGAGGAAGCAGGGCCGCTAAGGTCGTGTCATCTTCTCGCTCATTCTCCATTCCACCCAATAAAGAGAGACGGCAGGAAATCCCAGGGCGCTCTGCTACCCAGGCGGTGCCAGGCTTCAGGCAGGCTGCTCCAGGAGCTCAGGGCCAGGGCCGCAGCATCCCCAGAAGGGCTGGCTAAAACCGAGATCAAGGGCCCCACTGCAGACCACCCGATTCAGTAGGCCTGCGGCGGGGCCCCCGGTTTTGCATTTTTAACCCAGACGCTCCGGGTGTGGAGGTGGCAGGGCTGTGGACCGTCAGTGCTTCCTTTGTCTACAGACAGCCTGGCTGAGCCTTGCGCTCCTCGGAGTCTCTTCTCAAAGAGAAAGATTTTCTATGAACCGCGGAGATGCCTGGCTGTTCTGGGAGGTGGCAAGAGGCCCCTGAGTCATCAGTTTGAGAACCACATTGAGCAAGACCCACCTCGCTGCCCTCAGATGCTAGTCAGTCCTATGAAATGCAGTCCCACCGTGGTCCATCCGTGCATCTTGGTGAGCGATTTAACCCCTCTGCCCTCGGTTTCCTCATCTACAAAATGGGGATGTGAGGATGAGCTACTTCATGGACTGCCTTAAGGACGCGCTGCGATGGAGGATCCGGCAGGAAACAAGTCAACCCAGAGGAGGTAACCACGCAGGGGCTACTTACAGAGATGTGGCAGGGTCAGGAAGGAAAAGGAGCCCCCCGGAGACTAGGAATGGCAGGAAACTCTGCAAACCCTGTGGGCTGAAGAGGAAATCATGCTCCTGGAGGTCAGAGAGGGCAGGAGCTTGGAGGAGGGCCACCCTGGGAGGAGCCATAGTCATTCATGGAAGGAGCGGCCGCTGCCAGGGGTGCTCCCTAGTACAGGAGGTAGCGGGGAAGACCCACCCCATCTCCCTCTCCTCTCGTCCTCTGATCTCCTGCTAGGCCTCCCATTGGCTGAAATCAGAGGGCGAGGGAACCAGAGATGCAGTCCACCCGAGTCTGCCTCCTGCCTCAGGGAGAAAAGGGCCCAGAGTGGCAACTGAAGGGCCAAGAACACAACACTGGGTAGACTACTCGTTACTGGCGGGGTGGACATGCAGTCCCGCTTTCGGGGACCATTCCCATTTACGCTGGCTGCACATTTTCACCCTCGGAGGTGGGCCGTGTCTCGGTGGATGCTCGCACACACGCTCTCAGGTGCCTTTCTATTTGGAAGGTAGATTGTACGCTCATCCTGGTTATCAGCCATTCTTCAAGTACGTGAGAATTTCATCTCCATCAGGAAGAGCACTCCCAAGAAATCATTTCAATTCTTTGGACCCATCATGCTCAAATTAATGTTTGGTTTATGGACGCAGATGGGGGTCCCGTGGACATGCGGAGTTGGTGACCTCACCCATAGCCAGCACACAGAGAAAAGAGCACAATGATGATTCGTGTACTCTTCCTTATTTATGTCAATAATTAAGTTATTGAGTATCCAAATCCCATCCCTTTTGGAAACTATCAGCTTAGCTGGACCAAAAGCAAGGAGGAAAAATGCTTCCTGAAATGGCCTAAGGGGGAAAGAAAAACCTCAGGGCACCTGCCCGCCATGCTCCATAAAATCCCCCAGCCAGGAGCAGGCCAGGAACAGGTGCACCACCCCACACACAAGCAACCCTCTAAGGAGCCGGGGTGGGCTCAGCCCGTCTCCAGAGCCTCGCCAGCACAAATCCTGCCTGCTGGCTTCCTCTGTTTAGCAAACACTCTCTGTACCTCACCTCTCTTTGCGCCTGCCATCTAGGAGAATCTTTGAAATTTATTTTCTCCTTTTAGCCTGCTGTATTTTTAATGTCTGAGTGAAAGAACAAAGGAAGGCGAACACCAGACAAGATGGTTTTCATTCTTCCATGAGTAGTTGTGAGCCCGGTTCAAGCTCCGCCAACATAAATGTTTCAGAATTCCATCTCTGCAAGGGAACAGGCGCTGGGGTAGTCATCAGCACCAGAGTCAGGGTCCTGTTTCTGCCTTTCATTTGGTGACATAAAAGGCCCCCAGCATCAATCATTAACGACCTATTAACACAAGCGCCCGGAGAAGTTTTCCTGGTCTGGTCAACTGTAGTGGAAGCCTTTCCTGTCGCCCAGCTGGCTGGCCATCCTGGGACCCGTGCAGGCAGACTGTTTTCAGCTTTGAAAGGGCCTGCTGATTCCCCTTTCATCTCTCTCTGAGTAACACATACCTGGTAGGCCAGCTCTCCTCCTCCACGGCAGAAATCCCCACCTGCCTCCTCCACTTCCTGCTTTAAGAGCTGCTTGCAGGAACACTGACAGTATTGATTGTGTCCACGTAGCGCACGGGGCTGTGAGCACCGGATGCGTCGGAACTCAGGCTGTTTCATCCACACGCGTCAGAGCGAGAAGGGTCTGGAGGGGTCTTCAGGAGGCAGCTGTCTGCCTGGTGTTTTCGACTCTCAAATTTAATTGGTTTGGGTTTGAAACAAAACCAATCAACATGAAGATTTTTAGCTGGTCCGTCAGAACCTGGGTTTTTAAAAAGCCCCTGTGACTTGGATGACACTTTCTGGAAATTGGCAGACATGGAGGATTGTGTTTGTCTTTATTTTTTTTTTCCCTTTGTGATAAAATAGGCAAAACACCAAATTTACCATTTTAACCATTCATGGTATTAACTAGATGGACGGTGCCGTACAGCCAGCACCCTCGCTGCCTCTGCATCCTTGTACACCTTTCCAACTGGGAACTGTTCCCTTGACCAGTAAATCTCTGTTCCCCCTCCTCACACTCCTTCGGATCCACCATCCTACTTTCTGCCTCTGTGAGTTTCTCTACGGACCTCATGCACCTGGGGTCAGGCAACATTTGACTTTGGGTGCCTGGCTTATTTAACTTAGCATGATGTCCTCAAGTCTCATTCATGTTGAAACACGTGGAGAATGACTTTCCTTTTTAAGAGTGAGTGCTACCTGTTTTAGTCAGCTGTTTCAGTGCTGTGACTAAAATACTGTAGGGGAGGAAAATTTATTTGGGGGCTCACAGTTTCAGAGGTCTCCACCCATAGACAGTTGGCCAGCTGGCTCCATTCCTCGGGGATCCAAGTGAGGCAGGACATCATGGCAGAAAAGTATGGTGGAGGGAAGTGGCCCACATGATGATCAGGAAGGAGAGAGAGAGAGAGATCTCCACTTGCCAGATACAAAATACATGCCTCCAATGCCCACCTCCTCCAACCACACCCTACCCTCCTTAGTTACCACTCAGTTAATCCCATCAGGGAATAAATTCACACATTAGGTTCAGACTACCATAACCCTATCATTTCTCCTCCGAACCTTCTTGCCTTGTCTCACACATGAGCTTTTGGGGAACACCTCACATCCAGACCATAACACTACCCAATCATATGTGTACACATTTTGTTATCCATTCACCTGTCCATGGATGTTTGGGTTGGCTCTACCTTTTGGCTCTTGTGAATAACACTGCTGTAGACTCAAGTATGCACATAATCTGCCAGAGTTCATGCTTTTGCATGGGGCATGTATCCAGAAGCAGAATCACTGCATCCAGTGGCAATTCTATTTAATTTTTCCAGAACCAACACACTGCTCTCCACGTTGGCTGTACCATTTTACCTTCCCCTCTGCAATGCATGAGACATCTGATTTCTGTAGAAATTGCCACCGTGTTATTGTTATTTTATTGTTATTTTCTGTGGTTTTGATGCTCGGCATCCTAATGGGAGACTTAGCAAACTCACTGAACAGCTCATTTCCTCTGACAACCAGGAGGGTTTTCGAAATTTATTTCAAAGTAGTATCTCACTGAACTTTTGATTGGCATTTCCTAATGTCCTCATTCATGTGGTGGCATGTGCTAGAATGTTCTTTTTTTTTAAGTGAATCGCATCCTATCCTATGTGCACACTGCATTTTGTTTATTGTCACATCTGTCATGAGCTCTGAGCTTACTCACACCTTTTGCCTTTTGTGAGTAATGTCCATGTGAATATGGGTTTATAAATATGTGCACATTTGTATAGTAAAAATATGAGTGCTTATTTTTAGTTCTTTTGGATACACATACACACACACCTGGGAGTGGGATTTCTGGATCACATGGTAACTTTGCATTTGATCTTTTAAGAACTTGCCATCCTATTTTTCAATGACTCCACCCTTTTACATTTCCATTAGCAATGTGAAGTGCGCCCATTTCTCCACATCTTTGCCGACACTTGTTATTTTCTGTTTCGTTGGTTTGTTTTTGTTATTTGTATTTCAGTCTTGATTTTAACCCGAATTCAACAAACAAGGAAGTCACAGATCTCCTCTGGATCAGCTTTTGTGCCTAGAGCCAGTCTCCTCTTACTGTGATAAAGATGGACCACAAGGTCTCCATCCCAGTCTGACACCAACTCCTGCTGAGTGTCCTGTTTCTTCTGTGCCTCTTTCCTCACCTGGCAAACAGGGACAATGTATTCACCTGCTACCTTTCTGAAAAACTGCCACACTGGTCAGCTGAGTCAAGGATGAGGAAGCAGCTTACAGGGCTTTGCAGGACCATGGAAGGAGTGTAATAGACAGTAGAGGAATTCTATGCGCGTATTTGATGGATTCCTCCCCCGACATCCTGGGGCTGGATGCTGACACTTACCTTGGGGTCTTTTTCCCTGTGCAATTGGGAGTTTTCTTAAGACAATAGATCCCATTATATTAACCCATTACCTAAGCAAGGAAATGACACCAGCAATTACTCAATAAATATCTGTGGCATAAGTAACCAGGAGGGAAGCATGAATAGATAAGAGCAGTCGGTAACAGATAAGTCAGCCCATTAAATTAAACCTTGAGAATGGAGAAACCAGAAGCATTGCTGTCTACACTACCTGCCAACACCTCTGTCTCATTTTATCTTAACAACAAGTGTCAATTTTTTTTTAATTTTCTGTTCTTTTTTTCTTTCTTTAAACTACTAAAGCACTCCTAAAATAAGTATGTTAAGAGTAGTGAAGCTTACCAATTAAAACGGACACCGCATTCCAGTTTAGAAGTGAGACTGTGTCTACACCCTGCTTGCCCTTATCATGATCTATTCACCCCCTCGCCCTTCCTGCTCTATGTACTCACATGGAAGCTGCTCCCTTGGAAGATAAGAACTCTGTTTACCTTCATTTCTTAATTTAGCAAATAATTATTGAGGGCTCACTACATGTCAGGCACTATGCTGGCTCCAGAAGCTCAGAAAGCAAATAAAATGTGTATATTAGTCAGGAGAGATTGGGTTGCAATGCAGTAACAAGCAAGCTCAGAAACAGAAAACAGTGTTGATCTCTCTTTCATGCTACAAGTCCCTCACTGGCCAACAGGGCGATCTAGCTGAGTCATTCCGAGTCCAGGTTCTATGGATGCTTCCATATTTCTGCAGCAGGAGGGAAGGGACATAGTAAATCATTCACTAGTTCACTAAGCTTCCTCCTGGAGCTGATGTGTCATTTCTCACTTTTCACTGCCCATGCCTAATTTTAAAGGGGGGTTGGGAAACACAATCTTACCATGTGTAGAAGGAGGAAAGAACTGGAATGTTTGTGCACAGCACTAATGACCACCCCACACAATCTTTGTTCTCTAAGGGATCACTGCTAGTGAGAGACTCGGCTGTGTACACTTGCATTTGGGCAGCCTGAGAAGTGCCAGCTGTTCCAGAGGAACACCCAGAGAGGTGTGGGAACACAGGGAAGGAGAGGTTGGGTCCATGTCTCTATAACTGCCAACCACTAAACGGAGATCTAAAGTCATGTCTGCAATAACCATTGAGAGTAAGAGGAAATATTTTGGTCATACAAGCAAAATTTCTTAATATTTCTCTTTCTATTTTATTTTCCTACTTTTTTTTTTTTCATTCCAGAGTAAGTAAAACTAAATACTCTCTTTCAGTCAGAAAATTTGAAGGTCTTACTGGTCTATTTGTTTAACACAGATTTCATGAGCACTTACTATGTGCCAGGTGCTGTCTGGGACAATGCAGTGAGCTAAACAGACTGCTCTGTGCTTTGTTCCTGGAAGATGAAGACAAGGACATTACTCAAATAAACATGGGAATTATCATTACACATGGTGATAAGTGTTGTGCAGGAAAAGAACAGATTCCTGGAAGTCGTATCAAGAAAATAGAAGACAACCTCTGCTTGCCAGGTTCCAAGCTCCTGCAAAGCCCATTTGTCTAGCTTTTATTTATTCAACCAATAGGCATTTAATGTGAGCCTCTTAAACACATGGTCCTGGACAAGGGGGAGTGGGAGAGGAAGGCTCTGGTAGGAGGGAAGCTCCAAAGTCATAGGACTGGGATTCTGCCCTCAGCATACTCATACTCAGAACTGGAGGCCGTTTAGCACGACTGGTGCTACCGTGAAGGCATTTCCAATAGTCTATTTAAAACAGAAGGAATTGATTACAGGGGATTGGTTGTCAACGATAGAGGAAATACAAAGCCAGACGAGGAGTGCGCGGTTTCTGGGATGTTAGCAATAGCAGTGCCAAGCCACACCCTTGAGCTGGAGAGTCAGAGGAGGCAGGGTGTGCATGCGAGCTGGGGCCAGGGTCAAGATGGAACTCCCACAGCTCAGCAGGACCTGTAGGGAGAGAGCAAAGGCGGCTGCTGCTGCCGACGCCGCCATATGCAGAGGAAGGTCCCAGTATGGCCTCCCGTTGATTGAGTCCGAGGAAGGCCAGTGGACCCAGGACCTGGGAAACGTCCTCTGCAGGGCTCTGGCCCTTGCCCTCTCCTGCCGTTCCCAGCAGGGGAAGGATGGGGAATGGATGCCCAAGTGTGTACACCCTTCCAGAAAGCCTCGAAGGATGGAGAACAGTCATCGCCCCCATCCACAGGGGAGGTCCACGGCCCCCAGGGGTGCCCGCAATCACTGATGGTACCGAACCCTATGTTTTTTCCTATATGTACAGGCCTATGGAAAGCTTAATTTATAAACTGAACGCAGTAAGAGATTCCAACCATAACTAAATAAAATGGAAAGATTATAACAAGAGGTTATCATAAAAGTGATGTGGACGTGGTCTCTTTGTCTCAAGATAACTTACTATACAGTAGATCTTAGCAACTTCAGCATGTGATTTTCTTTCTTTCCTTATAAAGTTGAGAATTTTCACTTCTCACTTAAAGGAAGCTTCTCTTTGGCATGTCTGAGTTACCAGCATCCCTACTCTTTCAGGTTGGCACCATTATCAGGTAAAATGGAGATTCCTGGAACACAAGCATGGGATACTGTGAACGGTGCAGCCGATGACCGAGTCCGTCACTAAATGACGAATGGGTAGGTAGCATAAATGCCACGGATATACTAGACCACGGGCGATTCATGTCCCGGGTGGGATGGAGCAGGACATGTCGTCACACAACTCAAAGCAGAATGCAGTTTAAAGCATATGCATTGTTTGCTTCTAGAACTTTCCATATAATATTTTTGGACCCCATTTGACCATAAGTAATTGAAACCCCAAAAAGTAAAATCACCAGTAAGAGGGGACTATGGTATAGGGGAGGAAGAAGAACAAAGGAACAACTCGCCGGGAGGGCTAAGTGGAGGACAATAGGCTTCGTCCAGTCACACTGCAAAGGCATACAGTTTGGTCAAACAGGGGCTACTCTCACACGCAGTCCCACCCTGCCTATGTGCGCGCACACACACACACACACACACACACCAGTTGTTCTAGAACATGCTTCTCAGTTACCATCTTCTCTCTGTCGGAGTCTCAAGCCCCTTTGGCCCACACTGAGCTCATCTCTCCATGTTGTGAATGCTACTCACTGGGTCAGGATGCCAGAGCAGAGGGCCCTTGATCTTCAGTCCCACCCAGAGCCCTGGGCCAGGGTCATGAGGTACCATGCTAGGCCAGCCATTCACATTTCAGGCGTGGAACGGAGAGGAGAGGTTCAGGAAGTTCCCACAGAAGAGACGAGAAAGCTGGGGCAGCAGAATCCCTCGGGGACTGTAGTGGACTGAAAAGTGTCCCCCCACCAAATCCAAATCTAGCCACGACCTGGAAGAGGTGGTCTCATTTGAAAATAGAGTATTGCAGATACAATTAATTATCCCAATATTTAAGGTAAGACCTAAATCCAATGACCAGTGTCCTTAAGAGGGGGAGACAGGACATAGAGACACGGAGCAAAGGCCATGTAAATAGGGAGGCAGAGATTGGAGGGCTGCTGCCCATGTCTACAGGGGACCACCAGGAACCGGAAGAGGCAAGGAAGATTCTTCCCAAGGACCTTTGGAGGGCTGCGGACACTTGGATTCTGGACTCATAGCCTCTAGAACAGTGAGAGAATAAGTCTCTGATGTTTTAAGTCACCCAGTCTGTGATTATTAGAGCAGCTCTAGGGAAGACCACAGGGGACTCTCCCAGCTGGGATTTCAACATGGTTAAACCATCCCTACAGGAAATTTCCCCGCCTATTAGCCCAGCCCTGGTCCGGCCTCCTCATAGTCAGATGAGAGATGCAGCCTGGGATTGATCATGGTGAGATGCACACGTCAGCCACTCAGCCTCATTCCTTCCCATCTGGGAAGGAACACAACCCAGCGCGGATGCGAGTGTGTGTGTTGGGGGGTCCTCTGGCCCCTGCTTCTCCCCCAGGCCCTCTCCCTCCAGCCTGTCCCTCTGGTCTGTTTGTCTGTGCCTCCTCAGCCACCCCAGGCCACCTGCTTTGTTCGGCTTCTGCGACCTTTGCCAAAACCCATATTTAGTTGTTGGATTTTCCTTGCCCAGGAGCCTCTGAAGTTAATGATGGAACCTTTGAAAAGGACATTAGAAGCAAAGCATAAGTAGCAGAAGACGCAAAGCTACCTGGAGTCCATCTGCTGGAGTACGCTCCACCTCAGAGCTCCCACTTCCCATGTAAAACAGAAGATGTGATTTATAATTTATATCTCACCGGTACAACCCTGATTGAAGCAAACCACTTTGATGAAGTGTTGGTTTCATGCTAGTGGAACACTATTCCAAATCAGAGAATATTTAGAACTCTAAGTCCTCTGCTGCCACTTTGAAGTAGAAAGATTTGTATTTTTATGTGCTTTACTGGAAAAAAAGAAAAGAAAAATATGTACCCTCTAACATGCATGTGGTGGAAATATAAAAACATTTATGTGTGAATCAGCACCAAAATGTAATTACGACATTAAGCACTGAAAACATTTATAGACTCATATCTTGTGTTAAAGACCTGGTTCCAATAATTCTCAGAAAAATTGTGAAATTCAGACTTTGTTTTCTTGGGACTAACTTAATTTATTTGAAATTGAAGCACATGAAGGATAACATCAAAGAATGTCACCTCTCCGCCACCTCGACTAATGATCTAATAAAGTGTGGTAAGTATGTGTTGTATGTGTGCATGTGTATGCGACCTTGATTGGTGGAGAAAGTCAGAAATAGCAAGAGGTAGAACGGAGGGTGATTTTGGAATTGGATTTGGGAAGACGATTTATGGGAATGAGAAAGAATCTATTCCAATACAGCTAAAATATTAATCAAGCAAGATCTCATGATTATCTTTCCCAGTGACAAGACTAGCCAGTCGGGTGACACCATCATCAATAACCAGTGCTCACTGAGCCCCGGGGTTCCAAGCACCATCCAGAGGCTGAAGACCTGGTGACATGCCACACAGATGGCGCCTGCTCTCCTGGAATGTGTATTCCAGGGAAGGTCAGCTGATAAACAACACAGGCCATGCCTTCACAAAAGCCCTAACAAACAACTTCTAAAAAGCAGGCTGTGGAAATGAGAGAAAAGGGGACATTCTACCTTCAGAGGAGAAGACTTTTCTGGGCAAGTGATTTTTGAGCAGTTGCCTAAATTAACTTGAGGAAGAAAACTATGAAAAGACGGAGAAAAGAAAAGTACACTCCAGGCAGAGGAAATGACCAATGCAAAGAGACTGAGGTTGGGACAGGCAGGCACTGGAGAAGGCCTATACCACTGGAGAAGGATGAATGAGGAGGAGCAGAGGAAGAGAGAAGACGGGTCCTGGGATCTGGGCAGAACAGCCCTCAAAGATGCGAGGCAGACTCCACTCTGCATCAAGCCCAGAAAGGATGCCCCCGCAGGCCCGTTGCAAACCCACGTGCTCAGTGTGTCTGATGCCTAGACTCTACGGGTGCTAGACCCCTGAGAGAAAGACAGATCTGCAATGGTTGTGGAGTAAGGAAGCACCTGATAAGCATCCCCAGAATGGTACACTCCAAGGATTTTGACTTTGACCTTGATCTGAATGCACCCGAGTTAAGCTGAATATTTAGGCAGATAGAAAGGTAGCAAGGGCTTGAGAGAAATTCATTCTTCATTCAAACCATCAGTATTAACCAGCCCCAGCACCATGCCCTCAGGCTCTGGGAACACAGCGCTGCACAGGAAGTAAAGCAGGCCCCTGTCCGCCCGGAACCTTCGGTGAAGGCAGCTGGGTGTTACGGGGAAGGCGATGGAGGGGGCACTTTCCAGGTACAGAGAATGGCAAAGGCACAGGTCAGAGGGCGGAGCACTTAGGAAGTGATGGGAAGGTGGCCGGCGGGGGATGTCAGGGCCCAGCCGTGGATGACCGCTGCCCACACGGAGGCCAGCTCTGGGTTCTCGGAACAATGGAGAGAAAATAAAAGGGCAATGACATAAAATGTGCATACTGAAAAATTCACTCTTATTGCAGGACAGGGAGCAGATTGTGGGGAAGAAATCAGGGGAAATTTAGAGGAAGCAGGTGCGGGGTTCTGCTCAAGTCTTGCCAGGAGAGGAGCTGCTGGTGCCAGGGCAGGAAGGGCGGGAGGAAAGGCGCGGAGTTCAGAGACAGCTCCGGGAAGGCTGTGATAGGCCCCAGGCTTGCCAGAGGCGTGGTCACGTGACTCTTTTCAGCCAATTGGATACGCTCCTGCGGCCTCCCCACTCTTACCCTTCCTGAGCCAGAAAAAAAAAATTGCACATAATTGAGAAGAATTGGAATGGAAATGACAATTATCCCGAGAATCTCTCCTGTACTTATTTCCAGACAGTTCCCCAGCATAGCTCAGCATTCCCAGCAAGCTTCTTGCTCCTGTCCCCCCCAAATTTCTTCTGATGCCATGCAGCGTGACACTGGGAAGCGCGTCTACTTCCAGCAACCGTGGTCGCTCGTGGCAGCACGGTGCTTTGAAGATGACAAGTCCTCTGCAAGGGCTGAGTCTTATTATTCTGTATCAGATGTCAGTGTGCACTTAAAAAAGATTCCGTTAAACTGCCTCGCCATTGTTTTATGATAGAACCATCAGATGTGTTCAAAAGGGTCAAGTCCCGGCAGGAATATTTAACTCCTGGCAGGAGCAGAGGGTAGTTGGAGTGAGCTGGACCATGCTCCAGGATTTAAAGACTGGGGTTAATGTGGCAGTGGAACTCATGGGCAGTGGAATCCATAGGGGGAGCAGATTGAAGGTGCGAGGGCCCTGGTGTCTGTGTGTGGACAGGTGAGGCTGACATAGCCCATTATGGAAATAACCACACACACACACACACACACACACACACACACACACCCTTGGTCATTGGTATCTCCTGTACATCAATATCTTGGACAAAACTGGGGACAAAACTGAACTGGAAGCTGGGAATATGTCCCACCTAGCCCCGACCTCTAGTTCATGTTTGCTGTGAGACTATTCTAGTCACCCAGAGCAGGACGTCTTGATCACAAAAAAAGGTCGCAGTGGACGAGAAGGGAAGGGACAATATGGTGAAGGGGAAGAAGGCATGCTGGTGTTGTCAGGTGGCTAAGATGGGACCAATAGGCAGCTGTCCTCAGGTGATGTGTAGCAGTGCAGGTCCCAGGGCTGCCCTGGTGGGTGCCTGTCAATCACACGCGACTTAGATGCATGGAGAAGACGCAGCTGCTTTATTTTCGATCGATGATCTTTCCGTGGACACAAGCCTCTTGTGACTGGGGACGTGTTGGGTGGTAGGTTTAGAAATTAATATTTTAAGCTTGCTAATTAAAGATGGTTCCATTTCTTCCACTGGAAGCATCTGCTCTCAGCTAAAACCCTCCTTCTCAGTCCCCGAGGCCCTGCCGGCGAGGGGACCTCCTATCCATCCCGTGTCCTCTGAGCACTCCCTGGTGACGTCTCTGCTGCTTCACTCTCAGGATTTGCCCAGTTGGCCATTCCAGGTGAGGCTGTTGTTCACCTGCAGAACCTGCCCTCTCCCAGGGGCAGTCAAAGCCCCAGTGCCCGGCTGTCCGCTTCCTGACGCATTCCCGCCTCCCCTAGGGCCTGTACTGCTGGGGTAGGAAATGACTGTCCACTTCCGCTTCCCCTCGGGCACGGCTCCCCCTACCTTGGACCAGCTTCCCTCTTAAGATGCCATGCATCCCCTCTGGAGCAGTAATGGCAGATGGCTGCAGGGATCATGATTTATAGAAGAGTTGGATGCAAACCACGGGCACTTAGCACCCTTAAGGTATTTTCACCATTGCAAGAGCGGTGTTCCTTTCACCAAAGGTTTATTTTGCCTCGTAAAATGCAGATTCGCTTAGGAGAGGTGGAAGAAGATCTTCTCTTTCTGAAACACTGACCTGAGTCGGTGGCTCCTCCAGTCCTAGACGGCCAGCCCTGGGCCGTGGCTGTTCACTCCTCCAGCAGCTGTGCATGGTGCGCCTCTGTTCCAACACGGTGCCAGGTGTGGGGGCGCAGACCTCCCTGGGCAGGGAGCATGATCAGAACAGGTGATTCACGAATGCTGGGAATGTGCCACCTGGGAGAAGCGTGGGAGACGCTGAGAATGAGTAACATAGACAGGTCATCGGGGAGGTACCCGAGCAGGGGACAAGCAGACAACAAAGAGTTCCTAACAAAGGAGCCTGGGGGCATGGTGGGTGGGGAGGAGAGGCCTTCTCCCAGGGGACAGCATGTGCAGAGGTCCTGAGGTCGGGAGCAGGGTCCTTTTCAAAATGGAAAGGAGGGAGGATCCTGCAGGAGGGAGGCTTGGGTGGGCAGTAGAAGGGCATTTAACTAAGGTACCTCAAGAACTCACAGGTGAAACCCTGGACCACTTCTGTCTGCAGGGTTCATTGCAGAGACCTGCAATTTTTTTTTTTTTCTTTTTTGTACCAGGGATTGAACCCGGGGGTGCTTATCATGGGGTCACATCCCCAGCCCTTTTTATATTTTGTTTTGAGACAGGGCCTCTCTCAGTTGCTGAGTCTGGCCTCGAACTTGTGATCCTCCTACCTTAACCTCCTGAGCTGATGGGATTGTAGGCATGTGCACCTACAATCTGAGCTCCTTGAGAGCAAAGATGATCGTGTGTGTCTACAACAAAGGGAAGAGAGTGATGTCATGGGTACAGGCACCACTGCAGGCTCCTAAGTCAAATGAGAAAACCATTGGCTGTGACGGGCTGGGGGAGGAGTCTGGCCACCTTCCCAGTGTCCATGGACTGCAAAGACCTTGCAATGGCCTGCAAGGCCCAGCGTGGTCTGCCCTCTTCTGCAACTCACGGCTCCTCTAACATCTGAGCTCCCAACTCGGTCGAGCACACAGCCCTGGCCTCGCTGCTCTTCTGGCTTCCTTGGAGTTCTATGACAGGCCTCAGGGTCTTTGTACCATGAGAAAGTTAGATACAATCTTATTTTGGTGGATGAAGAAAGTAATCAGAGAGGCCAAGCAACTTGCCTAACATCACACAGCTAATGAGAGGCCGAGGTGGAATTCGAACTCTAGCATTCTGTCTCAAGAGCGGGAAGGAACGAACTATGATTCACAACCATCTCCAGCCCACACGTGGTTGTGCACAGCCTGCAAGCTTAAGAACACTTTATTTTAAATGGTTGGAAAAAAACATACAACAGAAACCATACATGGCCCACAATGGCTAAAATCTTTAAGAGGATAAACGTGAAATTAAGATTCCAAGGCACTCTCGTGGGTACACAGGCGGTTCAGAAGATAAGTTGCATATTTAAATACCGTTCATGGGCTCCTCTGATGCTGCAGGCAGCAGCTTCGCACCTGCGTGGATACTGCTCACTGTGTCACCTCCCAACCTCCACCCCAGAGTGAGGACGGAGGCCCAGCGAGGTGGGCCTCCGTGTGGCCAAGACCACACGTTAAGAACTGGGAGCGGAGTCACCAGAGAAGCAGCGCCGCAGAGTTCCCCAGGGCCCGTTTATTACAAGCTCCTCGTTTTATGGATTCAAAAAAGGAAGCAGCTGAGTCTGGGGAGGCAGGTGCTCAGGGGTTAATGCCACCGAGCAGCCCCTGGCCAGGGGTCGCCCTGGACTGTGGCGGCTGCCCCCCCTCCCTCCCCAGCATCTGGCCGGCATCCTTCCCCCTCCTGACTGTCTCCTCACCAGCCACTGCTGCGTCTGCAAGAACAACTCTAACTACAAATTAAGTGAAGGAGAAACGGAATTGATATGATCTGAGCCAGGGAAACACAGAGGCCCCAATTTCCAATCCACATTATACAGGAAGATCTGGGCCACGTGGGGAGCCGGCGCCAGGCCTTTTGATGTCCGCCTTCCTGTGAGTAACAAGCAGGACATGAGAAGACTTCACCTCCTCCATGCACACTCAACAGCCGCAGGTTTCCAACCAGGCCTGAGCCGAGCCAGACATGAAACGCCAGGAAGGGAAGGAAGGAGGAAGAGAGGGGCGATTGTTGTTTAGAGCGCTTTCAGGACAAAGAGGCCCTTTAAAACTCACTACAGAACACGTGCAGGGAGCTCAGGAGGGCCCCAGCCAAGCCGAGAGCCTGCAGGTGTATCAGCAGGGGACACACAGCCTGAGCCAGGGCCCTCCTGGCGAAGCAGGGCCCCATCGGGATGGGGACACAAAGCCCCACGCACACCTGGGCTGGGGCTTCTGACAGCCAGGGCCCGCATGCTGCCACAGAACCATTGCTCTCACCAGGTCTGGAAATGTCCCGGGTCTCATGCCTAACTCGGGCCTCCATGGTTCACTGTGATTCCTTCCTCTCCCTCTCTCTCTCTCTCTCTCTCTCTCTCTCTCTCTCTCTCACACACACACACACACACACACACACACACACACATCCTCTCCACCTTCTCTTGCAGTGAGGTGAGTGAGGTGAGAGGCTAATCGGAGGCTCCCTGAGACTTCCGTCTAAATCACCCTGGGCTCACTGTGTGACGGTGACAGCAGTTCTGTGGGCCAAAGCCCTGGTGTCCATGCAACTCCTCCTGCCTCGGCCATTAAAATTACTTCAGACCATGGATAGAAGTAGGATACAGACAAGACACAGGAAAAAAAAAATCACAGGTAGCTTCCCCAGAGGGGGATTAAGCCAAGTGTATTCAATCTCCTGCAGTCGAATCCTTTAGGGATGATTTTTTAATTTTTAATATCCCTATAACTCTATCGTCACTTCATAGATGGAAGAAGTTAAGTGGAGTTAACTGGCCTGCCCGAGGATGCTTGCTATGGGCAATGGCATCGCGCCCCCCCCCCCCCCAGGGTGGTCTGAGCTCAAGGCTCAAATTCAAGATGGTACCCACCGCTACCCATGTTCAAACAGCCACAAGTTCCCCTTACCAACAGCCCGTGCTCCTGTCAGTTGCCCCTTGTGGAGTCTGGATGCTCCTTAAAAACAGCAGGGAAACCTGGACGTGGG